>NW_020837975.1:10463580-10721541 GCF_003676395.1 Aethalodelphis obliquidens
ATATATATATATATATATATATATATATATATATATATATATATATATATATTTTCATTCCAGTCTCTAACAGTTTACTTCATCGATTCATCCCATCTCTTGGTGTACAAGACAGCAGCAGTTCTCAAAGTATGGTCTGGGGACTCCTAGGGGCCCCTGAGACCCTTTCAGGAGGTCCATGAGGTCAAAGTTTGTTAATTCTAAGAAGTTATTTGCCAGCCATGTATGTACTACATGACCTGTGATATTACAACAGATTGAATGAGAAAATAGATATGAGAATCCCAACTGTCTTCTATTTATTGTATCAGCTATTAAGGAGATTTGCAAGGCCTCTTTTCTCACTAAATTTATTTTGTTTTGGAAAATATAGTTATTTTTCATTAATAAATGTTATTTACATTGAGATGTAGTGGGTTTGTTATTAAATTTTTAAATAAATAAATAATCATTGATAGGTATGCTCTGCATAAGCAAAAGCTCTTTGAGGTCTTTAATAGTTTTTAAGAGTATAAAGGGCTCTTGGAAACAAAAGTTTGAGAACTATTGTTATAGAGATAGCAACGTTGTTGTGTCAATGCAGAACCTGGTTTCTGTTCTCAGGAAAACTGCTGATCCCTAGAGGTATACAAGCAGATGCTTGACACCTACCTGTTGAGGATGTTGAAGAGAGGATTCAAATGTATTGGGTGGTGGGACCAGCTGGCTCTATGTGGTACCTCCTACCATGAGATTCTATAATTCTATTTTAGAGGGAACCTAAGGAAGCCTCCTTCCAAAGTTGTGGCTGCTGACATGGAATATGAATAATATTTCATGTACCTTCGTTTTCCCACCCACAAAACAATATGAGCACGTTAATGGGCAAATTAATATTTTTCCATGGTTGTATGGTCTTCATGTCAGTACAACATTTCAAACAATTTGAAAGCAAGGTGACATTTTAATTTTGCCTATTGGGGTTCTTTTTATTAGAAAAGCTCTCTCCTCCACGTCAAGCCACAGTTTTCAAATAACGTAACACAGTACCATTCACTCTGAAGGGAAAGAATGTTAGCATGGTACCATTCACTCAGAAGAATACGGCCATTCACTGTCTTCTCAAAGAATGCCCTTATGGCCAAATGGTAAGGTCAATAACAAGGCAAACAAAGATTCTGCTGACAGAAATTCCAAAGGCAAATAAATTCATGCCTAACCTGTAGAGATGAGTTGGATATTTTAATCTTCTGCACAAGTCTTGCTCTTGCATGAAATGGAAACAGGATGGCTTACCCTTAATGAGCATACTGTGCCCACAGAAACCAGCAAGATGTTTAGAAAATATGGTGTCATATTAATGAAGAAATAGAACTTTTAGAAAATAAAATAACCATACTTGTATAATTTGACTCAATTCAATGAACATTAACTGAGCCCCTGTTATGTTCCAGTAATTATTCCAGGTGATCATGAAGAGGAGATAAATGAGACATAACCTAGGACATAGTCTAGGAACTCACACTCTAAAAGGGAAACCAGGTAAATCATTGTAACACAATGTGATAAGAGATATAAAAGTAGGTGTTTTAATACTATGGAAATATAGGTGAAAAAGTAATTAATTCAGTCTGGTGGGAATGAGGAAAATAGATACTACATATGTAACGGGAGGGGTGGGAAGGGAGAAGTTTATGCCTAACTCATAATCTCCTGTCTCAGTTGAGTCCTCAACATCTTTTGACGATCCTTCTATGTGTCACCTCCACTCTCCACAGCTGCTATCTCAAACCTCCTCCACTCCTCTCCCATCTCCTCAGCAGCTGTTCTTGCCGCCTTCTGCAGAGAAGAGAGAGATGCACCAGCCTCTGGCCACCCAACCCATGGCTGGGCCTGCTGCCCATCCTCCTTCCCTTTATGAGGAGGCCAAGGCTAATCTCTCCACTAAGGCCCTACAGCCAATCTATTCTCTCTGGTCAGGAAGCTCTGCTAGCCAACCTTTCCCTTCCCAACCTCTCCCTCACTCCCTTATCACCAGCATATAAACATGCTCCCCCAGCAGCCCTCTCAAGAAGTAATTATTTTTCTCTCAATGCCCCGTAAGTCCCAGGGCCAGGAGGTAGGGGAGGCAGCTATGCCTGTTCTCCACTATACTCCCAACAGGCCTCTTCCTACTCTGCGCATGTCTCCAAATCTCCATGCTCGAGCAAAGCTCAAGCCCCGCCCCTCATTGGCACCATTATTTACCATCTTCACCCTTATTCCACCCAACTGAAAACCTGTACTCCTGGCTCGCTTCCCTTCCACTCCCACTCCTGTCATCATATGTCAACAAGAACATACACTATGCAAACAATATCTTGGCCTCCCAGGTCCTTGATAACCTCTTTCAGGGACCCTTCTTCCACTGTATCTCAGTGACCCAAATCCACGGGCAACTCCTTGAGCTGCTCAACAGAAACCATTACCCACGCCAAAATTCTAAATTCACACATCCCACATTACAGCACCCCTCCCCATCCTTGCCATTCATTAGTTTTAGTATCTCCACTGCTAAAAATTCTTCCTCCTCATTGAACCTTCTAATCTACTGATTCTCAATCACAATCTCACAACCCCTTTCTGTCCCTCTTTGTTCAGCTTACTTTTTCAGTCTATGTATAATCATTCCTTGCAGAGTACTTTTACTTCCCCTGTCCCCTCTCTCTCTCCATCATACTTGCTTAGCAAACTCCAGCCCTAGTGACCCCAGGTATACACTTTATCTGAGTACAAACTCAAGTAACAGTATACAGCCACAGAAAACCATACAATCTGACTACATTTTAAATTCAACATGGCCCAGCAATCCTACTGTACATCCTTTTTGACTTTCTAGGATTGACTTCATAATTTGAGTTTTCCAACTTCCTCCTTTCAACTGATGATCTCATATCTTATTTCACTGAGGCTATAGAATGTCCTCATGTTATTACCACCAAAACTACAAAATTATGGGCAACTAAATAATCTTCTCCTTCCTCCCCATTACAATGGAGAAAGTATTCCTTTACTTATCAAAGCCCAGCCCTTTCACGTGTACTTTAGCCCCCATCTCCTCTTACCTATTCAAGGACTTCGCATCTTCGGTTAGACCCCCTTTTTCCTGCATCATCAATCTCTCAAAAATTGCAGGTGAAAACGTGAATTTTTACAGTTCTGAGAAAGTAATTAGCAATACCAGCTAAAATTACATAAAATACCTATGTTCTTCAATCCGTTTCACCCATTCCTAGAATCTCTCCTATACAAACATACCAATGTTTAAGTATGGATACACACACACACACACACACACACACACACACACACTCACAGGGTGCAGGGATGGGGGAGTGCAGAGTGTTCATTATAGCCTTATTTTCAAAGGCAAAAATGAAAACAAAGCAAATGCTCATCAATAGTGATAGGTTGAATAAATTATGATAGAATCATACCACGGACCATCAGACAGCCCTTAAAAGAATGAATTAGATCAATTCTAAAAGATTTAGTACAATTAGTATAGCTCTACTTCCCCACTTGCTTTCACTAATCTTCTGACCCCACCATAACACTGAACATGATTTTGCAAGGATAACCATTAATCTAGGTGATGCCAAATCCATAGCCACTTTTCTGGTCCTATTAGAACCATTCAACAGAGCTGCTTCCTCCCTTCATTCCTTGAAACACCCTTCCCAGCTTCCATGATATCACCTTCTCCAGAGTTCCTAATTCATTAGCCGCCTTCTCAATTTTCTTTGCAAGCTCTGTCTTCTCTTTCTGACTTCTAAATACTGGCATTGCTCAGAGCTTCACTCTACATCCTCTTCTCAGGTGATTTTGTCCATTCTCATGGCTGGAAACACATCTATACACCAACTAATTTTAAATATCTATCTATAGACCAAACCTGTCCTCTAACCTCCACATATCTACAATTCAATTGCTGAGTTAAAATATCTCTCTTATGCAAACGAATTTTAGCATGTATAAAATGGGAGCTTTTGATTCTGCATGTCTTCCCAGCCCCAACCCGCACTGAAAATCTGGGGCCCCCTCAGTTCTTCCCCGCTCAGTAAATGGTGTTACCAGTTATGCAGACACTAACCAGACGCTGAAGCGTTCCCTCCTCCGTGTCCCTTGGCCTTTTCGGCACTCATCAGCCAAATCATACTGATTCTACCCTCACAGTGTATTTCACTAGCCATCCTCTTCCCTCTACCTCCATCCTAATCCAAGTAGCCACTGACTTATTCCCTTCTTCTGTCCTTGTCCTACCTCCATTAGTAACCCATTATCCAGGAAACAGCCATTGTGACTTTTTTAGAACTTAAATCAGATTGTGTCATTCTGCTTAAAACCTTTTAATGGCTTCCCACAGTTCTTGAATAAAACACAAACTAACACCATGCATACGTGACCCAACTCGTGCTACTCTCCCCAGCTCACCTCACTGTGGCCATAAAAACCTTCTGTTCCTGCTGGTTTCTGGAATACACCAAGCTGCTTCCATCCCAGGACCTATGCACTTAATGCTCTCTCTGAATGAAATACTCTTTCCTAGGTTCTTTACTCCCTGTCTCCTTCTCATTCTTCAGATCTCAATTTATTTTTTGTCAATAGTTGTTCAGCAGTTAGTTGTGATTTTGGTATCTTCGTGAGAGGACGTCAGCTCAAGTCCTTCTATTCCGCCATCTTGTCTCAAACCCCGCAGATCTCATTTTAAAACGACACCTCCTCAAAGAGGCCTTTCCTGACCGCACTATCTTAAGTAGGTCTCACTATCATTCTCCGCCGCAGCATTCTGCTTATTTCCTTTGTAGTGCTTCTCATTATTTTTATTTGTTATTCAATTATTAAGTAGCTATTCCGCTAGAATTAAGATCTGTTCTCAGCATAGAGCACAGAGTTCGGCTCACAAAGGGCCTTTAATGAATGATCACTCTAGGAGGGAACCAACAGAATAATTAAATTTCTCCTGTCTCAACAATTCTCCTTCAACCCCTCTGCCTCAGGTTACCACCCATCCGTCCTATCTCTGTTGTCTCAAACTTCTTGAAACAAGTGTCAACTCACAATTATTTTTTTCAGTTTTATTGAGATATAATTGACATACAACACTGTATTAGTTTAAGGTGTACAACATGATTTGATATTATTCATGATTATTTTACCTCACACCCTTCAACCCACTCCTCTCCATGCCATGAAACTGCTCTTCCTTCTGACAGAACATTCTTGTTGTTAACGCAAATGAAAATTTCTTACTGACCTCTTTATGACATTTAACCCTGTTGATCACTCCCTCCTTCTTAAAAAGTTCTCTTGCCTTACATGACAACTCACCCACCTGATGTTCCTTCTACCTTTACCACTCCTTTTCAATATCCTTCTAAGGCTCCTCCTTTTCTCCTCCTTTCCTAAAATGTTTCCTAAAATGTTCTAACCCAGACATTCGCCCCTCTCTACACAGACTGAATCATTTCATGCACTCATATGGTTTCAGTTACTCTATATAAATGCAAATGTCTCCCAAATCTTTATCTTTAACCCAGATCCTACTCCCATGCTTCAGACCATGTATGCCTAAATGGCCAGGTGATATATCTACTTGGGTGGCCAACTGGCACCTCAAACTCAATATATTTAAAATAAACTCATCACCTTTCCCTGCCCCATCTGCCCCTTCTCCTGTATTCCCATTTAGTGAATGGTACCCGTGACCCCAAGCCAAGAACCTAGTCTGTGACACATTGATGTCTCTCCCCACTCCCCCAACACATCTACTTTTAACCAAGGTCAGTATATTCTAACAACTGAATATTTCCTTAAATTGCCCACTTCTCTGAATCTCCACTGCCACTACCTTGATTCAAGCCATGGCATTTCTTGCCTAGACTTCTGTAAAAGTCTTTAAATTCTATTCTTATCTCCCTCAAAGCGTTCTCCATAGAGCAGCAGGAGTGATCGTATGAAAACATAGTAAATCTTACATGACTCTGCTACATAAAACCCATCAATGGCTCCAACTGTCTTCAGAACAGAATTCAAATTTCTTAACCTGGCTGACAAAGCCCTGAATGATCTGGACCCTGCTTGCCTCTCCAGTCTCATTTCTGGATACTCCTTGCCTCCTCTTCTATGCTCTGACCATAATAAACTACCAATTTTCCATGCTTTCTCTTCTTGCAGTCCATACATGTTATTCCCAAAAATCTAAGACAGGCTTTCACCTTCCACGATGCACCCACACCCTCCTCACTCCTCCACCAACCCTGATCTTCTAAGACTAGACTAGGTAATGCTCTCCAGTACTAACTATCCTATAGCCCCACTTGAGAGAACTGAAATTGCCTCTTGATCTGTCTGTAATCCTACCTACGCACCTGAGAACCACTGAATCAGAATCTCCAGGGCAGGGACCCCAGCACCTGTACTTTTTAAAGGCTTACATGTAAGCCTTACAGCTAATGTACAGCCAGGGTTGAGAAGAACTGCTGTTAACAACTCTCTTTGAGGAGGAGGAGCTCAATGTTTACTCTTGTAACCCAATACCCAGAACACTGCTGACACATAGAAGTTATTCAAATATGTGATTAAGCGGGCTTCCCTGGTGGCGCAGTGGTTGAGAGTCCGCCTGCCGATGCAGGGGGCACGGGTTCGTGCCCGGGTCTGGGAAGATCCCACATGCCGTGGAGCGGCTGGACCCGTGAGCCATGGCCGCTGGGCCTGCGCGTCTGGAACCTGCGCTCCGCAACGGGAGAGGCCACAACGGTGAGAGGCCCGCATACCGCAAAAAAAAAAAAAAAAAATGTGATGAAGCAAAGAAGGGAACAGGGCAGTGGGTGGAAGGAAGAGAAGGAATGAATGAATTTTAAATAATCTTCAAGAACCTTCCACACACTAGTAAAAGGACATATTACCAGGAGTGCAATCTTTAAGAACAAAGTTTGGGGAATTCCCTGGCAGTCCAGAGGTTAAGACTCGGTGCTTTCATTGCCATGGGCCCAGGTTTGATCCCTGGTCAGGGAACTGAAATCCCACAACCTGTGCAGACCAAAAAAAAAAAAAAAAACAACAAAGTTTCTATTCTGCTTTCAGGGTTATTTTCTACAGTTAAACTATAGTCTCTTATAAAGAATGGCAGCTAAGATATGTTAGGCCTAAAAGGTTCAGTATAAATCAGCTTTCACATCTCTAACCCTGCATGCTCCGCCTTCTTGACCTTATAAATACTGGCTATCAAGGCACAAAATGTAGAAAAATGCCAGCCATTTGAGCACCTGAACCTTCCTCAAAATGCAGAGTGAGAACTCCTGAAATAAAGCGGTGGAGTGGGTTAAAATAGTGTTGAACCTTTCAGAGAAAGAAGTAACTACACAGTGCTTTAGTAGCAAGTATGCATAAGACATAATAAAATGACACAGAATTAACACTACTCAAAAAAAACTCTAATAAAACCCTGAATTTGCAGAAGAGGCACTGCACAAACAGGGTAGAAACATCTTTATATCTCCCCTGTTGCTCTGAGCGCAGCAGCCTCAGTATGTATTTGTTGAATGAATACCTGATGAATGATGAATGAGTATGGTTCTTAAAGGAATTACTCACATTTTCTCCCCCTGATCAAAGAGCCAGCTACTCTTAGCCTCATGTTTCATCAAAAGAAAATATTTACCAAGTGCCTAAACCAGTTGGTAATGTGCTAGTACACAGCATTCTAAAAGAACCACATGGCTTGGCTTCTGCATCTCAGAGCTTGTCATACAAATCCTATGTCTCCCAGCACCAGCACCACCAAAGAAACGTGCATACTGTACAGTCCAGCGATGTTCCCTAAACATGCCACATTTCTTTATGACGCCATAAATTTCTTTTTTTTAACTTTATTGAAGTATAGTTGATGTACTAGTTGAAGTTGTGCTAATTTCTGCTGTACAGCAAAGGACAGCAGTTATACATATATATTCTCAGTTATACATATATATTCTTTTCCATTATGGTTTATCAAAGGATATTGAATATACCTGTCTGTGCTATACAGTAGGACCTTGTTGTTTATCCATCCTATATATAATAGTTTGCATCTGCTAATCGCAAACTCCCAATACTTCTCTCCCCCAACTCCCCACCCCCTTGGCAACCACCAGTCTATTCTCTGTCTGTGAGTCTGCTTCTGTTTCATATATTCATTTGTATCGTATTTTAGATTTCACATATAAGTGATATCATATGGTATTTGTCTTTCTCTTTCTGACTTACTTCGCTTAGTATGATAATCTCTGCGTCCATCCATGTTGCTGCAAATGTATGATGCCATAACTTTTCATATATATTCCTCCTGCCCAAAATACACCTGGAAACTCCTACTCATCCTTGAAGACCTAGGTACATATTATCTTCTTTGTAAAATATTTTCTGAATTCCCCAGAAATAAGCATTTCCTCCCTTGTTCTTCTACCACAGTATTTTGTAAATACACTTAGTGTATCTGAATCGCATTTGAATGATGATGATTAACTACATAGTCATTATGCACAATTCAAAGTATGAAGGGAAACCATTCACTTTTTCACATTTGAAACATTTTCACATGGAGGAAAAAAGAGTAAATATTTACCTGGATAGATGACAGGAAAGGCATAAGGTGCAATTCTGGGAAACGCTTAACCTAGATGTGGGCAAGTAGAGGAAAGGTAAAGGAAATGGTCTGAGGTCCTTTTCAAAGCTCAGAGTAGGGATTCTGCGCTTGATCCACAGGGCAATGAAAAACTACCACTATGTTTTACAGAAGGAAAGGGACGATAAGGTTCACATCACCCTTTTAATTGTGGAGTGCCTATGGAACGTATGCACATCAAACACCACATGGTGACTCTCAGACGCCATCAAATGAGATGAACCACGTAGAATTCACTCTTCCAGTGCACTGTGAGCTGTTTAAGAATAAGGATGCAGGTTCCTTCACCATTGTCTCTCCAGAGCAAAGCAGAAGGTGGGAGCTGCTTACTGGACTGAAGTGAATTCTTCTTTAACAACTTTACATAATATGCTCTGCAAAATCTTTGCCAGATTATGTATCAGAGTAGAGGTGTTGCTGGGAGCTAAGCTATTTTGCCTGACCCTTTCACAAAACAAAACAAAATCCTTTTAGAGGCAATCATCAGTAGTTTAATAAATCTCAGGAAATATCTTCATCACCTTTAAGAATTGAATTTTTAATTCTGAAGGGGCAGATTTTTAAAATGAACTCATACCATTATAAACTATTCTTTATATAAATGTTTAATTAACTACTATACTGATAGAATAATGCTGAAGTTTAACATTATCATACATGTAATGTAAAGATAATAAGATTTTAAAGTGTGTATAGTCTAAAAGCCCCCAAATTAACAAAAATATAACAAGGATCCAGTCAAAAAGCTACATTAATAAGTGCAGTCGTTCTTTACTTATTTTATTTTTGGCTGCACTGGGTCTCTGTTGCTGCCATGTGGGCTTTCTCTAGTTGCGGTGAGCGGGGGCTACTCTTCATTGCGGTATGCGGTCTTCTCATTGCAGTGGCTTCTCTTGCTGCGGAGCGTGGGCTCTAAGCGTGCAGGCTTCAGTAGTTGTGGCACGTGGGCTCAGTAGTTGTGGCGTGTGGGCTTAGTTGCTCCGCAGCATATGCGATCTTCCCAGAGCAGGGCTTGAACCTGTGCCCCCTGCATTGGCAAGTGGATTCTTAACCACTGCATCACCAGGAAGTCCCAGTGCAGTGGTTCTTGACTGGGTTGGACCATACACTCCAAGTATAAATTCTGAGGAATTCATAGTGCCCCACCCTTAATCTAATGTCTAACTATGGACCCCATTAGAGCCCTGGGAACCTTGGAATATGCTGGCTTACAGAGTTTTTCTTATCAGGTTGATTTAATAAAAGCATGTTTTAAGAAGTGCTCCCATTCTGGTTTAAAAGTTCAATGGTGCTTTCAACAACCCTGATGTAAATGGAAGAGAAAAAATGCTTCTTGGACTGATATAAAATCAAATTAGGAGTACTGCTCATAAAAACTACCCTAAGGAATGATTCTGCTTTGGAGAAAGAGATTAATATGAAGACATACACACACACGCACACATATATATATATATTTATAGCCATTCTCACAGTCTACTGTTGATTGTAAAGCTATCAGGAGAGATCGGAAGTACCAATACCGTCAACTAGACATTCAGGTGTTGGCTTGTTTTTGCAGGGTTGGAGGGGTGTTGTCTGTAGCGCACCATCACCAGTGCAGTGTTAATTCAGATGATTTTTTAAATTTTTTAAGCCTTACTAACATATCCCAGGTTCTAAAATGCAGTATATGAGCCTTGACTGTAGAGATAAATTACCAGCTGTCTCATAAAGGACAACCTCATTTAGTAGAAGGCAAATGCTAGCACTGAACAAAAGTAAATAAAGATGGCTACATATGCTCCAGTCTTCAAACTGAAAAGTGACAGTGACGAAAGAAGCAGGCAAGGGAAAAGATTAAACATGAAGAACAGCTCCACTAATAGCAGACTATCTGACTATTCAAGCTGTCTGATAATACAGTATAGCAACAATGTCAATTAAAATTGCTGGTGTGAGGGCTTCCCTGGTGGTGCAGTGGTTGAGAGTCCGCCTGCCGATGCAGGGGACACGGGTTCGTGCCCCGGTCCGTGAAGGTCCCACATGCCGCGGAGCGCCTGGACCCGTGAGCCATGGCCGCTGAGCCTGCGCGTCTGGAGCCTGTGCTCCGCAACGGGAGAGGCCACAACAGTGAGAGGCCCGCGTACCACAAAAAAATTAAAAAAAAAAAAATTTTATGGTGTGAAGATTTAGATCCCGAGATCTTAAAGCTAAAGAAACCATGGGAATCCACCCCCCTGCTATCACATTAGGCCATATTAAATTCAGATGAAGAGTGCTTTGTAAATGGCCATGTGCTATGGAGACACATGGTACTGCTGTTATTCTTAATATGAGTCTCTTCTTCTTTTAGTTGTAGTTACCAAAAATCCCAATTCCTTTGGCATTTTTTCCAGTGCTAATAAACAGAGTTGTAGTTGTTAATATTATTGTTATTATTTTACTTTTTGTTCCCTTGAGAACCTTCAAACAGTATGTGCTACCTAAATGGAGTATCTTGTAGATGTAAAGCATAAATGGAATATGTAGTTTATATGAGAATGAAACATGAACAAGGTCCACCTCATTTCCATCCATACAATGTCACTCATATCTATCAAAATTCTCACATGTCCTGGGAGCCCCCATATCTTCACAGAACCAACTACTCATTAAAGGTTAGAGTGGGAAGGGGAGAGGGAATGCTGGCCTTTCCTGACAAAGAAGGGAGGCTTGGTGATGTGCTTTCAGTGAGTAGAATAAAATAAAAGGGTTTTAAAAGGGTCAAAGGGAGAGCCTGAAGAGAAGCTTAAATGTTTGACTTCACCACCCCCCTTAAAAGGACTACTTCATCCAAATGAACTAAAATAGACCACCACTAGTTATTAGAGAACCACCCAAGAAAGAAAGAATTTCTACAGGTGACCTCTGGTTATCTTCAACACTGCAGCCCTTCCAAACAAACTGGCACCAGAGTAAATGTAGCCAACAAGAACCTAACATCTATATTTTATGATTTTATTTCAATTTTTCATATGATATTTTGTAGACCTACTTATGTGGATATAACTTGATTCTAAAGTATTTAGGGAATACACTTAGTCCAGTTGTGCCTGAAAAGGGGAAAGAAAATGTAACTTTCCAGTTTTACAGATGCTTCCAGAATTCTGTCTGAAGATGGATTAATCTACAGTTGCTCAGCTGCAGAATATTACTTCTATTCCACAGACTTTGTATATGAACCATTAAATCCATTAGATCGATAGCAATTCCTCCCACCTACTCTTAAAGAGCTGATTTAATGAGAACATCATTTTCTCATTCAAGGCTTCCTTTCTTAAGGGAATACAGTCCTACGTGAACACAGTCAACACTTCCTCTCACATCGACAACTTCATATAAGCAGAGCCTGTGGCAGGGCAATGAGGCAAAATGTTGGGTGGTAAATAAACAAATTTATTTACCTGTTATGGAATTTGAGCTTAAAACTGGACTTAACTTACAAAGTTTAAGATAAAAGAAAACCAACATTAACCATTTTCTTTCTCAAAAGCTCTTCAAATGACATAGGCACTAGTAGCATCACAATACATTGATAGAAAAAGGAAGTATTATTTTCTTACTACTAACTGTTTACCATTAAGTATTTCAATACCCTCTCTTTCTACTCCCTTCCACAACTGAAAGATAATAGTGGAAAGAAATTTACCCTTTTGCTCTTTCTGGACCTGCATATTAATAGAGATGACTGGGATATTATTGTCTGTTGTTCTTGGTTTAGATAATATAAGCCATGGAAGCCTCAAGATATAGTCACTAGCACTAAGCTCTCTCTTTCTCCTCTGAGCCTTTATACATGAAAAGCACAGAATAAGTCATAAAGTATGACTTAACACACCAAAAATTAAAAATGGAGACAGAGTGTGGATCAATGTGCATTGTCTCACAAATATAGTTTCAAAGATAATTGGTAATGTTCTCTTTTTCCAAAGAAGTGAGGGTTAAATATAGTCACTCTGTACAGAGACTGATGATCTTCAGGATGTGTAAATTATACATTACAGTTACATAACAGACTAAGTCACAGTCATCAACAAAAGAACATTTGGCACAATTCTTGAATTTTTATGATTCTAGCTCATAAGCAGAGCCTCAAAAAGGAGAAAATATCCCACCTTAAATCAGCCTTACAAGTAGCCCCACAACTCATGGCAAGTAAGAAGTATCCAAGGTGAATGAAAGAGAAAGGCAATCATCTTCATCGGACTAGAAAACGGTTGGGGGAAGGAGCTTTTATTTTTAGGCTATCTTAGGCAAATAGCACCCCTTCATTTCATTAATTTTTAAAAGCAGGAAGAAGAGGGTCAACTAACTAGATATATGTAGAGCTCTGTGTTTTAACACCAATAGATCTAATGTGACTTTATGCCCCTAGGTTAAGTCAAGACACCAAAGTCTGATGAAAGAACACAGATCCTTTCAGAACACTTTCAAAAATCTGGGTAGCACAAACCAAAGACTGGCAAAAATCCTCATGCTTTCAATGCAGCTCAAAGGGCTACACAGTGCCACAGTTTCAAGCCAGTGCCACCCACTGTAGGCAATTCAGAACGGATCAAGAGTGCTCATCTAGTGACATGCCGGGAATGGCCAAATGCTTGCCTCAGTTTTATGACGACACAGAAGCGGGAAGTCTCCTCGGGCTTATTAGATGCATCCAATTAACATTCATCTCTGACAAGCTCATCCTGTCATCTCCCATACCAAAACAGCTACCATTACTCTATAATACCTATAAAGCAATCATAGTGATCTAAGTAAAGTACACTAATGGAAAAAAACAAAGAGATCTTAACCCAAGAAAACAAGAAACATATGAGGAGTGCAAAGACCAAACCAACCCAGAAAGGATACTCCTTCCTTCATTCCATCAGATTGTGCCTCTTCTGCCACCAATTCAACAGGATTCTCTTTCTGTACTCTGAACAAAAAGCAAAATGGCTCTCTTTGAAAAGAAGCTGGCCTGGTAAAAAAACTTTTAGAATTCAAAGCCAATACTCAGAGGATTTCCAAGTGTCTAGAGTTCCAAAGAATCCATCAATCTTTTTTTTTATGTCTTTATTGGAGTATAATTGCTTTACAGTGTTGTGTTAGTTTCTGCCGTACAACGAAGTGAATCAGCTATATGTATACATATATCCCCATGTCCCCTCCCTCTGGATAAACTTGGAAAGACTGGACAATCCAAGGGTGCCCAGAGCCACTCCACTCAGCCATGTCATATTTCGAGATGACTATGAAGAAGTCAATGCTGACCTAGATCCACAATAACCAATACGATTTGTGGGCTCTGGAACACTGTCAACACTTCCTATAAGAGATTCCCAGACCAGAGAAAAGTAAAACATCTCATAAGGTGATTATCTTAAGCTTTATAGCCTTGAATAGCCAAAGCAATCTCTGGCTTACTTTCTGAAACTAATGTTTCCAAGTTACTAAATACCAAAGTAATGCTATGGCAGAAAAGTTCAACTTCAACCTTCTTAGGTGTAATTGGACACTAACCTATACACTTTTTCAGATAACTGCAACCACTTCTATGTGTGTCTGTGTCTTTCTCTCTCAGCTGGTGCCTCGTCCAAGTCACTCTGGGCTTATATGAAATATCACACTGCAAGGCATGGATCTAGCATCCCGAGTAGCTGCGGAGGGTCTGCATGATGCTAGGAGTACAGAGGAGTTAGCTCCCCATGGGATAAACCTCCATCAACCAGGAACAGGAGACAGGAGGAAAGCAGGCAGATAAATCCTCCCTTTTCCTTCTTTTTTCCAAGGACTACTCAACTGTAATTCCTCACTGCAACCCTTTCAGAGGAATCCTGTTGGCAAGTGAACACACCTGCTGAAAGATCTGCTATGTCTCTTCAGAGCTTGTTGTGAAGCAAGAGCTCTACAATACATCGAATCAATTTCTTTGCACCATTCCTTGCTTCTCCTTTTGCCTTTACCCTTACAGATCTGACTTACACCTTTCAACGAAAGCATCAACTTTAATCCTTGTCTCAGGCTTTGTTTGTCAGAGAATCCAGGCTTAGATATTAGGCTTATAGGAATTAATTCCAGATGAAATTAATGAAACAATTAAAATGAACATTTTCAAAATGCAGTAAGAGTCAAAGACTGATGAATCCCAGGAAGAAGTGGAAAAAATTTTAACCACCTAAAACCGAAAAGACTAGGGCCAATATATAGCATTAAATGTCACCGATGGAGAGAGCATTCAGACAGCAACAAGAGTCAAATACAGATTTTTTTCCATGTGTCCAACCACCACCAACTTCGGAGGACAAGATGAGGCATTTTCATTAAGTAATAATGCTGTGTAACAGGCGTTACCTGTTGCCTACACAATCAACCTTCTTTCTAACAGCCTAAAGGACCTTCTTTCCTTTCCTTTCTTCCTTCTTTCTAACAGTCCTGATTATATCAGTGTCCACTCCACTCCCATGTGGAAAGGGGAGAGATGACCTATCTATGGGTAAATCTTGATCAGAAGTCACCTTGGTTCCATTTTCTTCACCAGTGACTGATTTGAGTTTGTTAATATCAATTAGTTCTAGCCAATAAAATATGGAAGTCTGCTCGAGGGCTTTTGGAAAAGGTTTCTTAGCTCTTTTGAGGGACAGAAGGGAAGCGATATTACTGCATCTGGATTTACTGCCTGGACATATAACAGCCATCCTATGATCGTGAAAGGATACAATCTAAGGACAAAACTGGCACAGAAATGATGGCACAGCCTAAAGACAGAAAAATCCTAGGTTCTTGACAATGCCATTAGGCCACACATTAACCAACCCTGAAGCTGGCCAACCTCTATAATTTTACATAAGGAAGTATACTTCCTGATTATTTAAGCCTCTTTGAGTCAAGGTTTCCTATTACTTGCAGCTAAAAGCACCTTCAACTGATGCCTAAAGGATCTGGCTGGTTGGAGAATTTGAGTATCTACCATTACATGCCACTATACAAGGAATAAGGTTAGATTTGAAAAAAGTGGTCTCTGCCCTCAAGAGTTTACAATCTGTTTTTAAAAGACCTACAAAACATGTGATACATCAATTAAAGAAAAAAAAATGATAAAGCACAAGTACACAGAGCAAAGAAATCATTACTGTGGGACATTAGAGGCAGCTTTTTAAAGGAGACAAAACCAATATACACGCTTTTTGCACAGCATAAAAGGCATGCTGTCTAAATTCAATTAGTGTAATTCGACTCCCAGGAAGCTCTCTCCTGTATATATCTATAGTTCTATCTGCCCAGCATCCTCTTACATGTGGAAAATGTTGCTTCCCTCACTTTGTGAGGTCAGGGTGGCAGGCTCATAGTGGGCTAGTCAGAGCAATTTCCTGGGATTTCTTTAAATCTTAAGATCATAAAATGTGGTAACAGTTGAGGGTTCCAGGTGTATGGATTTATCAAAAATCAGCAAATGTAAACTTAAGATTTGTGTATTTCTTTGAATGTAGATTTTACATCAAAAGAAAAAATGTTAACACATAGTGAACTCTAAGTTGATGATATGCATGCATGCTGAAGTATTTAGGGGGAAGTACTGATGTCTGCAATTTACTCTGAAATGGATTTCTAAAAGATGCATTGATGAACAGCAGGATTGATAGATGAATAGATATGTGATAAGGCAAATATAGTAACATACTTGTATAGGAAAGCCTTTTGCTTGGAAAACTTCAAAATAAATTTTTTGGGGAGAAAGCTGAAGTCCCACTCTGCTGACAGTGCTGTGAGCCACAGCTCGGGAGATATTTGTGGTTATATTTCCCAGGGTATGGAGGAAAACTGTTTCAGAAAACAAACATGCAGAAAGAACCAGGAACAAGGAGTGGAGGGGTTTTTGATGTGTCCGAGTTGTCCCTGGCTCCAACTACCAGACCCAGCTTCATCTCTGTCATTTCAGTAGTTACCTAAGCCAAAAAATTACTTTTTCACCTAAGGTAGTTCAAAGTGGTTTACTATCACTTACAAACCATGGAGTCCTGACTAATACACTAGCCTAAGGTGATAAGAACTGCAGACAAAGAAAGATGGCCACTACAGCACTACTTATAAGAACAACATGCAGAAATGACTTGATCATCAACAAAAGAGCAATGGTGAAAGTTATGGTGTATTTGATGACATGAAATAATACTCAATAAAGTTTTAAATGAAAATCCCACAAGATTATATATAACTAATACATATGTGTGTATACACACACACAAACATTATGATATAATTTTGTGAAAAGAAAAAGTAACCTTAGAAAAAAGTTACATGAAAATATACAAAATTGTCAACATTGGTTATCTCTGGGTTTAGGATTATTAATCTTCAAATTTATACTTTATTTTCTAAGTTTTCTTCAATAAGCATATATTACTTTTAGAACAACCAAAAAAGAGGTTAAGTCATTTTTTAAAAATTCACTGCTATTAGAAAAGGTTTTTTAAAACTATATCTTATGGTTTGTTTCCCAGGCACCATTTCTACCATAAATGTTCTGAATCTCATGAATGATTGAAATCTTCCATTCATTCCCCAAGGGCTGGGAAGCAGAAGCCCAATAATTAAGATCATGACCTATTAAGTCAGACTATGTTGGTCCAAATCCCCAATATGCCCTTACAAAATGTATGTTTTTGGGCAAATTAGTTAACCTTTCTTGTCTTAATTTCTCCATCTAATAAATGGGGAACTAGTACTTACCTTACAGGTTTGAGAAATAAATAACACTTGTAAAACACTTAAAATGGTGCTTGACACATAGGTAGATGGTAACCATTGTCATTACCACCCTCATGAACACTTTGTCTGATGATCTTGTTTCCTAACTTTATAGCAGAATTTTACTCATCAAGCATTATAAACTCACTAGTTTTCACCGCCTCTCTGTTTTTACACCTAGCCTGCCTTCTTCCTTTCAGTCACACCTTTATATACATTTCCAAATACCTGCTAGGTGTCCAGCACTGTCCCAGGCACAAGATGCCCCGGCCCAAGAATGTGGGTCTCCTCCTTTCTGAAGCTAAGCCACAGGCTCCACCTGATCTTTCCCATCTGCTCTAGCTCCTTGCCAGTTCATCCCACCCCCTTCCCCCAGATCTTTAATCTCTCCCTCCCCACTGGCTTCTCTCTCTGCCTGAACATCTTCATTTGTACCCATTACAGCCACCATATATTTCTTCTTCCTTTCACATCCATGCTTCCCAAATAAAAGTCCCAAAATCTGGTTTCTTACACCCTACTGAAACTTCACTTACCAAGATTACTAGTGGCCTTATTGCCACATACAGTAACCGTTTTAGGTCTCGTTCTGTTTGTCCTGCAGCCCCTAACACTGCTGACTATGCAGTCAGTTTGCAAATTCTCTTCTCTTCTTTAATATAAGTTAACACCATCTTGGTTTCCTCCCAATTCTTTGGCTGCTCCATCAAATTCCCTTAAACCACATGTTCCTCAAGGAGTAAGTCCTGCTCTCCCTATTCCCTCTCTCTCAAAGATCTTGACTCTTCCCATTGCTAAAATATTAGCTCTAATGAGATGACTGCTGTATTTCTAATTCCAGCCTTGACTTCTCTCCTGTCAGGCCTTTCAGTCTAAGCATGCCGCCTGAAAAATCTGATGCTTCACCCACAGACTGCTTCCTATTCTGATTTTCCCTCTGTAGTTAAAGATACCAAATAAAGGGAGAATACACACTAGGTAGGAGAAAAATCCTCAAAAAAGAAAGGCAGGCAAATCCTTTCAATTCTATCACGATGCCTCTTGCAAACATCTCTTTCTCGCCATTTTTACTGTACCCATCCCAGTTCGGGCCTGTGCCCTGGCTACAATGTCACCTGCCACCACTCTCACCATCTGTCTCCACCAATCCAGCAAACTACCTCATATCAAAATTAAAATAATGCTTGTAACCTACCACCTACAAAGATTAAATCCAAACTCCTGACCATAACACTGAAAGTCTCTAAGAGCTGGGCCTAAGTCTGCCTCTCTGCCCAGCGTTTAAATCCTCATGTTTCAGACAACTCTGAACTCACAACCATTCTGGTCAGTGTCCTCTACACAGCTTACAGCCTCCCTGCCTTGCCTGCACAAGCCTCTCCACTCCTGTCAGCTTTTCCAAATTCCATCTCTGCTTCAAATCTTAGCTTAATCCACCACACAATCTTCCAACAGCATTTTGGTTTATAGTGTTTTCCACTATTATTATTATCACATCGTGTTTTCTATGTATCAGGTGCTGTTCTAAACACTTTATACTATATATCAACGAATTTAATTTAAATCTTATAATAATGTTATAAGATGGGTGTCATTATTATCTGTATTTAACATATGGGGAGGCTGAGGCACAGGAAAACCAAGCAATTGTCTAGACTTATAGCTTGTGAGCGGCAGGCCCACAGTTCACATCCAGGCAGTGTGGTTCCAAAGTCTGTGTGGTTCCAACCACTGTGTTCTGCTGCCTATCTGGAATTCTTTAACAGTTTTGACTATACAGCTCATTTGTCAATAAGCTGCTTTGAGACATCCAATTATTAGGAGATGACAGGATATATTTATGTCTTTTCTCCTCAACTAATCACTTAGGTGAACTTAGATTTCTCCAGTTACTAATCACTATCAATAAATATTAGTTTATAGATTTGTTAAATAAAAAATATAAGGGGCTTCCCTGGTGGCGCAGTGGTTGAGCATCTGCCTGCTAATGCAGGGGACACGGGTTTGTGCCCTGGTCTGGGAAGATCCCACATGCCGCGGAGCAACTAGGCCCGAGAGCCACAACTACTGAGCCTGTGCGTGTGGAGCCCGTGCTCCACAACAAGAGAGGCCGCGATAGTAAGAGGCCTGTGCACTGCGATGAAGAGTGGCCCCCACTTGCCACAAATGGAGAAAGCCCTCGCACAGAAACGAAGACCCAACACAGCAAAAATAAAATAAATAAATTAAATGCCACTAATAATTTAAAATATATATATATATATAAGAATGTGATAGAAATAAGAGTATCTAGCCAAGATTTTTTTTTTAATAAATTTATTTATTTATTTACTTTTGGCTGTATTGGGTCTTCGTTGCTGTGCGCAGGCTTTCTCTAGCTGTGGCGAGCAGGGGCTACTCTTTGTTGCCGTGCGCAGGCTTCTAATTGCGGGGGCTTCTCTTGTTGTGGACCATGGGCTCTAGGCACGCAGGCTTCAGCAGTTGTGGCTCATGGGCTCTAGAGCACAGGTTCAGTAGCTGTAGTGCACAGGCTTAGTTGCTCCGTGGCATGTGGGATCTTCCCGGACCAGGGCTCGAATCCACGTCCCCTGCATTGGTAGGGGGATTCTTAACAACTGTGCCACCAGGGAAGTCCCACAGCCAAGGTTTTTAAATCTGGGAAGTAACTTCAAACCATTTCCAAGTATAGAAGGTTTATTTTTCTTAAAAGCTGGTTATTGGGGGAGTTTCCATTTCCACATGGTAGAACATAACCATAAATATGGAATATCAGGAAAAAACTTTTAAATGATTCTATATTATGAAATGCTATAAGATAGGCTGAGGAATTTCTTCTCTTTAGGATGACCAAGCATAAAATATGCCTAGAAAAAATTATGTACTCTTGCCTAAAAGTAGAGAAACGGATTATTATTAGACTAATGAGCATATTGCAAGGCTTAAATCAATGTTTATTTAATAAATGGATGAGCTACCTTGACCACAAAGTTATCTAAGTTGTCTCCTGTAGAACACGAATTTTATGCAGAACTACATTCCAGTAAGTCCAACATTATGAGTCTTCTGAAAAATGTACACACTGACTAAATAACATGGGGTTATTTAGTTCCACCCATTCAGAAACTAGTTTTGGTTTGGGCAAAGCTGATATTCATTTTGATAGTATTTAGGCAATTTTTTCAGTTATTTCTTAAAGCCACTCTTGCTTGATAAACACTATTAAATAAAGGCACAAAGAGGCAGTCTCTGCCCTCTAGCTAAAATTTGCAGCACTCATAATGAAGAAATGATTCAACAGAGATCAGAATAATTCATTCCCTCCCTCTGTCCCTCTTTTCCTGTCTCTATATGGAGCTGGTAGTACTACAGTATCAAACAAGTGCAAGGCA
This sequence comes from Aethalodelphis obliquidens, assembly GCF_003676395.1. NCBI lineage: Eukaryota > Metazoa > Chordata > Mammalia > Artiodactyla > Delphinidae > Aethalodelphis > Aethalodelphis obliquidens. The sequence continues at coordinate 10,484,404 of NW_020837975.1, forward strand.
GCTAAAAAATCTGGCTATCGTGGCAGTGTCCAGGTGACCAAACCCTCAGAAGCAGACTCACCGTTAGTGAAATTAAGACTGAAGTAGTCACTCGAATGATTTACTAATTTACAATAAAAAATATTTTGTCACATGGGTGAAAGAATACATGCTGGCACAATCAGCAGATTCCATCCCTGTAGTTAAACCGCTTACCTAGAAGTCAAAATCATAATCAGAAACTAATTTCCTAGAGAAGGAGGGAATATATCACTACGATTTCCAGCTACATTTTTTTTTAATCATGATAAATCACTTTCATAGAAGTCAGAAATATCTACAGATTGCATGACGGGTGCATTTTCTCTATGTACGGAGAATTATATGGGAATCAGGAAGGTGTTTAATGAATCTGTACTCCAAAATGGAGAGTTAGGATTCAACTGAACAAAGGCATCAAACTACAACAGTCTTACATTTGGGACTAGAAACAACCACTCCCCTAAAAGGGCTTGGATATGCTCACTCAGAATTGATCTCAGTGAATTTCCTTTTATTATCCTTGCACAAGTGGCCAACAGGCCTTCTGACAGACATTCTTTTAAGATATATAAATAGACACAGATTATCAAAGACTCCTGTAGAGCAAAGAGCAATTCTATCAATTTCTGCTGAATTTGCAGATTTAAGGTATCAAGTTAATCTTCCACTTTAACAAATGGGCAAGCATATCTCTTTCATTTTTATTCTTTTTGAGAGGTGGGAAGGGGGGAGAGTTAGGGAAAAGTGTTTCACTTTGAATTGACATTGAATTTTATGTTATAAACAAAGAAAACATTAGATATAAAATGAAGTGGGAGACCTTCAAAACTTGTTCTCCCCTCTTCAGCAAATTTTAGCTGGTACACGGCTACCCAACTGAGACTACATTTCCCAGCTTCCCTTGCCAGTAGGTGGGGTCAGTAGCCAAGTTCTCACCAACAGAATGTGAATGGAAGTAATGAATTACCTTCCAAGCTTTGGTCTTAATACATTGGGTGCACACTCCTCTGCTATCATGGAGTCCACCAGAGAAATCACGGAAGTCACACCTAAAGGCTGGCAGAGTCACTTTGCCAGCTTGCATCCCATGAAGTCATGAGGAAAAGATTGCCTATCAGCCCTAGACTGTTAAGTGAGAGAAAATATTTATCAAAGTCATTGGGTCTCTTTGACACACTAGCCTAATCGGTACCCTTACTGATAAGAGATATGGATAAAATTAAACATCAGAACAGCATATTAGACCCTATAACCACTCTTAGTAAATTCATACTGAGGTACCCATTTGGCAGAGAAAGTCCCCAGTATGAATCTATTCCTACATACTTGATGCCTAGGAATTCATTAGTTTCTTAAGATAAAAAAGTAATGGCTCAGTCCATAGTATTAAACCCAAAAGACAAGAAAATTACAAATACTTTGGGGAAATTAAGGGGTTTCTGAGGAGCACATGTATTGTCAACGCTAACAGTAAAAAGCAAATGGGAGTGGGAGGAGTGGGAGAGATGATAAAGTATTCATTGTGATTGATGAAGTATTCATTGTGATTTTTTTTTTTTTTTTGTGGTACACGGGCCTCTCACTGTTGTGGCCTCTCCCGTTGCGGAGCACAGGCTCCAGACGCGCAGGCTCAGCGGCCATGGCTCACGGGCCCAGCCGCTCCGCGGCATGTGGGATCTTCCCGGACCGGGGCATGAACCCGTCACCCCTGCATCGGCAGGCGGACTCTCAACCACTGCGCCACCAGGGAAGCCCCTCATTGTGATTTTAACTCTGAAATCCAAGTACATTTTAGGAGTGACAGGTGTTATCTACATAACATTCTTTTAACATTTCTTATATATAAGCAGGAGTAATTTTGATATATAAAGTTATTATCTACATCGGTTTTAAATCTAAATTTACTAAGTCTACGGCCTATTGTTTAGCAACTCTTTAATCACTTGTACCACATTTAATATCAACTATTAATGTCAACAACTAATGTTCTTTTAACTGTTTGTATCTTAACTCAACTGAATATTATCAACATCAGTCTTAAATGTATTTATTCCTCTAGCCAAATGAACTCAGGGTTAACACTAATTTCCAAGATGGGTAGAAGTTAAGTAAAGAATCTGAGGCTCTGGTGCCTGAATTTCTTTAGGACAGATGGCCTTCAAAGTATTACAACCAAATGACCACTGTTCCATTGAAGAATTATACTGTGCCACAGCCAACTTTTGATTATTTATGTTAACTGAAGGCAGAAGCACAGATGATCAAAAACATTCTGCAAATCACTTTTAGTTGACTTTGAAATATCAGTTTTTTAAAGAGATTTATTTGATTATCTTTTTCTCAGGATAACATGAAAAATTACTTGCATTCCCTGGGTACAAGCCAAATGACAGAAGCATAACTGGTGGTTGGACCAATTCAATGTGGGTATAAAAATTCACCACAAATAAAATGTAAAGCAGACCAATTATAAGAGATAAATGAGACTTGACTACAGGTATTAAAAATAAGATATGTAAAAACATGATTCTCAGGACTTCCGTGGTGGTGCAGTGGTTAAGAATCTACCTGCCAATGCAGGAGACATGGGTTCAGGCCCTGGTCAGGGAAGATCCCACATGCCACGGGGCAACTAAGACTGTGCACCACAACTACTGAGCCTGCGCTCTAGAGCCTGCGAGCCACAACTACTGAGCCCACATGCCACAACTACTGAAGCCCACGTGCCTAGAGCCCGTGCTCCGTCCGCAACAAGAGAAGCCACTGCAATGAGAAGCCCATGCACCGCAACTAGAGAAAGCCTGCACGCAGCAAGGAAGACCCAACACAACAAAAATAAAAATAAATAAAATAAATTTATTAAAAAGAAAAATAAATAAAAACACGATTCCCTATCAGGCTCTGTATGGAATTAGACTTACAGAGATGCAACTAAAGAGAAATTTTGTGCTATATTAGAGTTCACAAGCTCAGGGAAATAAGTATTTCTAGAAACCCCTTGGTGGTTGGACTGCCAGTCTTAAAGGTTCCTCACAGACTGAAGGGCAGGGATGTTGATGCTATTAGTGCTTTACTCTTAAAAGTTAAGAGTTCTTTATTAATACCTATAATGAATATGACACATGGATCATGTGCATTGCTATATGTGATCCAAATTTTAAAATGGGTCTGAAATCCCTCAGGAGTCAACAGTATAGTAGAGGCACAGGCACCAAAACATGGAAAAGAAGGACTTTTCCCTCCACTACCTTGTTCCTGTGCCAGTGTGTCAAAAAACCTTTTGGCTTGGGTGAAATTCCATCTTCTGGTTTTGTTCTAAGAAATTTTTGGCATTTAGTAAGTGCTAAGTACTAATACACACAGTGGAGGTATAATAAATTAATATGAAATGCTCCACAGTGGGGCCCATTTTATGGATTAATCTAGGAGCCAGGCTAGTAATCCAAGAGCCATTATTTTTGATAAATTGGTTTGTATTACAATAAACCTTATTGTATTACAACAGACTCATCGACTTACAGCATGTTGCACCTTGCAAATCCCAAACCTATAAAGCATTTATTTTTTATTTAAGATTTATAAAATCATGTCCATCTTAAGATGCCTCCAGGCATTCGTATGGTATAAAAGCAGATACAAAATTCTAACAAAAAAAAAGCCAGGCTCTGTTCAGATTTGCTTTTGTTCTTTTTTTAAGCACTAAACAAAAGCAGTATATCTTATACCTGAAGGTCAACCCGAAGGACTAACTTTATAAAGATTTATAAAATAACGAGTATATCTCAAGAAAACACTGCTATCTCTGGACACCAAAGACTTGGGCCAACTAGCAAGAGAGCTTTGGAGGTGCCTCACTGGAAGCAAGTTTTAAGACACCTAAAGGATTAAGTACAGATTAAAAAAAAAATAAAACCCACTACTCTGAATTTAACTCCAAGGCAAAAGAGAACTGTGAGGTATCTCCTACTGTGTTCTATGATGCTAAATGCTGGAGTGGCGACACTGCACACATCACCCTCATGTGGTCTGTACTGAGCAGGTCCTTCTTTCACATATAATCACAGCTTGATCAGAAGGACGGCAAGTGAAGAAAACACAACAGCTGTCTTAATGTTGGACAAAGGTGAAATGGTAAATAAAAACTTAATGACAATGTTTCTGGTAGTCTCCATTGAAAGACTCCTGAAGGGAAATGTGTATTATTCATATTTATTCCGATTTCTATTTTCAGACCTCCCAAACTACTCCTCCAATATAAAATATCACAAAATGGATGTCAGAATAATGGAATGTCTGAACATACTGAAAACAGTAAGCTTCATGTTTGTTTGGGTTTTTGTTTACTATTATATTACCTGTGCTTTTACAATGCTTTGCATATAGTAGGTGCTCAAATGTTTGAGGAAGGTGGGAGGAAGGCCAAGAAGGAAGGAAGAATTCAAACAGGAGAGAATTTTATAAGTAGCGCACACACATAAAGGCCAACTATAAAATTTTCTGGGACTGACCCCTCCCTAAAATCTCCACTTGAAATCAGTCAAAGCCCCGCTTTCTTCCTGTTCCTAGCAAGTTTAATATAAAACCAGACATTTCTTCTGGTTGTACACGAGTAACTCCTCCTTGTAAGTTAGAATTCCTGAGGTTCCCAGAATCACTGTCACACTAAAAAGATAAAAGCAGAATTTATTTTCTCAAGCAGGAAACAGAAATTTAACTATATATTTAACCCGTAAGTTTATATACAGAGTATATAGAGAGATGGTTAACAAGAGAATAGTTATGACTCTACGGCTGGACACATGCCCTCTTCTCTACTCTCTCTCAACGCTTCACCCTAGTTGAGCTCATCGGCTCCCATAGCTTCAACTCAGCTGTAGTCAGTAATTCCCAATTTATCTCCAATCAAGACCTGTTTTCCATGCACCAGTCCTTTACAACCAGCTCTCCCTGGAAATCTCCATTTGGATGATTCACAGGCATCTCAAACCTAAAAAGTCTCAATACTAAATGTTTGGTCTTAACTGCACACACAATCTGCCTTTCCCCAGATTTCCCTACCTCGGTAAATGGACCTCTATTCACCCAGTTGTTCACGCCAGAAATACAGTGCCAAGAATGAGGCCTCCCTCTTCCCCCGCCATCTCCTACATCTTCCACATCCACTCTATCATGTTTGTTGATATGAAAATATATCTCAATCCCTTCTGCTTTTCTGCATCTCCACTGTCATCGTCCTAATCTAGAGACTGCCAAATGTCGTCTATGGGACCTCATCCTACCTGCAAGGCTGTTCTGTTTGGCCCACTGTATTTTCATAAACTATTTGGATTGGTTGCTAACATTTATAAATTGAAAGGTTTAACAAAACAATGTGGATTCCTGGCTTCTCTGAGAAAATTAAAAGATCTGGCAACACTGGGTATATAATTCCACTTGCTCTACACTAGATGGGGCTCAGGAGAGGCTACACCTCTGCCCTCTGGTTTCTTTGCCAGCCACCTCTTGTCTCCCAACACTTAGGCCAAAGGAAAATTCCCATTTTTCAACGTAGTTTCAATATTATTGTTTATATGGGTCTGCTACATACTTTTACACTACGTGACCACTGAAAGTAAATGAGTGTGTGAACCTGTTCCAGTACAAGTTTCCATTTAAAATTTGAATCAGATCATATCACTTCCCTGGTTAAACTTTCTAACGACTTCCAACTGACTTAAAATACAAATCTAAACAATTACCATCACCTAAAAGGCCCTGTATGATCTAACCTGTTCAATTTCATCTCCTGCCACACCCCTCACTCACCAAGCTTCATCTGTACTATCCTTTCTTTTTTAAAATAAATTTATCTAGTTTACTTATTTATATTTGGCTGCATTGGGTCTTCATTGCTGCATGCAGGCTTTCTCTAGTTGTGGTGAGTGGGGGCTACTCTTCTTTGCGGTGCGCGGGCTTCTCATTGTAGTGGCTTCTCTTGTTGCAGAGCACAGGCTCTAGGCGCACGGGCTTCAGTAGTTGTGGCATGTGGGCTCAGTAGCTGTGGCTCGCAGGCTCTAGAGCACAGGCTCGGTAGTTGTGGTGCATGGGCTTAGTTGCTCTGCAGCATGTGGGATCTTCCTGGACCAGGGCTTGAACCCGTGTCTCCTGCATTGGCAGGTAGATTCTTAACCACTGTGCCACCAGGGAAGCCCACTATCCTTCTTTTGATTTCCTTTCCCAAGTTGGAAGACTCTTCTCATAGATATCTACCTGGCTGGTTCCTCCTTGTCATTCAGGTTTCAGCTCAAATGTCACCTTCTAAAAAGGTCTTTTCTGACCATAGAATATAAAGCAGTGTCTCCCCATAACCCAACTTCATTTTCTATGACTTTGTCTTATTTTCTTCACAGCAACCATTGCTTTTTAACATTATCTTGCTTATTTACTTATTACACATATCACCCTTCTAGAATGTAAACTCCATCACAGCAAGAACCACAAATGTCTTATTTGCCATTGTAACTCCACTGCTTAGCATTAGTAGTAAATATCTGTCAAATAAATAATATACTACCATAATAGCCCTCACAACTTTAAACGGGCTCAGTCAACACCCATTCCCAACCCCTTTCTTATTTCTACTAATCTAGAAGCTGGCCTCTTTTGCAGCTTGGGGTACCATATAACATGGTTCAGTCATTCAACAAATATGTACTACAATTATTCACGGTGCTGGGATCAAACAGTAAAAAACAAAACAAAAAACGAAACCCTGCCTTCAAGGAGCTTATAATCTAGTAGGGAAAGACAGACAATAAACAAAGTAAGTTAGTAAATTTTACAGTATATTAGAAGGTGATGAAAGTAAAGACAAAACAGTGGGAAAGAATAAGAAGGAGGGGCTTCCCTGGTGGTGTGGTGGTTAAGAATCCGCCTGCCAATGCAGGGGACACGGGTTTGAGCCCTGGTCCGGGAAGATCCCACATGCTGTGGAGCAACTAAGCCCATGTGCTACAACTATTGAGCCTGCGCTCTAGAGCCTGTGAGCCACAACTACTGAGCCTGTGCACCTAGAGCCCGTGCTTCCCAACAAGAGAAGCCACCACAACGAAGAGTAGCTCCCACTCGCAGCAACTAGAGAAAGCCCACGTGCAGCGATGAAGACCCAACACAGCCAAAAACTAAATACATAAATTTATTTTTTTTAAAAAAGAATAAGAACTAATTTAGTGAATGTGTGTCAATGAGTGTGTCTGAGAGGTGGGCTGCAATGTTAAATAGAATGGTCAAGAAAGGGCCCACTGAAAGGGTAACATCTGAGGAAAAACCGGAAGGAGGTGAGGAAGGAAGCATTCCAGGTAGAGGGAACAACAAGTGCACAGATCTCGAAACAGGAGCTTGTCTGGTGTGGAACAGCAAGAAGGTCAATGTGGGTGATGCAGAGTGATGAGGGGAGACAGCTGTAGATGAGGTCTGAGAGGTGGGGGACCCAGGTCATATAGGGCCTTGCAGACAGCTCAAGAACTTTGGCTTTTACCCTGAATGAGATGAGGATTTATTGGAAGGTTTTAAGAAGATTTTGATTTATGTTTAAAAGGGAACACTTCTCTAGGCTTACATAGTGGTGTGAACAGACTAAAAAACCACTGAATTGTACACTTATTTAAAGGGTGAATTTGGGAGTATGTGAATTATGTCTTAATTTAAAAAAAAAAAGAGCACTGCAGGGTCTAAGAAAAGACTACAGGACTGCAAGAGTGGAGGCAGGGAGACGAGGTGTTAGGCCACTATAATAATCTAGGAGATGGTGGCAGCTTGGATCAAGGTAGATGAAGTAGGTATGGCAAAAGTAGTTCCAATTCTGGATATATTTTGAAGGCAGGACCAAAAGGATTTGCAGATGGATTAGATGTGGTATATAAGAAAAAGAAATGTAGGGTGACACAAAGGTTCTAGCCAGTGAGCTTTCCTGATACTGGTGATATAGGTACTACTCCTTCCTGTTCGTCGTTCTCCTTCTTCTTGCCTGGAATACTGACAAGGGCCTGGAGGTAGAACAGACACTTGGTGGCCTACAGAGATGAGCATGAGGACAATGCCAACATTCTAAGGATATCATAATAGAAAGGAAGCAACAGCCTAGCTCCAGAAGGCATTATTGAACTGTATACCAGACTGCCAACTTCCTGATTTACTTTATAAGAAAAATAAGTACCCTGTGACTTCCCTGGTGGCACAGTGGTTAAGAATCTGCCTGCCAATGCAGGGGACATGGGTTCAAGCCCTGGTCCGGGAAGATCCCACATGCCGCGGAGTAACTAAGCCCGTGCGTCACAACTACTGAAGCCCATGTGCCTAGAGCCTGTGCTCCACAACAAGAGAACCCACCACATGAGAAGCCCGTGCTCCGAAGCACAGAGTAGCCCCTGCTCGTGGCAACTAGAGAAAGCCTGGGCGCAGCAACAAACACCCAACGCAACCAAAAATAAATAAATAAAATATTGTAAAAAAAATAAATTTGAAAAATAAGCACCCCAATTACTTAAGTTGTGGTTTGTAGGGTTTCCTGTGATTTGCACTACAATGCATTCTTAACTGATATACATAGTAATCTTTTTAAAAATATACTATGTTTTGTTTTGTTTTGACCATTTTGATCGTCTTTAAGCACACAATTCAGTGGTGTTAAGTATATTCAGCATGCTACACAATCATCACCACTATCCACTTCCAGAACTTTTTCATTATCCCAAAGAGAAACTCTATACCCATTAAACAGTAACTCCCCATGCACCACCACCTTGAGGCCCTGGTAACCTCTATGTTACTTTCTATCTCAATGAATTTGCCTATTCTAGGTACTTCATATAAGTGGAATAATACAATATTTTCCTTTTGTGTTTGGCTTATTTCACTTAACATAGTGTTTTTAAAGTTCATCCACGTTGTAACAAGTACCAGAATTTTATTCCTTTTTAAGGCTTAATAGTATTCCATTGTATGTACAGACCACATTTTGTTTATCCATTCATCTACTGATGGACACTTGGGTTGTTTCCACCTCTTATCTATTGTAAAAAATGCTGCTATGAACGTTAGGGTACAAAGTGTCTGAGCCTCTGTTTTCAATTATTTTGAGTATATTCTTAGGAGAGAATTGCTAGATCATATGGTTTAACTTTTTATTGTTTATATGTTTAACTTTTTATACATATTTTTAAACCAAAGTTTTTAAATAAAAAATTTTTACGTTTAACATTTTTTTAAAATTAATTAATTTATTTTTGCTGTGTTGGGTCTTCGTTTCTGTGCGAGGGCTTTCTCTAGTTGTGGCAAGCAGGGGCCACTCTTCATCGCGGTGCGCGGGCCTCTCACTATCGCGGCCTCTCTTGTTGCGGAGCATAGGCTGCAGACGCGCAGGCTCAGTACTTGTGGCTCACGGGTCTAGTTGCTCCGCGGCATGTGGGATCTTCCCAGACCAGGGCTCAAACCCGTGTTCCCTGCATTAGCAGGCAGATTCTCAACCACTGCGCCACGAGGGAAGCCCCCTATGTTTAACTTTTTGAGGAACTGCCAAACTGTTTTCCATGGCAGCTGCACCATTTGACATTCCCATCAGCAATGCACAAGGGCTCCAATTTCTCCACATTCTTGTCAATAATGGCTGTTTTCTTTTTTCGTTCATTTGTTTTTGATAACAGCCATCCTATTAGCTGTGAAGTGTTATCTCATTGTGGTTTTGATTCACATTCCCCTAATGACTAATTATGTTGAGCATCTCTTACTGGCCATTTGTACACATTCTTTGGAAAGATGTCTGCTCAAGTCCTTTGCCCAGGGTGATCTTCTGAAAATGCAAACCTGCTAAAAATTCTTTAATAGCGTCTCCTTGTTCTCCGAATAAAGTTCAAAATCCACAACACAACCTACAAGGCCCTATGAGACCTGTCCTTAGCTCACTACCCCAGCTTCACTTTGTACTTCTATACCCTTGTTCACTTGTTCCAATCACACTGCCCAACTCTTCGCTTCTCTCCGTTCTTTGAACCCTTTTTCCTCCCCCTATACCTGGCTACCCTCCTTGTCATTCCTCAGGTCTCAAGCTAAACATCATTTCCTCAAGGAAGACCTCTTTTCCTTCATTGCCCTTATGATGTGACAAGTAAAGTGATACAATTATCTATGTAACTGTTTATTTTTAGCCTCCTCCTCTAGAATATAAGCTTCTTAATGGCAAGGACTTTTTCCGCTTTATTAATAATATTACCTGGCACACTGTAGGCTTTCAATAAATATTTGTTGAATAAATACATGAATGAAGTTTCTCTCCCATTGTGAAAAATTTGCTAAGTTTTAAGGAATTTAAAAAAATTATTCCTAGCCACAAAGTAATATTCCAAATTTTCAAATTTTGCAGTGTAAATTATATAAAATACTATTATCCCCTTATTTTTGATAATTATTTAGTTACCTTTGATTCAGCATTGTTTCCTTGTAGCAAATCTACAAGTACACTGTTCTCTAGAAACACATCAGAAACATATGTTTTGTTTTCAGTAAGAAGTGATGGAATTATTTCAATTTCACTCATTTTCACTCCACCAAAATGGTATAGATTTGCCAGGCTGAAACAATTCATTTCCCTTTCACTTACACACTTCTCTGTGAAGGCAGCATGAAGTATGCCATAGGAATCATCTCTCTTCAAAGCCTACTACGCATGCTTTGTAATTTACTGGAGATTGAAATCATCAGTAATCATTTCTTCCTTTTCTCTTGTCAGGCTAGAGTCCTTTTTTTAGAGCTTTCTTTTCAGGTTTTGCCAACACATTTCTTAAAAGTCATTTTCCTTCTTCTTTTAAAATGAAAATGTGCCTACAAAGTTCAAAAATTTTAAATAGTGCATTCTTAGATGACATCTTAAAAAAAAAAAGAGCAATTTCAAAGCAAAATTCTTTTTTTCCCAATTCAGACATTTATCTTTCCCTAGAGATATGTAAATGAGTAAAGAAGTGAGGGCCACACATAAAAAGAAAACAGTATACTATGATGCTTACCCAAAAACCACACCATAATTCAAATATTGTTAAGGGTCACTGTCAACATGTTTGGGCCAGGAGCACAATCTACCTTTAAATTGTTGTAACCTGATGGAAGGGATAAAAGTTTGATATTGTATTCCTCTAAAGAGAGCAGAGTAAAAAGATGAGCAATAAATCCGTAAGGAATGGATATGGCCAGGCAGACACTATAGAAAAGGCACCAGGAAAAATCAATAACTGCAGAAAAGGACGACAGAACCCATGGGTAAAAAGGATGAGTAAATTCTAAGGATTTAAGACCTTTTAGAGAATTTTCAAAAGGAATTTGTTTTACCCAAAATCTCGTCTCTCAGTTAAAAAAAAAAAATTATCTTCTTAACCAGAAATTCATAATATTTTTAAAAAGTAACCCACAGGGTTTCCCTGGTGGCGCAGTGGTTGAGAGTCCGCCTGCCGATGCAGGGGACACGGGTTCGTGCCCCGGTCCGGGAAGATCCCACATGCCGCGGAGCGGCTGGGCCCGTGAGCCATGGCCACTGAGCCTGCGCGTCCGGAGCCTGTGCTCCACAACAGGAGAGGCCACAACAGTGAGAGGTCCGCATATCGCAAAAAAAAAAAAAAAAAGTAACCCACAATGTGAATCCTTTTAATGCCTAGTTCTATAAATGTGCCTGGCACTTCATAGTCATTCGTAAAACATCCCTGGGTATTCCAATGAGCTATCAAAGTTGATAAGATAAAACACAATGCTAAGAGGGTTTTCACAAATCCCAGTTATTTACCTGTAAGACTTTCTTTATGAAGCTCTATCACCCCAAGTAGCTATTATGGTTAAACGGATAATGATGTAAAACACCCAGACTGTGTTGGCACAGAGGAGCACTCGATAAATATGAGCTATCCTTCTTTGTGCAGATGGCATTGTCTCAAGTCTTAGGAAATGTCGTGTCTCCAAACTGACCCTCCTGTTAACCTGCTATGGAGGACAGTATCTCTGTCCCCAGAGCTGGCTCAGTATTTTTGCATCCTGTTTGAGGATCAGAAAGAAAGCAAGATTTTAGTAGGTCCTAACTTAGGTACCGTCAGAGTAAAGGAGGGAAGCAACCTAAAATGACAGTGGTCAGGAGGAGAAAAAAAAAAACCTTAATGGTAATAAGTAGGTTTCTGCAAAAGTAACTTTCCCCAGACAGTTGATACCAGAAGAGATTGTGTAGCTAAGCCTCTAGAAAGTAGGGAACCACTGTCCTACATCTCTCTTTCACAGTTAAGCTTCTCAAAAATGTTGTTTATATATCCTGTTCCCAATTCTTCTCTTCTCTTTTGAACCTAATCCAATCAGGTTTCCATCCCACCACTCATCTAAAACTCCTTCACAAGGGCATTCACGATCTCCATGTTGCCAAATCCAACCGTCAATCATCAGGCCTCGTCTAACGTGACCTCTCGGCAGTACAACACAATGGGTCACTCCGTTTCTTGGCTTCCAAGACACCGTCTTCCCCTGACTTTGCTCCCCCCTCACTGGCTGCTCCTTCTTGGTCTTGCGTGCTGGATCCTTCATCTAACCTCAACCTTTTAATACTGTGGCTCTCATGCAGTCTCACAGCTTTAAGAAGCATCTCATGCTGAGAATTCCTAAATTTATATATCCGGCCCGGACTTTCCCTTAGACTTCAGATACATATTCAACTGTCTCTTCAACATTTCCTCTCAGACATCTAAAAGGCATCTCATATCTAAAATGTTCAAACTGAGCTACTCTAAAACCTACTCTTCACAGTTCTCCTTATCTCAGTAACTGCAATTCCATCCTTTCAGTTGTTCAGGCCAAAACCTTGGTGCCATCCTTGACTCCTTTCTTTCTTTCTTCTCCCATATCAAATCTATCAGCCAATGCCACTAGCTCTCCCTTCAAAATATATCAGAATCTCCAGCATTTTTCCCTTACTTCACTGCTTCTAGTCTCATCCAAGCCAATACCACCACCTTTTGCCTAAATTCTTCTTTCTATCCTTGCCCCTCTCCAGACTACCCACCACCCAGCAGTTAGATCAACCAGATCACATGATTCCTCTGCCCACCACCCTCCACTGGCTCCCCATCTCACTCCACCAAGCCCACACAGTCTGATCCCACTTCCTTTCACTGTCTCATACTACTTTCCCTTCTGCTCCAGCTCAAGTGGCCTCTTTCCCATTTGTGGAGTACACCAGGCATGTTCCCACATCAGGGCCAGTTGCCACTCCTTCAGCCTGGAACACTCTTTGCCCACAATGGCTTATTCCCTAATCTTCTTCAGGTCGTTACTCAGATGTCACCTTTATAATGAGCCCTCAACTGTTTGAAGCTGCAAATCCCACCCCATAAATATCCTAGTCCCTCTTCCCTGCTTTACTTATTTTGTTTACTGTCTGTCTCTCCCCATTAGAACATAATCTCCATTAAGACAGGCATTTTTGCGCAATCTGTACTTTGCTGAATCCTTAATGCCTGCAATGCTCAGGTTGTTCAAACTATTCTGGGAAATTTTCATAGGGAAGGCAATGCTCAGGCATCAATCAGGTGGGGTGAAGTTCTCTTGCTTTGTAGAGAACAAATGTCCAATAAATATTTGTTGAATGGATGAATGAATGAAAAAAATGAATGAATGATGTTGCCAATGTGTGGTTTAAGAACTGTTTCCTTGACCTCGGGGTGAAATCTTGGCAGGAACATGGAATGTTTTCTAAAAATTAATTAGGTTTTGAATAGGACTTAAAGATTAGCAGAACTGCTCTACCTGATAGAGGGAGAAGAACTTGGAAGTTCTAAGGGGAAATCCTGGAGGAGAAGGCAGCCAACAAGATTGGGCTCCTGGAGACAGACGTGTCCAAGAGGAAAATACAGATGGCAGCACTGTGGGGAAGAGACTCTAAAACTCGCCTGTGCCTCTCTCTCCTCCACCCCCATAACCCTCTTTGGCCAGATAATTCCTTCTAATCTTCACAGACCCTCCACCCCGCAAAAGGTCAAAGCTCTCCATTAAACGTTCTCCAGTACTGTGTACTCCTTTACATAGCACTTATCACAGTCAGAATTTTACATCAATTTGTAGGCCTGCTTGACTACCTGGCACCCTTACTGGTCTATACGCTCCATGAAAACAGGAACCTATTTTTCACTCAGCTCTGACTACCCAGTGCCCAGCACAGTGCCTGACTCATTAAATATTTTTCAGTGAATAAATGAAAAATAATGTCTAATATAGATTTTTTAAGGCATTAATAACGGGATGGATAATGTTAAAACTTTCCTTCTCTCTTCCACTGAAAGCCTCAGAAAAGTCTACACTGGCCTCTAATGCTTCTGTTGGACAGGACTCTTCTGGAGGAACTGGAAGCTGTCTTGAACTTCATATCTGGGACAACATGATATAACACAAAATTAGCATATAAGAAGAAAAGAAATGAGAGGCAGAGGAGCTATAAAGAATTAAGTCCTGGGACTGGGATTTCCCAAATAGTCCAGGATAAGTTTTGGACTTTTCAAGACAATGGAACTGGGGGTTTGAGCACTCTTACCTAGACTGCATTAACTGGAAGACTCCAAATGACCCCTGGATTATACTGGGTGGGCCAAAAAGTGCCTTCGGTTTTTTAAGTAAAAATAAAAGACACATTTTTCATCTCCACCAAGAACTTTGTTGAACAACGTACCCACCCTTTTGTTCCACTACCTTCTGCCATTTTTCAGGTCAGGCAACTTCATAACTCCATCTTGCCAAAACTTTTTATTTTTTTGAGCAAAGAACTGTCCCAGGTGCCTTTTACAGTCTTCCAGGGAATTGAAATTTTTTCCATTAAGAGAATTTTTTAAAGACCAAAATAAATGGAAATCCGAAGGTGCAATGTCTGGTGAATACGGTGGATGAATCAGAACTTCCCAGCCAAGTTGTAATTGTTTTTGCCTGGTCATCAAAGAAACACGAGTGCTTGTGTTATCCTGATGGAAGATTACGTGTTTTCTGTTGACTAATTCTGCATGCTTTTCGTCAAGTGCCGCTTTCAGTTGGCCTAACTGGGAGCAGTACTTGTTGGAATTAATCGTTTGGTTTTCGGGAAGGAGCTCATAATAGAGGATTCCCTTCCAATCTCACCATATACACAACATCACCTTCTTTGGATGAAGACTTGCCTTTGGTGTGGTTGGTGGTGGTTCGTTTCACTTGCCCCATGATCTCTTCCATTCCACACTGTTGTACAGTATCCATTTTTCATTGCCTGTCACAATTTGTTTTAAAAATGAAACGTTTTCATTACTTTTCTGTAGAGAATCGCATGTGGAAATGTGGTCAAGAAGTTTTTTTGGCTTAACTTTTGTGGAACCCAATCATCAAAGAGATTCACATAACCAAGCTGGTGCAAATGACTTTCAATGCTTGGTCTGGATATTTTGAGTATATTGGCTATCTCCCACGTGCTATAACATTGGTTGTTCTCAATTATTGTTTTGATTTGATCGCTATCAAGTTCAACTGGTCTACCCGACCATGGGGCATCATCCAGCGAGAAATCTCCAGCACGAAACTTCGCAAACCACTTTTGACACCTTCGATCCATCACGGCACCTTCTCCGTACACTGCACAAATCTCTTTTTGCGTTTCAGTTGCATTTTTACCTTTCTTGAAATAATAAAGCATAATATGCCAAAAATGTTGCTTTTTTTCTTCCATATTCAATATTAAAATGGCTACACAAAAATTCACCAATTTTGATAAGTCTTTCTTTAAATGCACGCTGATATGACAGCTGTCACATAAAACCTAACAAAATTGTTTCGAATGAAGTTAAAGACAACTAAGTGCTACTAGAGCCATCTTACAGAAAAAAACGAACTAACCTTTTGGCCCACCCAATACATATATAAACTGGACCCTTTAAGGCTCACTTAAAAACACAGAGATCTAGCCAGGAAGAATATTACCTATGAGCTTCAATGGAAAGAATAACAATAAAAGCAAAACTCGATAACAGTTTAAATAGTAAATTTTTAAAAATTATGTTTTTAAGAATGTTTCAGGACTTCCATGGTGGCGCAGTGGTTAAGAATCCGCCTACCAATGCAGGGAACATGGGTTCGAGCCCTGGTCTGGGAAGATCCCACATGCCATGGAGCAACTAAGCCCGTGTGCCATAACTACTGAGCCTGCGCTCTAGAGCCCGCGAACCACAACTACTGAGCCCACACACCACAACGGAAGCCCGCACACCTACAGCCTGTGTTCTGCAATAAGAGAAGCCACCACAATGAGAAACCCGTGCACCTCAACAAAGAGTAGCCCTTGCTTGCCGCAACTAGAGAAAGCCTGCGTGCAGCAACGAAGACCCAACACAGCCAAAAATAAATAAAATAAAATAAATTTTTTTAAAAAAGAGTGTTTCATGCCCTTATAAATACTGTAAACTTACTACAAAGGAAACTTTTTCCAAATTCTGTTCTTGCAGGATTATTAAAATACATTATTATAATAAAGGTTACATGACTGTTCATAACTCTCTTTTAGTCATCAGACCAAATTATCTCAAGAATCAATCAATTAATTAATGAGCTAAGTCAAGAAACAGTCACTGAATGCCAACTCTGGACCAGGCACTGGACCAAAAATGAGAAACCATCAATTTATTCAGCCTGCTATATGTAATTCCAACCAGTTAATATATTTCTGTAATTTTATAGTATTACATAAAACATGGTAGTTACAGGTAACTTCACTTCAACATATTTTCTGAAATTTTACTATATATGTGACATAATGCAAGGTACATGTGGGACAAAAAGATGGCTAAGTTCTGCCCTGAAGGAGCTCGTCCTTCAATACATAATTTTTTAAATTTTCTAAATAATCCAATCTAAGAGATTTATACTTATAAGCTATTTGGATGGAGGTTAAAAAAAAAAAAACAAGGAAAGTATATCAATCTATCTACCTGTTTTCTCTTTATAACAGATGGTATAGTTTGATGGAAATACATTCTTAATCATACTAATAAAAAGAAACCATATGGTATTGAACCTTTTCAGCTCTAAGAAGGTGAATCTCAGTAAAATCCTTGGACAAATATGAGTTAAGATTTATAGTTAGCATGATACATGAGCTACATGGTTTGCCATAAAAAGGAGAAGGAGCCAGTCATACGTCAGAATCTTCAGTGAAAAGCAATCTCCCAACTATTAAGAGATTCATGACATGTCTCTCACACAGGTACTATAGACAACTCCACAAATCCTGCAATGTTTTGTCCTCAGAACAAGGAACTTAACTAAACCACACAATGACTAATTCAACCCCCTCAAAGGGAAGAACTTTCCTAATAAAGGAAAAATAAATTGAAATGCTAGCTACTTGAAATCAAGCATTAACTAACGTCTTGCTATTAAATTGCACAGATGAATATTCTGGCCTAAGTTCAAGGGAAGCATGAATGTAAATGCGGGTCATAATGAATGAGCTCTATTTGGAGAATGACTTTAAGGTATACATTACTTTGCAGGTCTCAAAAAAAAAAAAAAAATGATCTTCTGATTTTGCTTAGAACAGAGCCTGCATGTTGTTGGAAGTTACCAGAAAATCAACTATGCATTATAATTTCAACTGACATATGTTTTTTACATATGTTTCAGAACCCAGAAAATACTTAATTCTCTGCCACTGACACTACCCTGGGGTATTCCACAGACTCCAAGATAAAAAAAAATCCAAGAAGGAACATCATCTCTAGAAATAATGGGCATCCAGAACCTTGGCTGTAGTGAAAGAAGCCAGAGGGGATATTAGATTCCACTCTTGCTGTTGCAGCTGAGCCTGCCAAGTCTACCAGTGGGCCAAATTAAGTCTGGTGAATTACAAACACATTTTTCTTTTCAAATGGATAGGAAGCTCCAAAATATATTCATCTTGGGGTCTAAGTAATGTTAAAGCTATGGGCAATGTTACTGAATAGAAACAAAGACTTCAAAAACAATACTACTGCATTCCCCTCAACCATCCCAAGCTGGAAATTTTTATCTGTGTAATGCCTTTGGATTTAATGAGTGACCTGAAGTCCTTTCTCCAGGATATAAGTGTAATCTGCTAGTTAGCCATTCTTCTAGAAGAAACTATTGCTCATGAAAATCTGTTTCTTTGCATCACTAGTTAAAACAATATTACTCAGGATGAGTCAACCCCACGTGTAAACAAGTTTTTGTTGCTGCTGTTCATTAACAGCATAAATGGAGAGGAATGACAAATAAATACATGAAGTATATAACCATTACAGGCGGTTCTCATTATTCGAGGACAACAATTATCTGAAAAGGACTTTTAAAGTAGGGACCAAAATTTCATAGTGAATGTGGAAAAAAAAAGGTTTTCATTAAGGTAAAAAATTGAAATACCAAATATTAGTGTATTTTATCTTCTATTTAATAAAATTTTAATAATAAATGCAACTATGTACTAACCAAAGTAGCAGTAGTAGCAGCAGCAGTAAACAATTATCAGACAATATTTATATAAATAGCACAAATACAGTGAGAGAGTTTCTTCCAAAAATACCTGGACATCACCAAATTTCCCTTAATTTTTAATAGTCAGATCCTTCCTTTGAAATGCCTAACATGTCATTATTCTGGTGGATTTTCTCTTCTTCAGATGTTCACTAGCCTAACGTTGCCAGAATTTCGCTGCCAATGGCTCTGCATGCAAGTCTGGCAGCAGTTCTTCAACATCACTTTCCTTGCTTTCATTAAATTTTTATCTCCAGTATTTTTGCAAAATCTGCTATTTGACTTTGCAATAGAGTACAATGATTTTACATCTTTGTAACAATCAGTGAAACATTATAACTAACAGGATGGGCAAGAAATGAATGTTTGAGTGGGAGCTAATTTTACGTGGACAGTTAATCAGTAAACATTTTTACATCATGGTAACTTCTATTTCCCTACGCAACCTTTGCGACCACATGGCATGAAATAATAAATATTCAGATAACAAGAGAACCCCATATAGGAAGGGCCACAGTCATCATAGAAATGCTGCTGTCTTTGGAAACTGGAGAAGTTTCTCAGGGGACTAGAAATACATCCCAGAAGCACATCCTAACATTTTAATACTGCCTGTCTGCATACCCTATCATCACAGTATAAATAAACAGACTGAATAAAATGATACCTAGTCTGCATCTCACTCTTTGGAAATGAGTTTAATCTGGCACAATTCACTAACCATAGCAGCAAAATTAAAATCTTGACTTATTAATTTAAGCATCCAAATGTATATCTGGCAGCTGCCAGAATCTGGATCTACTGAGGGTACTAAGTGCTTTTAGAAGATTAAAATATACGTAGCGTATGGATATTATCCTTATCCTATAAAGTGCGTGTGTATGTGTGTGTGTTTTTATCACCCTGCAGTAAAAGCTATTACTTCAGAACCCTGAAGTCCAGAATAAAACAATTTTTTAAATATCTTTGAAGCCTCACAAAAAACAAAGATAATGCCATAAGATGATAAGCAGAGATGGAAAAGACAGCATTGTGCATAAAAAAAAAAAATCTTTACAGTCAAACAGACCTGGGCTTCAATCCCAGATGTTGTAATCTAGCTGTGTAATTGTATATTCATTATGCTGCCCAAGTCTCACATTCCTCATTTGTGAAATACAATAGTTGGACAATAATGCTTAGCTCCCAGGTAAGATCAAATGAAATACTTAAAGTGTCTGGAAAATTGTGGGTATTACCTGTGCTATAAACCATATCTAAGCTAATAAACAGTAACTTTCCTCCTTCTTCCAGGCATTTGGAGGCATGACAGTATATAGCCTCCAAAAAGTCTCCGATGAGGCGCTGTCTGTAAAGACAAGGTTAGGATATCATTATGTGGATTTTGTCAGAATCCCCTGATAAAGGCAGTATTATAAACAAAGCTTCTAAGAAACAATGAGGTCCCAGACCCAAGCACATACCTGATAAGCCTTACAAGTAAGAGGGAAAACATTATTTAGATATATGAATGGGTTCTTTCCCAGTGACATTATATAACTGTCTTTGAAGCTAGACATATCTGGGTTAGAATCCTATGCCTTTCTGGTTTTGAGATCTTTGAAAAAGCACGTAACCTTTCTGAGGCTCTGTAAAACAAGAATAATCCCACCTGCCTCGAAGAGCTGTTTTAAGAACTTAGTTTTGTTCTTTAAGTTGTTTAAGAACATGAAATAATTTATGTAAAAGCACTTAGTACACAGAAGGCATCCATCTTATCACCAACACTTCTCAGATAATGTCATTTTTAAAATAAGACATCTACAATTTGTACTTGAAAAAAACAAACCCCAAACCTCCAAAGATCAATATGTGAGTTAGAGTCCTTCAGACCCAGATTCTGCAGGGTATATTTTAAAACACATTATGACAGCAATAATACACATTCCTAAGATCTGTTCCTAAGATGTCATATCTATTGGTCATGTCTTCTCTAAGATGACAACATAAATAACAAACTGATAAAACCAATGGGATAATGGTCAAATAATGAGTACTGTTCAATGACAATGTTCAAAATAATCTCTCAATTGACCAAGCAATTGAAAAGTTTGCAAACATCGCACCATCCTTCTAGGTACGATGTGGGCGATGGCAATAGGCACCATCTGGGCCATATTCTCAGTTTCAATTAAACCTACTGCTTTTTCTTAGTTTGCTTTCTGTCCAGATTCTGGGCACACACACAGGTTTACATAAGTTTTATATTTAAAGATAAGCCCCAGGATCCGTTTTCAAGAGCTACAAGAAAGCTAGAAAATAGCAACATCTTGTTCATACTTAATAGTCATGTCAAAAGAGCTGTTTTTACATACATTTAAAAATGGTACTGGTGGTCAAGGCAGTGATGTCACTATAAGACAAAAATAGAAAGCTGAAAACAGTACCTGGATGTGGGCAATTATTATTATTGTCCCAGGGGCAATTATCTCTAGACTTTTCTTTTGGGTCTTTGCAAATACTCCACTTTCTTGACCCTCCCATCTTCTAATGCACTGGACTAGACAAATTCCCACCCACCCCTCAACCATTTACTTCTCTGAACCTAAGAAACTGAACTGAACCAGAGAAAACCACACAACAATGCAAATGGAACCACTATTGGCAGACCATGCTGACCCATCTCAAGACAGTCAACCTGACCTCACATGATACAGAATTTCCCTATAAAGTTTATTCTCCCACTGTCTGAACCACCTAGTTCCTACTTTTCTCCACTCTACTCAGACCTTCACCTTCCCTCTCACTCTCAGCTGATGACTCTGTTCCACTCATCCTAAAGAAAACAGAAGCCATCACACTGGCACTCGCAGTATGAAACCAGAGTAGTCTTCTCTTTCTTTCCTCCTGTCACACAAAATTAAGGTGACTCATTTCATTGACTATCTTTTTCTCTCCCTCTTCAATTTCTCTCTCCTGGAGCCTTTTATTCAGCATTTAAACATGCTTTAGTACCTCTCATTCTTAAAAACACATCTGCTTCCAGCTTCCTTCTTGTATCTTTATTCACCTTCCCAGCAAAGTTCCTTAAGTTATTCATTTTTTCTTTCTACATTTCCTCACCTCCTAGAGCTCTTCTTTAAAAAGTTCAACCCCTTTTCAATTAAAAAAAAAATGATGTTACAGCAAATATAACAAAAGATAAATAAAAGTTGAATATCTTTCTACTTTCCTTACTCCATCTTCATTTTCCTGAATAATCAATATTAAAATTTGATGTACATCTTTCCACACCATTCTCTATACTCATACAAATCCATTTAAATGTTTATATTATATATATACATATATATGTATATATGGTAGTTGGTTGACAAAAGAAGCATTATCTGCATCATGTGTTTTTCATCTAACAATTTTTAAGGAAATCCTTCTAGGTTAATTCATATGGATACAATTAATTCTTTTTAATTTTAATGAATTCCCCTTTTCATGGGCATTTTGGTAGTTTACAGGTTTTTTAAAAAAAAAAAAGTCTTTATTGAATTTGTTACAATATTGCTTCTGTTTTATGCTTTGGTTTTTTGGGTGCGAGGCACGTGGGATCTTAGCTTCCCGACCAGGGAAAGAACCCGCACCCCCTGCATCTGAAGGTGAAGTCTTAACCACTGGACTGAAAGGGAAGTCCCAGCTTTTTAAATTTACAAACCTCAACCCATTTATCACCCACCTCAACCATTCCCCACAAAGGAGACAAGGTCTTTAACAAATTTAAGTCAGATCATGTCACATCCTTGCTTAGCACCCTTCCCAGGGACTGCACTTTCAATAAACTACAACCTCTTTAACGTGGCCCTCCAGTTCTAAACAACCTGGTCATTACCCACCTCCCCCTCTACCTCACTACTGCTCTCCAGCCATACTAACTTCTTTTCACTTTCTTATTCAGACCAAGTTATTCCCCTCCTCAAGGGTTTCCTATTTGTCTCTGCTCCAAACACTTTCCCCTCGTGCCTTTGCCTAATTAATTCCTAGTCATCACTTAGGTCTCTACTTAAACATCACTTCCCTAAAAGATCTCCCCTGTCTTGTCCAGTTGAAGCTGTATTCTTCTGCTTTGGCACTAATACTCACTTGTATTTTTCCTTCTTTGCATTTATCATAGCCTATGATTCTTCCTTTACTTGTAGTTATTTTGTTTAATATCTGACTCTCCTACTAAGCTTTAAATTCCATAAGGGGAGGGGATGTGAGTTTAAAGCTCTCCACTGCAGCTCCAGTACCTAGCACAGTGCCTGTCACTTGGTAAGTATTTGTTGAATAATAATAAAAAAAAAAATACTTTTACTTCATTTGGAGAGATCAAGGAAGATTTCCTGGAGGAAACGGCATTTTAGCTTACTAAATAAAGGGACCAGATTTCAGTAGCAGAGATGAAAGAAGCACATTTCAGAAAGAGGAAATTGTTTGCAACCAAATGTTTGGTACTAGTTAGCGATTTTTTAATTCAAAATCCAAAACAATCCTGGCACCAAGTGTAAAATAAAAATCTCACTATATAAAAGTGACAACTCTGCACCTAGCTCAAACTGGTTCCCTCACAACTTCTCTCCACCAATGTCATCCCACTTCCCAGCCACCTAGGTTCTAAACGTTGAAGCTCTCTGACTCAGTTTCTTCTCTTCCCCCTCCATATTCAATCAGGCATCAAATTTGACTGTTTTTTTCTTTGAAATGTCTTTCTCAGTGATTCTTTTTCTCTATTTTAACCAAAAACAACCTAATTCGAGCCCTCTTCACATATGGAATTACTACAAGCTTCTCTTAAATCAGGGTTTCTCACCTTTGGCGCTACTGACATTTTCAGCTGGATAATTCTTTGTCGTAGGAGGCTGTCCTGTGCATTGTAGGATGTTTGGCAGCATCCTTGGCTTTACCCACTAGATGCCAGCAGCACTCTTAATTGTGACTGCCAAAAATGTCTCCAGACATCGCCAAATGTCTTCTGGGGTGGGGGAAGAATCACCCCTGGTTGAGAACTACTTTCCCAGATGACCTCATGGGAAAAGCCGTCTAAAATTACCCAATCAAAACTCAACCCATCCTTTCAGGTCAACTCAAATTTCATCTTTTCTATGAAAATATGTCTGCTTATCAACAAACAGATGCACAGTTGTTTAACTCTACAAATAATCAAAAATCTGCACAATAAAACAAATGAGAGACTATGGTTTACTTATCAGTTTGACGAAAAAATTTAAAATAATGATAATACCCATTGGTGACAAGGATGTAGGGAAATAGGTACTATCATAAACTGCTGGTGGGAATAACCTGGTATAATGCTTTGTATGGCATTTACCAATATGTTTCACATTTTAAGATGGTCGTATCTTCTGACGCTACTTATGTAAAGAGATAATCAGATATGTGAGCAAAGACTATACTGTCCTGTAAAGGTAAAACCGGAAACATCCTTATAGTCCCCTCAATAGGGGACCAGTTAGGTAAACAACAGTACATTTAGAATACTGTGCTACTGTTAAAAAAGGATAAAGCAGATACTTGTGTACTGACATGGAATGACAGCCACAATGACTATACATAGGTGCAACATTTCAAAATTATATGTACTACATGATGTCATTTATATAAATAACATGTTTATGTATGGTTACACACAGAAGACAGACTAGATGAATATATGTCAAAATTCTAACATAATCTCTGTAGTCCAATCACATCTTAGATGTATAAAAGGAACTGTTAAATCATCTTTAAAAATCTCTTGGTGGGCTTCCCTGGTGGTGCAGTGGTTGAGAGTCCGCCTGCCGATGCAGGGGACACAGGTTCGTGCCCCGGTCTGGGAAGATCCCACATGCCGCAGAACGGCTGGGCCCGTGAGCCATGGCCGCTGAGCCTGCGCGTCCGGAGCCTGTGCTCCGCAACGGGGGAGGCCACAACAGTGAGAGGCCTGGGTACCGCAAAAAAAAAAAAAAAAAAAAAAAAAAAAATCTCTTGGAAAAGTCCAGTTTGTGAATCTATAACTTTAAATTTTTCGGTTTACTTAAAGCAGGCTTATACATTTATTTACCACCTTTATTTCAGGCAAATATCCTGAGTTGGAATATTCTGTTCTGAGCCATATTTTCGCCCTAGAGAAATCAATGGTAAAAAGGAAGTTTACAGAGAAAAATATATTTTTGTGCATGACAGCTTACCGGTGTGATGCATCTGTGAATCATACTGAAAATATGTCCCTTGAAATCAAAGAAAACAATATGTTTATACAAAGAATGTGCCCCAAAATTCTCCAATAAAGAAAAATGTTTAATCAAAATATTTGTTGACAGCTGGTTAGTGCCAATTCTAAAGTAGAAAAGAAAATCAGTGTCATTGTAGACTTTTACTTTGTGTACAAGAACTGAATATGCAAATTAGCCCCAAATGGAGACTCATTATCTGTTTTACTCTTCAACTGTGATTTTAAGCACCGTAGGTATATATACACACACACATCCAGAATATACATATATCTCAACAAACCATGCACATCATCTGTTCAGAACTGGGAAATGCATGCATGCTTCTATAATATTAAATGGAAGGCAGATGGTAGGCACTGATCAACAGAAATAAAGTGAAATCCTTCTAAATCCTACTCCCTCTAACAACCCTCTAATTTTTTTCTTCAGAGAAAGATATAAAGCAGTTCTTCATTACTGTTGATTTCCAACCTCAAAATTACAATAGGCAATGCAAAAGAGCATTTCAAAGAGGAAAAGATTGTCTTTTGGTACAAATTCTCTTTCATAGTCTTAGGTAGGAGATAACACTAACTTTGAAACTCATAGCTTACTGTAGTTTTATCAGTATCTAATGTGTAAATTAGCTCTTTCTATAACTGGAGGTTTAGCTTTCAAAATACATAATTACTGATCATTTTAGCCTGCATCATATTTCTTTTGCAGGGTGAAATGAACTAAAACAGCTGTTACATCCTAATAGCTTCATAATGTGCACAGAATTTCTATGACTATTAGAAATTAAACCTTCCTATCAGGGAAAACATATTCATGTGTATATATGACCCACATTATTTGGAAGTACAATTATTAACTTATGAAATTATAATTTGAAACATAATGAAGTAAGGCTACTAGAGAAAATATTACAGCTCTTAAATGAGGTCAAAGCTGCTGGTCCACACTGATCAGTTCCCCCACCTTTCCTAGCATCAATAAAAGTACTCTGGGCCAAAGGAAGTCCCAGTGTTCATGCTACCACCATTCCCTGCAGGGATCGAGTCCTCTATTTTCATACTGGGTGATGAATTTTTAAAGGTGAACCAAGTCTGGCACTCTGCCCAGAATTGCTGGCAGCTGACAAGCAATCTGGTTTCACTTCTGGTCCAGTCTCTTGAGCTAACCTTGTATCCACAGAAAGCATCCTGATCTAGAGAACGTGTACCATTTATAATGATGACTGAGAAAGCTCTGATGATTGCATTAACCATGGGACTTGTACATACAGTTCTCTTTAAGCATATTTTCTACGGAAAGAATAAAATAGTCTGGTTTCTTAGTATCTCCTTTTAACACTAGAAAAAACAGCAGTGTTAAAAGGATTTTTCCAGAAAAAAAAATGATTATTATCCAACCACCTGCATTCAAGAATGTTAGAGGCATAAAGGGATTCAACAAGATATCTGATGAGCAACTACTATCAAAGGAATATACAGTGAGGTCCAGGAACCACAAAATAATTACAAGATATACAAGATATATTATGTAATTAATGGCTAAATTGGATGATTCAAGCTATAAATGTTATGAAAGGTCAGAGCAATAAATGCTAGGCAGTGTGGAGTGAAATTTAAATATACGTAGGCCTAGGGGGCTTCCCTGGTGGTGCAGTGGTTAAGAATCCGCCTGCCAAGGTAGGGGATATGGGTTCGAGCCCTGGTCCAGGAAGACCCTACATACTGCGGAGAAACTAAGCCACAACTACTGAGCCTGCGCTCTAGAGCCCGCAAGCCACAACTACTGAGCCTGCGTGCCACAACTACTGAAGCCTGCACGCCTAGAGCCCGTGCTCCACAACAAGAGAAGCCACCACAATCAGAAGCCCACACACCACAACAAAGAGTAGCCCACGCTCGCTGCAACTAAAGAAAGCCCGCATGCAGCAACAAACACCCAACGCAGCACAAAATTAATTAAGTAATTAATTTAAAATATATATACGTAGTCCTAACTCTCCACTGAGAGAATTATTAACTACTTAACCAGTATCTTCTTTAGATTACCATTTCCAAAGTAAACAGGATTGGAAAATGACTATGTAGCAGTTTTTTTTTTTTTTTTGGCAGTACGCGGGCCTCTCACTGTTGTGGCCTCTCCCGTTGCGGAGCACAGGCTCGGACGCGCAGGCTCAGCGGCCATGGCTCACGGGCCCAGCCACTCTGCAGCATGTGGGATCTTCCCGGACCGGGGCACAAACCCACGTCCCCTGCATCAGCAGGTGGACTCTCAACCACTGTGCCACCAGGGAAGCCCCCGGAAAATGACTATGTAATTCACAAATAAATCTGTGTCCAAGTTTGTTTATTTGTTTTTACCTCTAAGATCTAGCAGTCCTTCTTCTTGACCTTCCAAAAAGAAAAGTTAGTGAAGCTTCACTCATCTGATATTATTTCCTCATTCAGTCCCGAAGCTGGGATGGAGGTCCTGGAAGCTCTTCCCCACCATTTCCATTAATCACTGGCTTTCTGCTCCCATTTCTATAGCTCACCTTTGCCTCTGTTTCCTATGCTGGAGGCCCCTGGGTCATATGAAGGACCCTGAAGTCCCAGATGGGTTTGTCTTCTATTCCTTCCTTGCTTTCTACTTGACAGACCCACAGTCCCATGCCCAATAGTTCAGTGTCTGGCTTCCTGGGTCAGGATTTCCTAAGTTCCATAAGTAAGTGCTGGGAGAGCCACAGTGCCAAAAGAGATTCCAAAAGGAGATCTCGAATTGGAAAACTGACACAACCATGTTAACTTCCTTACAGACAGCATGTACCCAACAACGAAGTACCTACAAAAATGCATTATTTTTCTAAGCAAAAGACACACTGGCTCAAATCCTGGCTCCAGCAGAGGGATTTTTTTTTTGCCTTCACTTCTTGGGTATTTTTACTATTCTCTGAATATTACTTGTGAAAATTAACCTAATTCATGGTTCTTCACAGGGACTCCTCTAGTCTTGTTGAAAGAAGTTTAAAAAAAACTTTAAATGAAACCAAGTCCCAGATATCTGAAACAGTTATTCAGGGTCACATGAAGAGAGAATTGTCAGTCACATACTTTCTCTGAGCTTAGGGACATAGGTAGAAGGCATGAGCAGGTAGATGGTAAATAGGGAATTTTTGGTTTTTTTGGCCACGCCACATAGCTTGTGGGATCTTAGTTCCCCAACCAGCGATTGAACCCAGGTCCTCGGTAGTGGAGGCATGGAGTCCTAACCACTGGACAGCCAGGGAATTCCCGTTAAATAGATGATTTTGACTGCTGAGACCAAGCAGAGAATTTCTAATAAGAACCAAAGATGAAGCTAAAGAAGCAGAAGGGCCCAATGATGGAGAGTTTTGGGTGAAGAGTTTAGATTTGACCAAGTCCACTGCATACTCTGCCTTTGGCAAGAGAACAAAGAGCATCCTTTTCCCTTATTTTTTCCTGCTCAATCCCTTGGTCCCTTTGTCCAAATTTTCTTCAGTAGGATCACCCATAACTATGCTCCAGCATACCATATATATATATGTATATATATATATTATATATATATAAATATAAATATCTCTATTATTGCACTGATATCTTACTTTATCAATCTTTAGAAAGTTGTCACTCCTATTATATCATGAAACTCTTAAGAGCAGCAACTGTGTCTTGTCCACCCTTTTATGGTGGCACCTAAACTAAGTGCCTGCAATATAACAGGTATTCAATAAATACCTGTTTGTTGAATAAATGTATGAATGAATAAGTCTTATAAGTAATAGAGTAGAATTGAGGAGAGGGAAAGCAGGAAAAAAAAGATGTTTGATGATCAACTAGGGGGGTACTATCTCAACTTAATCCTGAACCTGACTGCTTGGGAAGCAACTGTACCACTACCATACATAGCTCTTGCCCTTCCAGAATGAAAAACACACAACGGCTGTTTGTGGTAGTAATAACAGGTCATTGGTGTTATTAACATCATCTCACACTTATTAAGAGATACTAATTTATATTCTAAAATTATAAAATAAAATGCAAAGAAAAAGGACAACCCTGTTCTATTTTCTCATGTTTCAAGTCCTCCACTACACACAAAAGAAGCTCAACATGTTATTATCCTTTAAACAAAAATGAAACAAAAACAAAAAGTCTAGATTCAGCTGAAAAACTTAAGTACAAACAGCCACGTCTCAAAGGTCTTACGGAATATAAAACACAGTGGAGGGCTTCCCTGGTGGCGCAGTGGTTGAGAGTCCGCCTGCCGATGCAGGGGACACGGGTTCGTGCCCCGGTCCGGGAAGATCCCACATGCCGCGGAGCGGCTGCGCCCGTGAGCCATGGCCGCTGAAACTGCGCCTCCAGAGCCTGTGCTCCGTAACGGGAGAGGCCACAACAGTGACAGGCCCGCGTACCCCACACACAAAAAAACACAATGAAAAATATTTTTGGTCTAATAAGAGGATCCTAAGTGAAAATAATAAATAGGAAATTCCTCAACTAAAAAGAAAAAAAAAAAAAGCAGTTCAAGATGTAAAGAGATCTTGTGAAGAGAAATTCCATAATATATGAAACTTGTTTCTAAATACAGCTGGTGGCACAGTGGTTAAGAATCCATCTGCCAATGCAGGGGACACGGGTTTGAGCCCTGGTCCAGGAAGATCACACATGCTGCAGAACTACTAAGCCCATGCGCCACAACTACTGAGCCTGTACTCTAGAGCCCGCAAGCCGCAACCACTGAAGCCTGTGCACCTAGAGCCCGTGCTCCGCAACAACAGAAGCCACCACAATGAGAAACCCGCGCACCGCAATGAAGAGTAGCCCCCACTCTCCGCAACTAGAGAAAACCCCGCTCGCAGCAATGAAGACCCAACGCAGCCAAAAATAAATAAAATAAATAAATTTATTAAAAAATAAATAAATATAGCTGAAGTAAAACAAATCAGGAGTTAAGAACACCAGGTTCACTCTGTAATAATAAAGTCTAAAATGATCTTATGGCGAATAAAGGGGGCAGGAAAATTCAAAGTTCTATTGACAAACTGACAAAACATACATAAAGGATTGCTACACTCCCTTTGGGGCATTTTAAAAGAGAAAACTTCCCCAACTGTTCATCCTCCTCCTCCCCCTCATCAGTATCCTTGTCATGCAGGTGGCTATGGCCAGCACGAGCTGAGTGTGGCCACCCCAGGCCCTCTGTTTCAGCATTCCTGGAAACCGTCCCTGCCAAAAAGGCAGCAAGAGCTTCTCCAGGGCTCCATGTCTCCCCCTACTCTTAAGCAGAGCTATTTCTTCACCTCACAGTCTGCAGAGGCAACGTAGGATTGTGACGTTAACTGTGTAGTCACAGACCTGCATATTTAACTTCTCTGAGGCTCAGTTTCCTCATTTGTAAAATGAAGGTAGTTAGTAGTGTTTCTCTCCTAGAGCTATCATGAGAATCATACAAGAAAGCAATGTGTGTCTGGCCCACAATAGATACTCAATAAGTGTTAGACTGTTCTCTTCCTGTCTCTCCTCTGAGGTCCTGTAACCCTCACTCTCTTTTCCTCACTCCTCCTTTCTTCTGCTCCCTGATTCCTTATAAATATTTAATGGAGCTCTCTCCTTTGGGTTACTCTTCTATTTATTTCAAAATTCCAAAGAAAGATTAAAAAAAAGAACTTACTTGATAAAAAAAAATTAAGAGAAAAAAAGAACTTATTTGTATAAAACTGAATAGCTCTACTACAGAAGTCCACTATACTTGGCAGACTACGAGTCAAGGGCTGGCTAGCACCTGAATGTACCTCTGCGGACTTCAGGCATAATTAATGCTCCACATGAGTAGAAGGACTTCAATAGTACAAATAGTTTTACATGCTATTTCACAAATCACAGACTTCAGAAAATTTATATTTAAATATGGTTTTATTTTTTAAAAAGCAATTTTAATCTCTCTTTAGCCCCAGTAAAATTGTTACGATTTAGTGACACCATGTGGCTACATTTTGCTTTGCACTCTTAGAAGAGACTATTCTGTCTGCAGGTTGCTCTATACTGATTCAATTATGGTATCAAAGTTATAGGTGGAGGTACAATTCAACCTAAGTGTGAACTAAAATGACTACTTTTAAAAAGTGAAACTGTTCCTTCTTCCTTTACAACTGAATAAGGCATTTCTTGACTTCTGAAGACACCAATCATATAAAGAAAGTAAAGGCTCGGCATAATTCTAGCTATGATTATAAAGCATCCTGGTGAACCACTGATTAATGTAAAACTGTCTACCTTTAAAAGTAAATAAATATATCAATGCCCAGGGGGTTGGGGGAGAACAAAAGAGAAAAGGTGGAAGACACACACGCTTTTGTACAAGGTTAATACGGTAGGGAAAGAATGCTTCCATAAATAGCAATGTTTATTTTCTCATTTGTTTTATGTCTTGTATATCTATAGCACTGTAAGGTACTATAATCTAATGAAAATGGGTAAAAAAATTATGCTGCATCTACTGATGGCCGGGATGAGAGGGGACTTGGAATGTATGGTAGCAATAAAAGAGATTAAAAGTGCAATAAAAGTGCTCTAAACCAAAAAACAGTACAGTTTTAGTATTCATTTAATGAGGCCTCCTAGAGTAGACCAGTTACTCTTGAATAACATTCGATGTACACCAAAGAAAGCCTAAATATCTACAACAATGACCAGAGAATATCACCTCCTTAATCTCAATTTAAAACACCCAGCTCCCCTCTCGGGCTTCCCATGATCACCTATTTTAAATAACTACTCTCCTCCTCTTGACCCTGGGTCACTATCACAGTATCATTTTCACAACATTTACAATTACCTGTTGTGCTCTTATTGTTTATATCTGGTTCCTCCCAAATTCTATGAGAGCAGAAATCTTGGCAGTCTTCTTCAGTGTTATGGCCTCAGTATCCAGTACAATGCATAGCACAAAGTAGGAGCTTATTTGTGAAATGAGTGAGTAATGGATGAATAAACAGATGAATAAATGAAGAAAAATCTATTTTCTTAGCTGGTGAAGCATGCCTAAATTTCTTGTTGTAAGTGAAAGTAGAACCGTTCTAGTGAGATGTTTTTCATCATTTATGACCTCTACTGTGACCACTGAGACTAGAAGACAGGCCAGCAGATGCTCTACAGCACCCTTTTGTCCATGACACATTTGGCACATTATAATCTCTCACTCTAAGGAAGGAAGAAAAAGGAGGGAAGGGAAAACTACAATGATTGAAACACTTTCATTAACAGTCAAAGAAATCAATGAACAGAGTGGAGTATATACTAGAATTTAGCACATGATAAATATGGCTGTTCATACTAGTATGGTAAGGAACGATTATTAAATAAATGGTCTTGGTCAACTGATTATCCCTAATCTGAAAAGATACAAGAAAAATATTCTGGCTGGATTAAATATTTAGATACAAAGATAAAAATAACAAGTAGCAGAAAAA
Organism: Aethalodelphis obliquidens; assembly: GCF_003676395.1. Classification (NCBI taxonomy): domain Eukaryota; kingdom Metazoa; phylum Chordata; class Mammalia; order Artiodactyla; family Delphinidae; genus Aethalodelphis; species Aethalodelphis obliquidens. The sequence continues at coordinate 10,516,687 of NW_020837975.1, forward strand.
ATTTATAAAAATATAACACTCTTTAACGTTGGAGTGAGGAACACCTTTCTAAACATGATATCAGACCACCAGAAACCATAAAAAGGACTGACAGATTTGACTACATTTTTTTAAACATAAAATTCTATATGGTAAAAAGTACTAATAAAACACTAAAAACTAATAACAAATTGCACAGTACATGATAGGCAAAAGTATAATCATACATACACAAATATACGTCTACATGTATATATACACCACATATATATGATATATACATGTATATGTATCAAGGTGTACATACCAACATAAAGTTCTCACAAGCCAAAAACAAAAAGATAATCACCCCAGAAGAAAAATATGCAAAAGACAAAAATAGGCTTTTATAAATGAGAAATAACAAATGTCAAGTATTATAAGATACCCTACACTTCACAGACGATAAAAGAAATCCAACTTAAAGTAAGACAATTTTTTACAGATCATAAATCACATTGGCAAAATGCTGACAACGCCTGCATTGGTGAGGGTTTGGAGAAGGGGCGTTTCTATGTGCTATTGGTAGAGACTGAGTACAGCCGTATCAGAGGGCAAGCTTTATCAATATTTAAAATGTGTACTACATCATAATTTTATAATTAAAATGTCATAAAAAGACATTTCCATTTTGATAATTAAAAACAAAAGGAAAGGAAGAAAGAAGCTCAGTTTTGTGTTAAGTGAGTTCATCCATCCTGTGCCATGTTCTGAACCATCAAGATGCACCCTTCTCAACACCCTTTCTGGCCTCTGTGCTCCCCCGGATTCTCCTCTAACTCTCTGACCAGCCCCTGCAGTACACCTGTCTGCCACCTACTCTTTCCTTCCCTCTCTCAATAGCTATATTCTTAAGGACTGTGCTTTTAGGCCCACTATTCCTCTCCCTCAACTCCCAGGTTTTATACCAAGTTCACTTTTGTAATTCCAGCTACCAGCCTTATGTGGGCTACCTCTGTACGCATTCACATCCATGTTTTCAAGTCTTCTCATATTTCAGCAACATTTTGCAGCTGCCAAATTACCAGCATCGTGTTGAGAAAAAGCCAGAAAAAAAATTTAAAGCATCCCAGGGCACTCAATATTTCCACTCCTTGTTAGTGTTTTTTGTTCAGTCCTAGGCTCTACCAACTAAGAAAGCTGTGGAAGGACTTGAAGAGAGCTTACTAGATAGCCAAGAAGACAGTTTGAAGGTTGGGGACTTTATGGATAAAGCAGAAATTTCCTTTTCCTGAAAAAGGCAAAGCTGATAAGATATAAGATGGTTCTGAGTATCATATGAAAAACTGTACCAAAATTGACATCATTTTTCTTCATTTCCAGCTGGGGGCTAGGGGGTTGTTATTAGTCTAAGCTTTTGGCTACATTGAGCAGTCCCCACTTGACCCACAATGAATTCCTAAAAAGGACCCAGAAAGAAAGAGCAGACCATTTCTCTCCATTCACTGTTGTGGTTGTAACCATCACTCCAGCTTTGAAGCCTGACATTATCCTTATCACCACTATCTCGGTGAGGGGAAATGCTGACTAAATTACATTCCACAGGATATATAAACGGCAAATTTTATGTTATATATATTTTACCACAATTAAAAAATGCTTTACCAAAACCAAAATGTATGAAAACTGTTGGAAACATACAAATGGGAAGATTACTAAGATAAAGAGAACCATGGAAGGCATGTGTGTGGACTGGCAATATGGAAAAGTGCTGAAAGGACCACACTCCTGAGATAAGGAACAGTTTCCCCATACTGAGAGCCACCACTGAGAGCCACCATGGCTACAGAGAATGGCAGGATGGCTCTCTTTCTCTGAAGGCCAAACACCAGTTCAGAGTCTCAGAAAGTAGAAAAGGTAATAAAAACAACTATTTACTGAGCCTCTACTTTGGGCCAGGCATTGTGCTCAGTACTTGTACATATGCTCTGTCATCTAACCCTCCACAGCAGACCCCAGGAAGGATGCTGTTATTCCTGTTTCACTGGTGTAGAAATGAGGGCTTGGAGAGGCACAACTTTACTAAGATCACAGTGCCAATATTAGATGAAACCAGGATTTGAGAAGAGCTCTAACTCTGCAGCCCATGATTTTCCTACTACCCGATGCTGATTTACATACAGTTCAACCTAGACTCAAGAGAGAGGGCTGGGTAATCTCATAATTCACAGAGTATCTCTTCTTTAGTGAATATATTAAATGAAATCTTTCATCAATATACAACACTTGCATCCTTCAGAATTAACCTCAAAATTCAGTTTCCTGAAGAAAAAACAGAAAGTAGACTTTGCAAAGAGTACAGAACCATTTACCACTCCAGAGTTTTCCAGCACAGATATACATTTTAACAAATACTTGGATAAAAAGCACCAATGAATATATGTACATATTAATATTGAATCAGTCTCTCTTCATTACCTGGTCAGTGCCTTGACCCCAAACCTGTGCTAACATTTATAGAGTACCTACTGCATACAAGGTCATAACTTGAGAACTGCACAAGAATACTGAAAGATTAGAATCCATACTCCTTGCTTCCAAGAGCTTGTAATTTTAGTATGAGAGGCAAGACAAACACGCAAAGGACACTGAAGAACAAGAGTGACATATAAATGTTCAAATTAACTAACACAATGCAAAGTGAACACTTACGTGCTAAGGAAATAAAGAATTTATATGTGCCCAGTGAAGTCCCTGAAAGAAGTGTATTTAGAACATTGTTTAGGAAGTCAATAAATGATTGTGAAGATAAGAAACACCAAGCATGAAACATCCTTGGATAATCAATAGGGACTTATTCTTAAGTTCATTTTAAAATACTTCCAAAATTCCAAACTATTACAAAAGGCAGAGCTTATGAAGGAATGTAGTAACATAGTAAGTTAAAGTGGTTATAAATATTAAAATGCTTTCTCACTAAAATGCATATCAAGACTCCTTCCTTTTCCTGTTATCACTGTCTCTAACATCACCTTTGCTCAGTTTTTCTCAACCAGCGTGGGAGCTGGCTATACCAAGACAAAAACTAGAATCATGAAAACAGCCAGGCTCTACAACACATAAAAGCAACATCAACAAAGGCAAGGCCACACAGGAAAGACAAAATAAGGAAAAGGGAGTATAAATAATACCCATTAATAAATGAGAGGAATTATATTTTCTAAAAGCCAGAGATCACGACTGAGGGTACACGTCTCCCTCCACAGAGTAGGAGTTTTCAGATGGGTAAAGCACACAGCCTCTATCATAGCTGGTATTACAGTCACGATGATTTGTTCTGGGAGTCGTGCTCCTAGTGTTTCAAATTAAATACAAACACACAGTCCTTTGGTCCACGTCAGACACTTTGGTTGTTATGCTGCTTATTTTTTAATCTGATACAGCCATAATAATGTCAGTCGATGCAGACTCAATCCCCTCCTCTACCTCGGGGCCCCTCTGTCACTCTCAACGTATCCCTAGGCAGTTCTGAGATACAGAATCTTCACTCAATTTCTTGTCCCTCTCATTTTAATCCTCTGATAAAAGAGCAACTGCTAGACCTGAGACACTTTAGTCCCTCTTTGGGGAAATGAAATTGATTTTCTTCATTTCCACACAAGAGTATCCTTGGGTAACAATATTGTGTCCAGTCATACCCATAATAAAAAAAAATGTAGGCGACATTCTTTACTGTACCAGAGGCTGAAAGGTTTTGTGGAGTTCCTGTGGTAGAAGTAAGAATTCAGCCTGATGCTGTCAGATCATGCGTTTAATAAGTATAAGGGTGCCTTCTGACTGAGAGAGTAAGTGCTGTGGGGCATCCCCATCTGCTCCAACTCAGCCACACAGGGATGTCAGCTGGGGTCACGAGTACAGGTGTGGAGCGGAGTGGGTAAGGGGCCAGCTCCACGTGCTCCCTGGCTTACACCCACCATATCCCTTCTTGACACACTTCATTAAACGAACCAATCACTTTCTGCCTTCAATCTCTTGAGTTTAGGGTAAAGAATATCTGAGGGAAATTTCCAAGGGGAAAATCACAATAGAAAAAACACAACAGAATTTCAGGGGCCTTTAACCACCTTTCCCAACTCCCAAATTTATTATTCATACTGGTTTTGCAGAATTTCAGAAAGAAAGCTTAAAAGATGGCTTACATCTAAAGTAAGAATATGAAATGTTAGAATAGCTTATCAGTACTTTTTAAAAAACAAACTTACATGGAGCTAAAATACATAATGACAATAAAAGTTAAGGTGCTCTGGTTGAAGGGAAGGTGTGAGCCTGGAGCCCCACCAGCTCAGCCTCCCTTGCCCCAAACCCAACCCCACTAGAAACACCTGCTCTTTCAAACTCCACTGATATCCACTGACCTAGAAAAAGAACATGCACAATGGCATCCAAAAATCTCCTCCTGGCCCTGAGGACTGCCAGGGAAGCCTCCAGAAATATCTCTCATGGTTTTTGTGAAAAGAACGCACCCCCTAACAATAACTCTGCTTTCAAGGTATAGCATGGAATTTAAAAAGCATTTCCACTTCTCAGTGTGTCGTCCCTTTTTATTCATTTACATGCCTTTACGTAAATATGGTACAAAACAGTTCCACAGTACACTCTAAATATTAAGATGCTTAATTTTCCATAGTATCCCTAAGTTTTTTAGTTGGGACACATTTAGTAACTGATATCCTCCTGGAAAACTTTTCCTCTATGAGACAGAAAAATGAAATCTGTTTCTCAACATCCAGATCTCTTTAAACAAACATCAAAAGCATTTATAAGCCATGAGAACTAACCTGCAGACACGGGCTGGAAAATACAGCTTCTGCCAAGAACGACACAGATATTGCGAATGATCAATCACTCTGATCCAATCAAGTTCATCCATTGAGACTTCAATGAAGTATGAATAAGACCTATGAATCAAAAGGAAAAAGGCAGAAAAAAGTATCATATTAAAATAACAATACAAAGCTATATTTTTTTAGCAGCTTTTTTTTTTTTTTTTTTTTGTGGTGTGTTTTGGTTTTTTTTTTTTTTTTTGGGTCTTTCTTTTTTTGTGGCGAGGGGGGGCTACTCTTCTTTGCGGTGCGCGGGCTTCTCATTGTGGTGGATTCTCTTGTTGTGGAGCACGGGCTCTAGGTGTGCGGGCTTCAGTAGCTGTGGCTCGCGGGCTCTAGAGTGCAGGCTCAGTCGTTGTGACACAGGCTTAGTTGCGCCGCACCATGTAGGATCTTCCCAGACTAGGGCATGAACCCATGTCCCCTGCATTGGCGGGAGGATTCTTAACCAGTGCGTCACCAGGGAAGCCCCCCGAAGTTATATTTTAATAAAATGTTAAAAGGTACAAAAAATACACTATTCATGAATTACATTTTCTGCATAATGACCAAATTCTGATGATGACGAAATGTGTATAGATCCCCCTAACATAGCATTCGCCACAATGTATTGAAATTATCTCTTTGCATGTCTGCCTGCCTTATAAGGTCTCAAGCTGGTTAAGAACATAGACCATGCCATATTTATCTGCATATATCCGGGGTCTAGCACGGTGCTTGTCACATATCAGGCATATAAGATATAACAGGACCAGGATGCCTTGCATATACCGTATTAACAGGTTAATAAAGCCATGACAGAGAGAGGACAGAAAACAGAGAAGTGTGCCTTCTCCCTCTACCTTCACTGGCCTGAGCACCCAGCCCTCCTGTCTCAGGAGGGAAGCCAACTCAGAATGGTTCCTCACAGAGGCCAGCTTATCTCCTGCTTCCTCCCAGTCTCCTACCATCCCACACACAGATACAGCCTGCAGAAAAATAAATGACATGGGTGAAGAGATCGTATGTATTCCTCTTCGGTACAACTTAAAATTTGGCAGCTAATAATCTAGCAGTAATGAAAACAGCCTATCATCCTCCCCTGGTCAGCTACCCTGGACCATTACATGCTGGTTCCATACTGAACAAATCTATATTCCCCTGTCATAAGCCAAATTTAAATTTGAGATGCAGTTATTACTTGTACTGTAATATCAACAGGAACAATCTCAGAAGATTTAGGTGACCATAAATGTCAGCCTGCAACCAACAGTTGTGACCAGAAAAGGTCAGCTTATTTTGTGTCATCCCCTCATTTTCTGCTGTCCCCTCACTCCCATCCATTTTATGGCTCAGTCTCAAACTGGTTATAACCTTTTATTGAACCTCTCTGGGTTATCAGCAATGCAGGATATAATTTTACAACACATGTGAGAATCTTTTTGGCTTAAGATTCTGAATTTTTCACCTTTGCTTAGAATGATAACTTCTGTGAGAAAGGAACTAGTACATGGTAAAGTTAAGTCCCCTGTGAATGAAACGCACATACTAAAACAAACTGGGGCTTCCCTGGTGGCGCAGTGGTTAAGAATCCGCCTGCCAATGCAGGGGACACGGGTTCAAGCCCTGGTCCGGGAAGATCCCACATGCCGCAGAGCAACGAAGCCCGTGCGCCACAACTACTGAGCCTGCACTCTAGAGCCCGCGAGCCACAACTACGGAAGCCTGCGTGCCTAGAGCCCGCGCTCCACAACAAGACAAGCCACCACAATGAGAAGCCGGCGCACCACAACAAAGAGTAGCCACAACTAGAGAAAGCCCGTGCGCGGCAACGAAGACCCAACGCAGCCAAAAATAAATTAATTAATTAAAAATAAAAAAATAAAACAAAGTGGCCTATAAATATTTAACATCCTGGAAATGATGATAAGTACTTACAGTTTCAAATGTACTAACCTTTTCTTTATTATTTTTATACTAATTGCATTATTAACTAAATGAGTTAATATATGTAAACCTTTTAGAACAGTGCCTACTACTATTATTAATCAGAGACTCTTGTAAATAATACGTGAAATTTGCTCCACTTTGCCAACTAAACATCATATTATATCCAACGATACATATCAGGAAACATATACTTAATTAAAAAGAATGAGATAACCTGGAGATAACCTCCAATACCCACGCACATGGGAAATGCTGACTCTCACTTCATAAAGCTTCCCTCACACTTGGCTCAAATGGCCTGAAAGGCCAGGGTGGCGGTCAGTGGTGCTAACAAGAGAAATGAACTAACCAGCAAGATCTGCAGGGTCTCATCACCCTTACTGTTAAGCCCTTCATGCCCAGACTCAAAGAGGCATGAGTAGGGCCTAGGAGACTGTACACCAGAGAGAGACTGGGTGTACAGGTTTAGGTTAATGACGAGCAGCAATGAGGGAGACTGTTCAGTTCTTGGTCATCCTACTGCTCTGGTACTTCTGCCATGGCTGAACTCAGTGGGTGAAAACATCAGAGTGGCTAGAAAGGAAGGCAGAATCTTGAAAGCACTGTGAAACTGGTGGGTTCCTAGGCTGGAGCCCATCAAGTTTTTTTCACATATTTCTTTTGTTTTGATAATGATATTTATTCACACCAAAAGACAATTTTTTTTCTTTGTCCACAGTATAAAGTATATTTTAAAAGTTATCATAATATCCAAAACTAAGGAATCAAGTAAATAAACCATGGTAACTCATATAGTGGAATACCAAACAACTATTAAAAGTAACATTTTACATGGATAAATGACAAGGCCCTACTATATAACACCGGGAACTATATTCAGTATCATGTAATAAACCATAATGGAAAATATGAAAAAGAATATATATGTAAAACATATTTGTATATATATATGTACAGAACTTAAACATATTATAAGTAAACTATATTTCAAAAAAATTTTTTAAAAGTAACATTTTACAGGAAATTTTTAAAAGAGTAGAATATTCACAGTGTATTAATTGAAAAGTGAAGTTACTTTTTGTACATCTAACCTTTATTTTGTAAAACTATGTGTGGTTTTACAGGTTTCTGGTGTGTGTGTGTGTGTGTGTGTTTCTGGTGTGTGTGTGTGTGTGTGTGTGTGTGTGTGTGTGTGTATGTGTGAGACTATGCATAACAAAAAAATACTGGTTAGGGACTTCCCTGGTGGTACAGAGGGTAATAATACACCTGCCAATGCACAGGGCAGGGGTTCGAGTCCTGGTCTGGGAAGATCCCACATGCCGTGGAGCAACCAAGCCTGTGAGCCACAACTACTGAGCCTGCACTCTAGAGCCCACGAGCCACAACTACTGAGCCCACGTGCCACAACTACTGAAGCCCGCGCAGCTAGAGACCATGCTCCACAACAAGAGAAGCCACCACAATGAGAAGCCCACGCACCGCAACAAAGAGTAGCCCCCGCAAGCCACAATTAGAGAAAGCCCGCACTCAGCAACGAAGACCCAACACAGCCAAAAATAAAATCAATTAATTTTAAAAAAGTACTGGTTAGACAAATATAAAAATTAATAATAGGCAGTGAGATTACTAGCAATATTTATTTTCTTCTTTGTGCTTTTCTACATTTTCTGTTTTCCACAATAAACACATATTCATTACTTTTATAAGCAGAAAAAAGCAAAAAATGCTATTTTTTAAAGAAACGCACTCTTTAATTCTTCCCCCAAAACTAAACTTCAAGAGAAATAGCAAAGTGATGACAAAGATATAAACCAGCAAATCTCTTAAGCCAAAGCAGATGACCACAAAGTTAGGCCATCTCAATCAGACATGTCAGTTTCTCTCCAAGTCATGCTAATGACTCACCGGCTATCTCGGTCCCACAGGAGTATCCGTATATGATTGATAATGGACGGCTGACCTAGCTTAATCTCGATGCCAGAACGGCAGTCATCATCAATTGGGTGCCTAGAAAATCCATGATCCAAATCATAATTTTGAGTGTCACCATCTAATAAGGCAGACTTCAGCTCCCCTTTTACCACCTGGGCTCCATATTTCATAGTTGCAATGTTTTCTTCTGGTACTACAGTTAAAAATAGAAGAAGTAAGGTTAATGGTTACTTATGAAATTTTCCGTATTTTGGGAAAAAAGATAAAATTCTAGCATTTTAGTTGATTCTAGTATATGCATTTAATTTAACGAGAGAGACGAGATATGGAGTGTCTGTGAGGATTAAGATACCACCACAGTTGAAATTTAATGACATCATCACAGCCACAAAGTACCTGGGACTAAGACTACTAAGAAAAAGTTGTAAATACTAGAAAAAAACATGTTCTAGGACAAACAAACCAGCTCTACTGAGTTAATTCTATTAGTAGCTTTAATTTAATATCTACTGGACAAAACTAGCATGTAAAATGACCCGTACCTGCCATCTGGACTGAGCACGAAGTATAAAAGCAAAGCAAACAGGTCATACATCTTATAAAACAGAAAGAGAAAGACCCCAATACAGCGGAGCTGTTGGTCATACAAGGATGTGCTGAAACAATTAGTTAAAAACCAAGAATATGTTTAAAAGAAGATATATTTTTACTTCACTTGAATATTTTTAAAAATAAAAATTCAAAAAAAAAATTCAGTCTGTCATCAAAAGTAATACTATGGGGCTTCCCTGGTGGCGCAGTGGTTGAGAGTCCGCCTGCCGATGCAGGGGACACGGGTTCGTGCCCCGGTCCGGGAGGATCCCACATGCCGCGGAGCGGCTAGGCTCGTGAGCCATGGCTGCTGAGCCTGCGCGTCCAGAGCCTGTGCTCTGCAATGGGAGAGGCCACAACAGTGAGAGGCCCGCGTACCGCAAAAAAAAAAAAAAAAATTAATACTATGATTATAATTAACCCCCCTCCCCTCTCCAACACTAGATGTACTAAGAGTCAATTGTTCCTGGGACTCTTAAGTCCTCTGCAAATTTTGCTTCACAGATCTAGAACCTGTCTTCCAGGTACTAACATTCTAAAACTGACACTCTCCATGGAGAGACAACAGGCAGCATAAAGTAGATGTTAAGAGCCTGAGATTCAAAGTCAGAGTTTAAATAATGGTGCCACCTTTAACCAGATGGTATCAATTTGGGGAAGTCACTTTCTCTGAATGTCAATTTCTCAATAGGGCAACATCTCCCAGGTGTTTTTGTTTAAGGATTAAATGAGATGATCTTTGCAAAGCACAGAGTAAGCTCTAAAAAAAAGATTGCCAGTATTATTACAAAATATGTATAAAAGCACACATAAAACTAAGCAAGTTTACAGACTGTAAATAAATGCTGAATTCTCACAGAATATGTACATCTTGGCTGTGTGATTTGAATAGGGGAAAGTATGAGCTATAATTAGGCTCTTAGGGAAAAGGAGTAAGTAATTCATCATCGTAGATTTCTTGGCAAATGTGGGTTTAGAAACTTTTTTTCAAATGAAGACAGGGAAAGATGATTTAAAAATGAAGCTGAAAAGTGGGGGTTGGGGTAAGTTTAATTAACCTTCAAAAGACTATGGCAACTGAGATAACCAAACCAAATGAAAACAAAATCTAGTCATGATCAACTTCTTACCACCAGAGGCCTAAGTGCTCAGTTTATAATGTTCTACGTTCTATTAGCTCATGAAAATCACACATATTCTTCATATTTATTTTTCGTTTATTTAACAAACTTTATTAATTCCTTTGACTTACTCCTCATAATAATCCTTTGAGTGTAGGACTACTATTATATCCATTTCACAGATGGGAAAGTGGGGGCAGAGAAAGGTTAAATGGACTTTGTTGCCCAAGGCCATACAGCCAGCAAGGAGCTGAGGTGCTATCAGAACACATGCAATCTGTTTCCAGGGGCCCTGCCCTGCTACTACCTTCATAAAGGGTTTCTGATGGGAAGACCATACTTTTTCCCTCTTACTAGTCCCTTCCCTCTAAGGTTACTTAGGACCCAAAGGAAAGAAACAGTCTATTATAGCTTTTTTTTAAGAAAGTTGGACTTAAAATGAGAAAACCTAAGTTTGAGACTCAGGCTCTACCACTTATTATCCCTGATGAGGCCTCTTGGTCTCTATGAATCTGTTTTCTCATCTAAAAATAATAATATTTTACCCAACCCACCCACGGGGCTACTGTAAAAATTACACTATAAATAATATATGCTAAAGTACCATGGGACTTCCCTGGTGGTGCAGTATTTAAGACTCTGCGCTCCCAATGCAGGGGGCCCAGGTCTCTGAACCCTGGTCAGGTAACTAGATCCCACGTGCATGCCACAGCTAAGGGGCCCACCTACTGCAACTAGGGAGCTGGTGAGCCACAACTAATACCCAGCGCAACCAAATAAAAAAATAAAGTCTACAAAGTACTCTATAAGAATTAAATTAGTCAAAAAACATTTACTGAAGACCCATTCTGTACCAGGTACCCTGTGAGAGAGATAGGCTGTGCCCTCCTGGTGCCTCCAATCTAGAGATGAAGCACTTTATAAGCAAGCAAAGAAAAGCTTCAAATTTGTGATTTGTGAATCCTCAGCAGAGATGACTTGTGAACCCCCTAGTTTACAGATGAAGATACTAAAAGATACCAAAAACTACAACTGGGAAGACAGAATACTAATAGAGTCAAAGAGTTTTCAAAGTATTAACGGTTCTCTGCTATTACTGTCTTTATGTGATAGATGAGACAAATTTTATTTACTTATTTATTATTTATTTATTTGTTTGTTTATGGCTGCATTGGGTCTTCACTGCTGCGCACAGGCTTTCTCTAGATGTGGCGAGCAGGGGCTACGCTTTGCTGTGGTATGCAGGCTTCTCATTGCGGTGGCTTCTCTTGTTGCGGAGCATGGGCTCTAGGCGCATGGGTTTCAGTAGTTGTGGCACGTGGGCTCAGTAGTTGTGGCAGAGAGGCTGGGCCCGTAAGCCATGGCCACTGAGCCTGCGCGTCCGGAGCCTATGCTCCGCAACGGGAGAGGCCACAGCAGTGAGAGGCCCGCGTACCACAAAAAAAAAAAAAAAAAAAAAAGATTTAGTATTTATGCCCCTAGATACTAATTCCCTAGTCCCAAGATAGAACCTCTCAATGTTTCATGAAAAGTCCCCAAAGACTCAGAACCTATACCCAGGGAAGAACAAAGAAACAGATAAATCTCATCAATAATTTCAAAATAAGCAGAACTATCCTTCCAGACCATCAGCTAAGGAACAGTTCTGAAATTTTAGACCCCTTTTTTCCCTAACTGTGAAGAAATCTGATTTTTTAAAAATGGCATGAATGTCTGAATAAATATTTTTTAGGGTCTGAGAGGAAAGTGATATGCTTCCTTAGTTATTTCTATTATTAGTTTTACTATTCATATAATTAAAAAGGTAGAAAAACAGTCTGCTACTTAATCATTTCTCGAGTTTATAAGTTACATAAAAGATTCTCAAGCATTTGTATAATCTCCTCCTTGAGCTTCCACTAAATTATTCCAAAATGAAGAATTTAACATTTATGAGCAGCATATCATTCCAGAACTGAGGGGTCCTCAACTGGTTAATTACTCCCTTTCACGGTAATTTCATGGGTCTATAGTAACCCAGGTCTGACACCTATACTGACCAGCTGATCAATTCCAAGCTACCAGTAACTACATGAAATGTCCAAAGCTTCTCCTCAGTTCTGCTGCAATGTCCCAAACTTATCCTTATAACTAAACCAGTTCTGAGGCCCTATCAACACCTCGAATCAAAACTAGGGCAAGAAGGGGAAAAAAGGAGCTTATATAAGAAAGGATCCAACAATTAAGATTTACAAAGGCTAAAACTATATTACTCATCTTGTTACTTCTCCCCTCTCTACCCTCCTACCTTTACCGAAGGCTGACCCTCAACCAGCATCACCCTCTAGCATCTCTAATCTCTTCTCCAACCTCTCCTGACCCATTCCCTCTAGCTACCATACTATTTCTCTACTACCTTTATTCCAATTCACACATCAGATAGTCAACACATTGTATTTACTATAATTTTCAAACCCATGGCCTAATTCCCTGTTTAGTGAAGCTTCTGTCCAGACTACTAACCAACTCACCACAATTTATATCCAAAATTTTTCTCTCCATTCTCATTCTTCTTGCCCTCCCAGCATCACCAGATACCACTGACCACCCACTCCATAGCAATGCTCTCTCCTCTGCTGGCTTCCGTAACCCTATCCCAATTTTCTTCCTACCTCTAATTCTTCCTTCTCTACCTTCAGCCCCTGGTCATAAGTCTCCTCCAAGTCTCAGACTTTGATTTTCACTTCTTTCTCTATACTCTAGCCCAGGTTTCAGTTCTTTTACCACCAGCTTTGACTGCTTCCTGAACACCAGTAATATGCTTCCACTGCTTTCAGACAATTCTCATTGTATTCATTCATCAAGTATCATCTACAGACTACCCAGTGTGTTGAATGTTGAGGATACAAAGATCAGTGTGCCTTCAAGGATCTAAAACAAGTAAATAAAAAGGTTTTAAAAATGTGATCAATGTGATACCTCCTACACAGACATACAGAGATGAGGAAGAACACAAAATAATAATATAACAATGGTTTCCTACAGTATTGAGCTTACACACATTATTTGCACACATTACTTCGAGTAATTCTCATAACAATATGCAAAGGTATAAAACTAAAGGTAAAATTCCTTATGTGATTTAACACCAGGTCATGCAACTAGTAAGTGACTAATTCAGGACTTGAAGTCAAATTTGTCTCGCTCCAAAACCTATGCTTTTTCTTCTATGCCCAATGAAAAGAAATCTAAATCTGATGAGTCAGGAGAGAAGTCCAGGCTAAGGACACCTATTTAAGATCAATCAGTATTTCAAAAGAGTGTCTGAAGTCATGGACAAGGAAAAGATCACTCAGGGAAATGACTAACATGAGACAGAACTTAGAATTTAGATACCCCAGAAACTCTCAAACTCAGTAAGTCTAAAACAAGTTCAGAGATTCGTTCAAGATGGCGGAGTAAAAGGACGTGTCTCACTCCCTCTTGCGAGAGCACCGAAATCACAACTAACTGCTGAATAATCATCGACAGGAAGACACTGGAGCTCACCAAAAAAGATACCTCACATCCAAAGACAAGGGAGAAGCCACAATGAGACGGTAGGAGGGGCGCAATCACAATAAAATCAAATCCCATAACTGCTGGGTGGGTGTCTCACAAACTGGAGAACACTTACACCACAGAAGTCCACCCACTGCAGTGAAGGTTCTGAGCCCCACGGCAGGCGTCCCAACCTGTGGGTCTGGCAACAGAGGGAGGAATTCCTAGAGAATCAGACTTTGAAGGCTAGCGGGATTTGATTGCAGGACTTCGACAAGACTGGGGGAAACAGAGACTCCACTCTTGGAGGGCACACACCAAGTAGTGTGTGCATCGGGACCAAGGGAAAGGAGCAGTGACCCCATAGGAGACTGAACCAGACCTACCTGCTAGGGTTGGAGGGTCTCCTGCAGAGGCAGAGGGTGGCTGTGGCTCACCGTGGGGACAAGGACACTGGCAGAAGAAGTTGTGGGAAGCACTCCTTGGCATGAGCTCTCCGAGAGTCTGCCATTAGCCCCACCAAAGAGCCTGGGTAGGCTCTAGTATTGGGTTGCCTCAGGCCAAACAACCAACAGGGAGGGAACCCAGCCTCACCCATCAGCAGGCAAGCAGATTAAAGTTTACTGAGGTCTGACCACCAGAGTAATACCCAGCTCTACCCACCACCAGTCCCTCCCATCAGGAAATTTGCACAAGCCTCTTAGATAGCCTCATCCACCAGAGGGCAGACAGCAGAAACAAGAACAACTACAATCCTGCAGCCTGTGGAACAAAAACCACATTCACAGAATGGAAGACAAGATGAAAAGGAAGAGGGCTATGTACCAGATGAAGAAACAAGATAAAACCCCAGAAAAACAACTAAATGAAGTGGAGATAAGCAACCTTCCAGAAAAAGAATTCAGAATAATGATAGTGAAGATGATCCAGGACCTTGGAAAAAGAATGGAGGCAAAGATCGAGAAGTTGCAAGAAATCTTTAACAAAGACCTAGAAGAATTAGGGGAGGAGCTTCAAGATGGTGGAAGAGTAAGACGCGAAGATCACCTTCCTCTCCACAAATACATAAGAGATACATCTACATGTGGAACAGCTCCTATAGAACACCTACTGAATGCTGGCAGAAGACCTCAGACCTCCCAAAAGTCAAGAAACTCCCCCACGTACCTGGGTAGGGCAAAAGAAAAAAACAGAGACAAAAGAATAGGGACGGGACCTGCACCAGTGGGAGGGAGCTGTGAAGGAGCAAAGGTTTCTACACACTAGGAAGCCCCTTCGTGGCCGGAGACTGTGGGTGGCGGAAGGGGGGAGCTTCGGAGCCACGGAGGAGAGCGCAGCAACAGGGGTGCGGAGGGCAAAGCGGAGAGATTCCCGCACAGAGGATCGGTGCCGACACGCATTCACCAGCCCGAGAGGCCTGTCTGCTCACCCGCCGGGGCGGGCGGGGGCTGGAAGCTGAGGCTCAGGCTTCAGTCAGATACCAGGGAGAGGACTGGGGCTGGCTGCGTGAACACAGCCTGAAGGGACTAGTGCACCACAGCTAGCCGGGAGGGAGTCCAGGAAAAAGTCTGGAGCTGCCAAAGAGGCAAGAGACTTTTTCTTCCCTCTTTGTTTCCTGGTGCACGAGAAGGGATTAAGAGCGCCGCTTAAAGGAGCTCCAGAGAAGAGCACGAGCCGTGGCTATCAGCGCAGACCCCAGAGACGGGCATGGGATGCTAAGGCTGCTGCTGCCACCACCAAGAAGCCTGTGTGCACGCACAGGTCACTCTCCACACCTCCCCTGTGCAGCCCGCCACTGCCAGGGTCCCGTGATCCAAGGACAACTTCCCCGGGAGAACACACGGTGCGCCTCAGGCTGTTGCAACGTCACACTGGCCTCTGCCGCCGCAGGCTCTCCCGCATCTGTATCCCCCACTCCCCGCAGCCTGAGTGAGCCAGAGGCCCCGAATCAGCTGCTCCCTTAACCCCGTCCTGTCTGAGTGAAGAACAGACGCCCTCAGGAGACCTACACACAGAGGTGGGTCCAAATCCAAAGCTGAACCTCGGGAGCTGTGCGAACAAAGAAGAGAAAGGGAAATTTCTCCCAGCAGCCTCAGAAGCAGCGGATTAAATCTCCACAGTCAACTTGATGAACCCTGCATCTGTGCAATACCTGAATAAACAACGAATCATCCCAAATTGAGGAGGTGGACTTTGGGAGCAAAGATATATATATATTTTCCCTTTTTCTCTTTTTGTGAGTGTGTATATGTATGCTTCTGTGTGTGATTTTGTATGTATACGCTTTGCTTTTACCATTTGTCCTAGGGTTCTGTACGTCCGGTTTTTCTTAGTTTTTTTTTTTACTTTTTAAAATTTTTTCCTTAATAAATAGTTTTTATTTTAATAACTTTATTTTATTTTATTTTACCTTCCTTCTTTTTTTCTATTATTTCTCCCTTTTCTTCTGAGCCATGTGGATGAAAGGTTCTTGGTGCTCCAGCCAGGCATGAGGGCTGTGCCTCTGAGGTGGGAGAGCCAATTTCAGGACACTGGTCCACAAGAGACCTCCCAGCTCCATGTAAAATTAAACAGCGAAAATCTCCCAGAGATCTCCATCTCAACGCCAAGACCCACCTTCACTCAACTACCATCAAGCTACAGTGCTGGACACCCTATGCCAGACAACTAGCAAAACAGGAACACAACCTATTCCATTAGCAGAGTGGCTACTTAAAATCATAATAAGGCCACAGACACCCCAAAAAACACCACCAGACGTGGACCTGCCCACCAGAAAGACAAGATCCAGCCTCATCCACCAGAACACAGGCACAAGTCCCCTCCACCAGGAAGCCTACACAACCCACTGAACCAACCTAAGCCAGTGGGGACAGACACCAAAAACAACAAGAACTATGAACCTGCAGCCTGAGAAAAGAAGACCCCAAACACAGTAAGTTAAGCAAAATGAGAAGACAGAAAAACACACAGCAGATGAAGGAGCAAGGTAAAAACCCACCAGACCAAACAAATGAAGAGGAAATAGGCAGTCTACCTGAAAAAGAATTCAGAATAGTGATAGTAAAGATGATACAAAATCTTGGAAATAGAATAGAGGAAATACAAGGAATGTTTAACAAGGACCTAGAAGAACTAAAGAGCAAAGAAACAATGATGAACAACACAATAAATGAAATTAAAAATTCTCTAGAAGGAATCAATAGCAGGATAACTGAGGCAGAAGAACGGATAAGGGACCTGGAAGATAAAATAGTGGAAATAACTACTGCAGAGCAGAATAAAGAAAACAGAATGAAAAGAACTGAGGACAGTCTCAGAGACTTCTGGGACAACATTAAACGCACCAACATGCGAATTGTAGGGGTCTCAGGAGAAGAAGAGAAAAAGAAAGGGACTGAGAAAATATTTGAAGAGATTATAGTTGAAAACTTCCCTAATATGGGAAAGGAAATAATTAATCAAGTCCAGGAAGCACAGAGAGTGCCATACAGGATAAATCCAAGGAGAAACACACCAAGACACATAATAAGCAAACTATCAAAAATTAAATACAAAGAAACAATATTAAAAGCAGCAATGGAAAAACAACAAATAACACACAAGGGAACCCCCATAAGGTTAACAGCTGATCTTTCAGCAGAAACTCTGCAAGCCAGAAGGAGTGGCAGGACATAATTTAAAGTGATGACGGAGAAAAACCTACAACCAAGATTACTCTACCCAGCAGAGATGTCATTCAGATTTGACGGAGAAATTAAAACCCTTACAGACAAGCAAAAGCTGAAAGAATTCACCACCACCAAACCAGCTTTACAACAAATGCTAAAGGAACTTCTCTAGGCAGGAAACACAAGAGAAGGAAAAGACCTACAATAACAACCCAAAACAATTAAGAAAATGGGAATAGGAACATACATATCGATAATTACCTTAAATGTAAATGGATTAAAAGCTCTAATCAAAAGACACAGACTGGCTGAATGGATACAAAAACAAGACCCATATATATATGCTGTCTACAAGAGACCCACTTCAGACCTAGGGACACACACTGACTGAAAGTGAGGAGATGGAAAAAGATATTCCATGCAAATGGAAATCAAAAGAAAGATGGAGTAGCAATTCTCATAACAGACAAAATAGACTTTAAAGACTGTTACAAGAGACAAAGAAGGACACTACATAATGATCAAGGGATCAATCCAAGAAGAAGATATAACAAATGTAAATATTTATGCACCCAACATAGGAGCACCTCAATACATAAGGCAAATGCTAACAGCCATAAAAGGGGAAATCGACAGTAACACAATCATAGTAGGGGACTTTAACACCCCACTTTCACCAATGGACAGATCATCCAAAATGAAAATAAACAAGGAAACACAAGCTTTAAATCATACATTAAACAAGATGGACTTGATATTTATAGGACATTCCATACAAAAACAACAGAATACAAATTCTTCTCAAGTGCTCATGGAACATTCTCCAGGATAGATCATATCTTGGGTCACAAATCAAGCCCTGGTAAATTTAAGAAAATTGAAATCATATCAAGTATCTTTTCTGACCACAATGCTATGAGACTAGATATCAATTACAGGAAAAAATCTGTAAAAAATACAAGCACATGGAGGCTAAACAATACACTACTTAATAACCAAGAGATCACTGAAGAAATTAAAGAGGAAATCAAAAAATACCTAGAAACAAATGACAATGAAAACACGATGACCAAAGCCTATGGGATGCAGCAAAAGCAGTTCTAAGAGGGAAGTTTATAATAAGCAATACAATCTTACCTTAAGAAACAAGAAATATCTCAAATAAACAACCTAACCTTACACCTAAAGCAATTAGAGAAAAAAGAACAAAAACAACCCCAAAGTTAGCAGAAGGAAAGAAATTATAAAGATCAGAGCAGAAATAAATGAAACAGAAACAAAGAAAACAAGAGCGAAGATCAATAAAACGAAAGCTGGGTCTTTGAGTAGATAAACAAAATTGAAAAACCATTAGCCAGACTCATCAAGAAAAACAGGGAGACGACTCAAATCAATAGAATTAGAAATGAAAAAGGAGAAGTAACAACTGACACTGCAGAAATACAAAGGATCATGAGAGATTACTACAAGCAACTCTATGCCAATAAAATGGACAACCTGGAAGAAATGGACAAATTCTTAGAAAGGTATAACCTTCCAAGACTGAACCAGGAAGAAATAGAATATATGAACAGACCAATCACAAGCACTGAAATTGAAACTGTGATTTAAAATCTTCCAACAAACGAAAGTCCAGGACTAGATGGCTTCACAGGTGAATTATATCAAACATTTAGAGAAGAGCTAACACCTATCCTTCTCAAACTCTTCCAAAAATTGCAGAGGAAGGAAAACTCCCAAACTCATTCTACAAGGCCGCCATCACCCTGATACCAAAACCAGACAAAGATACTACAAAAAAAGAAAATCACAGACCATTATTACTGGTGAATATAGATGCAAAAATCCTCAACAAAATATCAGCAAACAGAATCCAACAACACATTAAAAGGATCATACACCATGACAATGTGGGATTTATCCCAGGGATGCAAGGATTCTTCAATATACACAAATCCATCAATGTGATACACCATATTAACAAACTGAAGGAGAAAAACCACAGGACAATAGATGAATACAAAGCTTCTGACAAAATTCAACACCCACTTATGATAAAAACTCTCCAGAAAGTGGGAATAGAGGGAAACCTACCTCAACATAATAAAGGCCATATACAACAAACCCACAGCAAACATCATTCTCAATGGTGAAAACCTGAAAGCAATTCCACTAAGATCAGGAACAAGACAAGGATGTCCACTCTCGCCACTATTATTCAACACAGTTTTGGAAGGCCTAGCCATGGCAATCAGAGAAGAAAAGGAAATAAAAGGAATACAAATTAGAAAAGAAGAAGTAAATCTGTCAGTGTTTGCAGCTGACATGATACTATACATAGAGAATCCTAAAGATGCCACCAGAAAACTACTGGAGCTAATCAATGAATTTGGTAAAGTTGCAGGATACAAAATTAATGCACCAGAAATCTCTTGCATTCCTATACATTAATGATGAAAAATCTGAAAGAGAAATTAAGGAAACAGTCATATTTACCACTGCAACAAAAAGAATAAAATACCTAGGAATAAACCTACCTAAGGAGACAAAAGACCTGTATGCAGAAAGCTATAAGACACTGATGAAAGAAATTAAAGATGATACCAACAGATGGAGAGATATACCATGTTCTTGGATTGGAAGAATCAATATTGTGAAAATGACTATACTACCCAAAGCAATCTACAGATTCAATGCAATCCCTATCAAATTACCAATGGCATTTTTTTTCCAGAACTAGAACAAAAAATCTTAAAATTTGTATGGAGACACAAAAGACCCCGAATAGCCAAAGCAGTCTTGAGGGGAAAAAATGGAGCTGGAGGAATCAGACTTCCTCACTTCAGACTATACTACAAAGCTACAGTAATCAAGACAATATGGTACTGGCACAAAAACAGAAACATAGATCAATGGAACAAAGATAGAAAGCTCAAGAGATAAACCCACGCACCTACGGTCAACTAATCTATGACAAAGGAGGCAAGGATATACAATGGAGAAAGGACAATCTCTTCAAAAACTGGTGCTGGGAAAACTGGACAGCTACATGTAAAAGAATGAAATTAGAGTGCTCCCTAACACCATACACAAAAATAAACTCAAAATGGATTAGAGACCTAAATGTAAGACTGGACACTATAAAACTCTTAGAGGAAAACATAGAACACTCTGACATAAATCACAGCAAGATCTTTTTTGATCCACCTTCTAGAGTAACAGAAATAAAAAGAAAAACAAATGGGACCTAATGAAACTTGAAAGCTTTTGCAAAGCAAAGGAAACTACAAGATGAAAAGACAACCCTCAGAATGGGAGAAAATATTTGCAAACGAATCAATGGACAAAGGATTAATCTCAAAAATATATAAACAGCTCATGCAGCTCAATATTAAAAAAACAAACAACCCAATCCAAAAATGGGCAGAAGATGTAAATAGACATTTCTCCAAAGAAGACACACAGATGGCCAAGAAGCACATGAAAAGCTGCTCAACATCACTAATTATTATAGAAATGCAAATCAAAACTACAATGAGGTATCACCTCACACCAGTTAGAATGGGCATCATCAGAAAATCTACAAACAACAAATCCTGGAGAGGGTGTGGAGAAAAGGGAACCCTCTTGCACTGTTGGTGGGAATGTAAATTGATACAGCCACTGTGGAGAACAGTATGGAGGTTCCTTAAAAAAACTACAAATAGAACTACCATATGACCCAGCAATCCCACTACTGGGCATACACCCAGAGAAAACCATAATTCAAAAAGACACATCCACCCCAATGTTCATTGCAGCACTATTTACAATAGCCAGGTCATGGAAGCAACCTAAAAGACCATCGACAGACTAACAGATAAAGAAGATGTGGTAAATGTATACAATGGAGTATTACTCACCCATAAATCGGAACGAAATTGGGTCATTTGTAGAGACGTGTATGGATCTAGAGACTCTCATACAGAGTGAAGTAAGTCAGAAAGAGAAAAACAAAAATTGTATATTAACGCATGTATGTGGAACCTAGAAAACTGGTACAGATGAACCGGTTTGCAGGGTAGAAATAGAGACACAGATGTAGAGAACAAACGTATGGACACCAAGTGGGGAAAGTGGCAGGGTGTGTGTGTGTGTGTGATGAATTGGGAGATTAGGATTGACATATATACATTAATATGTATAAAATGGATAACTAATAAGAACCTGCTGTATAAAAAAATAAAAATTAAATTAAAAAATTAAATAAAAAGAATTGTATTATCTTCACTTAAAATAAATAAATAAATAGGAAAAAAATAGGTTTTCATCTCAAAGGGTTATTGTGAGAATTAAATCATCATGTAGGACTGTTACTGATATATATAAGCACTTCATAAGTGTTCATTGCTATTAGTTTTATTAATAAGAAAAATACCATATAAGTATTGGAAATGCTATGCAAGTGTTACCCATTATTATTTTTATTTAGAATCTCCGTGTTCATGGCACCTAAAATAATAATAAGCATATAGCATGTACTCAGTACTGATTTGATGGAGGAAAGGAGGAAAGGTCTTAACATGAGAAAGTATCTAACTTTTGACATTCTAGGGAGTGGCTGGAGAAATTTGTCCAGAAATGGCAAGAAATACCTATTTTGTGGTCTACAGAGGCTAAGCAATCTCAGGAGGAATTAGCAGGAGAAGGAGTCGGAAAGGCATTCCACAGGAAGCAGAGCTCTATGTTCTCAGATTGACACATACCATGTTTACCTGAACTACAGTTTTGTAGCTAGAGTTTTGTAGCTGGGCCTGTCACAGGATGCAAACAAAACTTCTTGGTGAGATTAGCATAAATAGGTACTTACTAAGCATGCCTCTGTAATTGAGGTCCATGTCCCGGCTCTCTGATCGAACTTTAATAGCATCCAGAATGGCATCAGGAGACAATAGTCCCGAAGGCCTCACGACATTCAGAAGTTCAGTGAGGCTCATCAGAGGCAAACGGACAGCCTGCATGATTTCAGCATGATTCTCCTTTGAATTATGCTTACACCAGTTTAACAAGGCTAGGAAGATATCTTTTTCGGGAGCTGCAAATGAATCTCTTAATACGATGTTTAAAAGTGCTGCCTGAAAAGGATAAAAAGGAAAAATTCCAGTTATTATGGAGCTCAACCATGTGCGTGATCAATCAGTAAAACTTTACTGAACTGCAAGTATCACTTATATTTAAGCAGTTAACTCTTCTTGACCATCTTCTTTCCTTATTCTTTCTGCCATGTACTCTCTTGCCTATTATGGCTGTGTGAATAGCCGTAGGCATCTTGTACCTAGTCTTTCCAGCACATTTGCACCCATCTTTAGTAAAATAACAAGAAAAACAGCAGTGTGAGACGCTGTCACCCCATACAGGTTCTTCAGCAGAGTTTGCATTTATGAGCCGGTAAGATGCATCTAGCATTTAAAATTCAAACCTTTTGTTCCACAGTATTACTGCACCACCACACTTTTGGTTCTCAGATTTCTAAACTGACTGCCAGCAACACTGTGCGACCCTACAAGATCCTTGCCTTTGATAATTAACTAGGACAATAAAAATCAAAGTTACACTCAAATCAAGACTTGCAGCTTTTTAAAGAGGTTTTCTCATTCGAAGAAGTCAGGTCCTAGGAGGAACACAGAAAGGGAAAGGAAAGACAATCACCAGGGTTGAGAGGAAGATTTGGGAAAAACAGTTTTATTCTAGCTATTATATGGTATAAAACATTGTACAATAGTGAATTCTGGGCCAGAAAATAAAAAACGACAATGACTTAAAGACATCCAATGAAACATAAGATCTTCTTTATGAATCTTCCCCCTCGATAAGGAATTATTAGTAACACTCTGTCAGAGAAATACAAAACCAAAAAACAGGATGCAACACCACAAAGGAGCTTATTTGATGCCATCACATTGAAAACAACCACCAGCAGCACAGTCTCTTTTGCACATAGAACTTATCTGAAGAACCTTAAAAGAAAACAGCAGCAATCTGCCTCTCTCTTATATGATCTAGAGTCTCAGTAGCCAGAGGCAGGTGGCTAGACAACCTCTTCCACACTAATGGTTTTTATTTTTTTATTCTTAGTTCACTGCCATATTTCTAACTTACAGATATAAATAAAACAGTGCATGCCTGTAAATTACTTGTAGACAATGACACACCTTAGAAAGGGAGAGGAAGCCTTCGCTTGAGAGCACCTCCTGAGCATTTCTGTCCATAAACATGCAGCACATGGACGTTAACTTGGGAAGGGAGTAGAGACTGGCAACATCAAAAGTCATACAGACATTCTGAATGTTAAGTATGGTGCAGAGGTACTCAGAGGTAGAATCCTCCAGCTCTGGAAATCCATATTTATGAGCCAGGCTCAAAAAGTCCAGCAGCACCTCCTCCTTCTCATCTGTCAGCGTTGCCCGCCCAGTGTAGATGTATTTAAGTAGCATTGTGAATGCTTCTGCAGTGGTGTCTTGGAGAGGGATTTCGGCTTCAGGCTGAGATTCTCGCATTCCACCATACAGTAATGCTCTGCACATCAGAGAAGAAACACATGAGAAAAACTTCAAATAGGATGTGCTACAAAATTATGAAATAAAGGTTATCAACATTATAAAAAACATACATGTGTTTAATGACACAAAGATTCAGGTGAAGAAATGCATAATAATAACTTAAAATAGTTCTCTAAAGAAAGACATAATTTAAAAACTATTTTGAATTAATTCTATAAGTTGAACTAACGAATAATCCTGAGAGCTCAAGATACATAATAGACATTCATTAATTAGAAAGATGAAAGTGCTCTTTTGAGAGGAACAGTGAAATCAATATAAACCTGTTAAAGGTCAAGAAAGTAGTTTAAAAAGTAAAGCTCCAGAGGAAAAGATAATCAGATGAAAACGATTAAACACAAGCAGGCGCCATTCTCCCTGTCAGGCTGGCAGAAATTAAAAACCTGTTAATATTCAGCACTGCAAAAACAATGGAAAAACAGGTTTTCTCATGCACTGCTTTGAGAGTATAAATGGGTATCCCTTTTTGGAAAGGAATTTAAGTAATATTTATTCAAATCTAAAATGTGCATACCCTTCAACTCAGTAATCTCACTTTTAGGATAAAGATAAATGTATAAGATAATACAGCAAGATAAAGATAAATGTATAAGAAGATATATTGAAACAATGGAAAAAATCTTAAATGTCCATCAAGAGGCACATGGTTGAAAAAACTATGATATACACATTCTATGCAGCCATTAGAAAGATCAAGGGAGATCAAAATATACTGTCTTGGAAAGATGTCCAGGATATAGTTAGTAAGTCAGTTTGCAGATCCCTATGTGTTGCATGGAAAAGAGTGTATAACACACACTTACATTTGTATGCACACAGGTATATATAGATATATCTATTTATATTGAGGGGAAATACATATTAAACTGTTAACAGTGGTTGTCTCTAGGGAATAGGATTAGATGGCTGAAAGGGAAGGGTCTTCATTTGTCAGTTTATAAATTAAAAATGAAATTCATGATGGGATTATGGATAATTTGACTTTTCTATTTTGTCTTCCAGTATTTTTCAGATTAAAAAAAAATCCCCACATTATTGCTTATCTGCTCATCTAAATAATGAAAACTAGATAATCCAGTCAGGTAGTAAATTTACATTTCTACCTCTATTACTCTAGGAGAAATAATATGAACCAGTTAAAGTTTCCAATCCATCAAGAAAGAAAGGGTGGCCAGAGGAGGACTAGGGAGGAGTGCAGAAAAGGAAGAGTAATGAGTGAGAAAGAAAATGTGTAAAAGTGAGAGCAAGAAAATAAGGGGACAAAAAGAGACTCCCATGCTCCTAAGATTCTCAGAGCAGGACTAGCATTTCAAAGTTTCCCTCCATGCTCGCCTAGAACTCCTCCCACCGTCCCCCGGAAAAGCAAGACAGGACATTCTTGCTTGCCTCACAGAAATAGTTGCAACTACCCAGCAAAAGATTCATGAATATTCTGAGCATACTTCCTCACTGGGTTATAGTATGCCTAAAAACACCTGTGAAGGTTTCCATGAATCCAGAGAGCATCCAATCATAACCTTAAAATTGCTAGATTAAAGGATACCTTCCTAGGGAGATCTTGCCAAGACCTATTCCCACTCCAGTGTGATCCATGGTACTTACCTGGATTCTCGATGCTTTAAAAGTGGTTTTGATGAGGACCCCTAGGAAGCCTAAATATGAACCCCCAACTTGTGGAAGGTTCCCTCCGGTACAGTTAGCTTGTCCTTATCTGGGAACTGATAGGCTCTGTGACCACACTCATAAGGTCTCTCCTGACTGCTGACAGTTAACTTTCCTTTGCACATGAACAGTGTCAGCAATGAGAATCAGTCTAAGATAGCATTGGTAATGACTGAGTTTAGCCTGTTGAGCCATCAGATATTATAAAGGTTCAATACCCACAAAGAGACAGCAAGAACAATAAATGAAGGGAGCGTATTCCATTCATTCAATACGATCTTCAAATTTCTAAAAGTACTTGAGTTTCTTTTAAGAATATACTGATCACCTAAAAGATACCCACCTACAGTTGTCTCAAATTA
The DNA here is from genome assembly GCF_003676395.1 of Aethalodelphis obliquidens. Classification (NCBI taxonomy): domain Eukaryota; kingdom Metazoa; phylum Chordata; class Mammalia; order Artiodactyla; family Delphinidae; genus Aethalodelphis; species Aethalodelphis obliquidens. The sequence continues at coordinate 10,542,917 of NW_020837975.1, forward strand.
TTTTTGAAAGAGGGAAGATATATAATAGTAACAAATACTAAACATAAGGCTGAAAAGTTCTAAACTAGTGAAGAGTGGACTTTTACAAGACACTTTAATATAATGAATGGAAGAATGAAAAGGGAAAGAAGCACAAAAGTGGACAGAGGACAGAGGCTGGTATCAAATAATGACAAGACCAAGGCCAGCTGCCTTGCCTTGATAGGAGCATGTTAGCTAGAACTCTTAATAGACTCCTCTCTTTTCTAAGCTCCTGGCTGTATTTACAGTGGCATTTTATATTTACGAGATGAAACGTTCTAAAAATGTTTATAAAGCACTGTAAGAGTTATAGCTAAACAATAAATATTTCCAAGAAACACATTTTACTACAATATGTGTGACTCTAGGTTGGTTTTGCTGTCTCGGTTAATTCTGATTGTAAAAATCAGAATGCAGTTTTCAGTAGAAGATAACTGAAATTTTATCCATGCCTTCAGCATCTCAATTTCTCGATATCAAGTTTCACAGGCAAATCCATGACTTTTTGGATATGGACTCTATGGATCTGTCAAGGATACATTATCAGTCAATAATTCAGTGATGATTCCCTTTTAACTAAGATTAGGTAAAATGTAGAGTAATTAGACCTCAGTTTAACATTTATAACCCTGGAAATTAGGGGTCTAAGTAACAAACAATAGCTACGTATATGCACAAGTATGATTTTTACATTAATTAAACACATATTTTGTTTAGTTTTGGCTCTAATATAACTATGAAACTGAGTCTCAGTAAATATTTAAGTTTCCTTTGCTTTGGGGTTGTCAAACGGCATGTCTTAGAGATCTGTTGGGTAGTCTGAAACTAAGATGTATACGTGTTCACTGGCGAGTCCAGGGGTCAGTCTACTCGTACAACAAGAGGCCTATCTGCCAATAAATCAGTTTAAGTTCCATTAGTCATCAACTGTGAGGAGAGGGCGAAGGCAACAAAGACTCAGCCTGAGAAATATTGTTGAGACCCTGAAAAATGGTTGATCGGGTACAGTCTAGCCTAAGAAGCCTCCTTACCCTATGATTCTAAGATGACTCCTGAAAGGAAAAGGTGATTTTCAAAAGATAACAAAAAGTTGACAAAGATTAAATTCTTACAGATGTTGAATTGAATGACTGCTAGAATTTATTGTTGTTTTGTTACATATTTTTCACAGAATGGAAAACACCAGTGTTTTCTACAAGTGACTTCAATCTTCAAAAAGTAATATACACTTACCGAAAATATTGGCACCTTGCTGCTAAAATTACCCTGTGGGCAGGAAAACGTTTCTTTTCCACAACAAATGTGACGTCGCCATATTCTTCCCCAATCAACAAGGCACCAATATGTTCAGACAAAATGTGCACATGATCAATTTCCCCCACTGCAGTAAAGGGGCGAAGAGGGTGGCTGTTACTCATCTTGTAGAACAGATGATAGTCGTTGATCTATTATATAAAGAAGGGATGACAGTTAGTGAGGAGAGGGGAGTACACTTCGAAAATCACATACCACAAACACAGATAAGTAAAAATGTATATCTAAAAAAATCACAAAAGAGAGCAATTTCATCATCATTGGTATCTATATTAACCCATCTATTCTGGGAAGCAATTCAGCCTACTTCCATTAACTCCACTATTCTCACTGCCTTATCACACTAAAAGTCAGGATCTTCAAACACTAACAGCACTTGGAGCCATCACAATCTAGAAAACTGTGTTCAAACTACAAGTCCCTTATTTCTCAGTATCTCAGGAAAAGGAAAATCAACAACCAGAAGAGCTCCTCTTTTAGCACAGACATATTTACTAAGGTGGGTATAACTAACTAGACCCAGTGGAAAACTTGTTCAGGCACAGATCTAGGCCTAAATCACAAAAAGAATAAACCAAATCGTAAGATTTCAAATGATTACAGAGGTTTTGGTCTGAAACCCTCTTAAATATTTTATAAAAAATTATAATCTTCTTAAGTCACAGAAAAATAACTTGACATTTATTAATAGAAGCTTATAGTAAGCATCCTAACCTCCCTCAAAAAAAGAATAACTCCAATATTTTTCTGAAGACTGTAACTTCCAGTCCAAACTTGCACCCCTGATAATCAGGTAGCCTGTGTTTACCAGAACATCATTATATTTAATCTCACTTCCTTGCTTTTGTATACAATGCCTTTCTACAAATGTAACCGAAAATCAAAGGGCTAAAACTTGATTAACAGCTTTACATATTAGAAGGGGAGTTATTTTCTTCAAAAGCTAAAAATTTTTATATTCTTAAATCTCTACTGTATTTGCAGGTAGTACTTTTCCAGGTGTAAGTAACCCAGCAAGTGGATGAGAGCCCTCACTAGCATGCAGGTACCTGAAGTGAAGATGTGGCTGACAACTCAGAGGTGAGCCAGCTACCCCTCTGTTGCACCAGAAAATAGAAGAAATGAGCCAGATATGCTCTCTCCACTAGACCTCCACATTTTCTTTTTTTTTTTAATTTTAGAATTTTATTTATTTTCTTATACAGCAGGTTATTAGTTATCCATTTTATACATATTAGTGTATATATGTCAATCCCAATCTCCCAAGACCTCCACACCTTCTTGAACTCTCCACTTGTACCACGATTAAAGATTAAGCCACTCCTAATCTTTAAGCCTCCACATCCAGGTCCATTATCAACAAGGTATGTGAGAAATTGTCGTTATCCCCCGAGACTGTAGTGGAAGATCCTCACAACCCAGTTTCCCCAGTTACTTGTTACTCCATGCCCACCCCCAACTGAGGAAGCAACAGCAAGGAATGTGATGCAGAGGAACATGGAGGATGAGTTAGGCAAGGAGACACCCACCCCAGGTAGGAACATCAGAGGGCTATCAGCATACTCCCCTCATTCTCAACGCAAATCCCTCTCCTTCAACTGCAACCTGCATTCAAAAGCCCTAAAAACTGAATCATCTCCAGTCACTTGTGTGTGAAAGACCAAATTCAGCTTAAGAGGATCCAATTAGGAGTGTCAGCAGATCATGTGAAATTCAATCATCTAACACGCGACACAACAGTCTAACACAGAAGTCGGCAAACTTGCTGCAAAGGGTCAGATAGTAAATATTTTAGGTTTTGCAAGCTATACAGCCTCTGTCACTACCATTCAACTCTGTCATTGGGAGCCTAAAAGCAGCCAGAGACAATAAGTAAATTAATGAGCATGGCTTTGTTCCAATAAAACTATTTACAGAAAAGGACCAGATTTAACCCTCAGGCTATAGTTTGCCATCCCTGCTCTAACAAATGATCAAGGACTGACTGTACTCTAGGCAAAGGATAAGACTGCTTTTGCTTTTTGTTTTGGTTTCTGGCTGGGTTATCCAAACGATGTTCAAAAGAGCATGGTCATTTCCTATATCAGCCATGAAATTCTGAAAGCTACTGGTACCTGATTTCAAAATCCCATTTTCCTTCAACATGAACTCTCATTATCACTATCCAATAGTTCAATGACAGTGCATGACTCTAAACAAAATAGATGCTTTCCCTAGCTGAAAGGACGCCATGCATACACCCACTGAATATGTTCTCTGGTATCATATTATCTTAAAATTTTATCTAAGTCATGAGTGAGACTCAAATGATTAACTAATAACTCTTGATGGACAATGATAGATTTTGGTTAACTAGCTCAAAGGTAAATTTATAATTCTTCAACTGATACATAATAAACTTTAATACTACATATATAAATATCTATCTTAAGTTCTCCAGATCTGAACTTCTTAATACATACAATTTCATTTTGCTAAGTTTACATTCTAATTATGCTTTTCCAACTGGAGACATAAAGCAAATATTTCCGGGTATAGAAAACAGACACTTAGTATGGAATAAACACAATCTGTATTGGCATATAGAAATAATTTTAATTAGACCAGTGATTCTCAATGAGCTTGCCACACATTGGAATCACATAGGGAGCTTAAAAAAGGAAAAAAGATGCTTGAGCCCCACCCACCAGAAATTCTGATTTAATTGGTCTGGAATGTGGAATCCCTATTCTGAAGCCATTCTTATGAGCAGCCTACAAAATAGCCACTGATTTAGACTCTGCTGTTCTAGGTTCACATCCCTTCTCAGGTGCATAAATATACAAAATATCTGCTAAGAATATTTATTTAGGATATGATTCCATTTTTAATCTTACTGCAAAGATGCAAATGATGCTAACAAAGGTACCAATGCTATAGCTTATATGCAGAAAATATTTTCGCCCAATGCCCTAGCTTATCTGTGAAGTGACAGTTTGCATCCATCCACTTGCATTTAAAAAAAACCATGTTTTAGAAACTATACATCAATAAAATTAATAATTAATAACTTTAATAATAATAATAATCTTCAACTGATACATAATAAACTTTAATACTACATTTATGTTAAATACTACATTTATGTTAAATAAAGTTTAACATTTAAAACTTTAACATTTTAAACATTTAAAACTTTAACATTTTAAACCATCAAGTTTAATTTGATAAATAAAATTGAGAAAAAAAATTAAAGCTCATGGAGTAAAACTATTTACTGACATGTTTCTTATGCTTTCATACTTATTATTCTGCTACTAATGACATACGTGGTCTTTGACAAATGTTCTAACTTCCATGCGATTATTTCCATACCTGTAATGACAAAGTTATAGTACATTTTTAAAGTTATGTCTTAAAACTCTGCCACTGCCTTTTAATACCACTGTTTTGTCCTGTCATATGAAATGGACTCTCATAACTCAGCAAATGTCTGGACTCATGACTGTAATTTATTACACAAAAGCATCAAAGGAAGATCAGCAAAGGTTTTGAAAAAGCACATGGGGCAAAGTCTGGGAGAAACCAGACACAAGCTTTCAAGACTCCTCTCTCAATGGACTTACATCGAACGTGCTAAATTCCCCCAGGAAGCTGTGAAAGCACGATGCCAACCAGGAAGCTTTTTAGAGACTCAATACCCAGGGTGTTTAATGAGGGCTGTTCATATAGATAGGACTGAAGACATGGAGCCTAAAAACCTATCCAATACACTTATTTAAACTTAGATTTGGATAGGAGAAAGGGATACTAAGAAAATAACCTACCCCACCTGCCTAAATGTATTCCTAACCCCTGACCTCCTAACATGCCAGATCCAAACAGTTTCATGGACAGGTTTCTTCAAAACTTCAAGGATCAGATAATTAGAATGTTATTTAAACTATTCCTGTGCACATGAGAAGTTTTCTGCTTCTTCCTATGAAGTCAATATAAGCCTGACACAAAGATGTGACCACATTCACACACTCAAAAATCAGTATACATGAAAAAAAAAGCCTGTGTATAATATTGGAAAACAGAATTAAGCAGAAGGATTCATGACAAAGTTGGTCAATTCCAAGAAAGAAATTTGAATATTAGGAAAAATAACTATCATCAAATTAAAAGGTTAAAGGAGAAAAAAATCATATAATTAGCTCAATAAAAGCTAAAATTCCTTTTATTTTAAAAGTTTTAATTGAATAGGAATAAAAGAATACTTCCTAAAATTTATACACATATACACAGCCTAACTACAACAGATATAAGCATCTAGTTAATAATAAAACAGTAGAAACATCCCTAGAAAGTTCAGAAATAAGATAAGGATGTCTATTCATCACTATTAACATTTTTCAGGAACAAAAGATAATACAATTAAGAAAACCAAGTTAAAGGTAAATGGCTTAGGAAACAAACAGGCAAAATAATCACTATTTGCTGATAATCTCATTGCCCACATGAAAAATCCATGAGAATCAACTGAAAAAATATGAGAAAACAAGGTTCACTAAGGTGACCACATAAAATTATTACAGTTGACCCTTGAACATGGGTTTGAACTGCAGAGTCCACTTATACTCGGATTTTTTCAATAGTAAATGCTACAGTATTACACGATCCACAACTGTGGATCCTCACATGCGGAGGAAATGCAGATACAGAGGAACCTCACACGGAAGGCCGACTATTACATTCAAATTTTCAACTGTGCAGAGGGTAGGCCCCCCAACCATTGAGTTGTTCAAGGGTCAACTGTATATGAAAATATATAGTAACCTTTCATGCCCAAAACAACCAGCTAGAAAATATGAGGGAAATGACCTGCAATCTATAATTGCAAAACATAAGCAATACCTAGGAATAAACTCAGAGAACATGTAAAGGAAGTTATAAAACTCTTCTGAGGGACTTAAGAAAAACAAATGAAGAGACATACCCTGTTTGGAGATGTTGTAAAGAGACCAATCATCTCTAAATCACCATGTGAAAAAAGCATATTTGGTATTTTATTGTACTTTATATTGTAAACAAAAATAATGCTTTAGGGACTTCCGTGGTGGTCCAGTGGCTAAGGCTCTGCACTCCCAATGCAGGGGGACTGGGGTCGATCCCTGGTCAGGGAACTAGATCCCACATGCCACAACTAAAAGTTCCCATGCCACAACTAAATATCCCGCATGTGGCAACGAAGATCCCGCATGCCACAACTAAGACCCGGTGCAGCCAAATAAATAAATAAATATTAAAAAAACAAAAACAAAAAATGCTTTAGCAACAGAAAGCAAAATTCAACAAAACATTCTTGGTAGGGATACACAGTTAAACACAGTAATTTGACAAATGGGCACACATATTAGAACACTGAGAAGGAAAAATGAGAATTTTATATTTACCAATAAGTTTGTAAAGCTGAGAGACACAGTTCTAATTAACACAGGAATTAAAAGTAATCCTGATGAGAATCACAACAGAGTTTTTAAAGTAAATTGAGGTAAAGAAGTTCATCTGAAAGAATAAATATGTGATTTCATATATATTCTAAAAAAAGAACAATGAGAAGAGGCCAGTTTACTGGATGAGAAAGCAAATCATAAATTAGAACAATTAAAACAATGTCATATTAGAGAGATATATCACTGAAACATTAGTCCAGATATAAACCCAAGTATACATAAGAATTCAGTATAGTATATGTAAATGTAGCATTTCAATTCAGTGGGAGAAAATATGCATTTTTTCAATAAAAAATGTTGGCTGGCCGTTCTGAAAGAAGTAAGCTGGATATTCACACAAGAGCACAAAAATAAATACACAAGAATGTCAACTTCAGCACTTTCTGTAACAGTAAAAAATCGAAAATGCTTAAAGGTCCATTTAATGGGAATTGGATAAACAAATAATGGTAAGCCTCTACAATGGAATATTATACAATGATTTTAAAAGAATAAAGTTAAATACTTTATTGACATTGAAAAAATTTTAAATATATGTATTTACATGCAAAAAGGCAAGCTGCAAAACAATATTATAATAAAATCTTATTTTGTTAAATACATAGAAAGCAAACATCAAATTTTTTTGTTTTGTTTTGTTTTTTTGTTTTTTGCTTTTTGCGGTACGCGGGCCTCTCACCGCTGTGGCCTCTCCCATTGTGGAGCACAGGCTCCGGACGCGCAGGCTCAGCGGCCATGGCCCACGGGACCAGCCGCTCCGCGGCATGTGGGATCCTCCCCAACCGGGGCACGAACCCGTGTCCCCTGCATCGGCAGGCGGACTCTCAACCACTGCGCCACCAGGGAAGCCCCAAACATCAAATTGTTAACAAGGGTTAACCCAATGGATTAGGGCTGTGGGAAAAATTTCACATAGTGTACTACATATTCCTGTAATGTTTAAAATTTTTATAACAAGAATGTTTTATTGTAATAAAACTATACACAAATATTTCAATAACTTTGGCTACTAAAATTACAAATTAAATTAGCTTTTGAATGAGACAGCAAGTGTTTTAATTTGCCACATCCAGTAGTACCGGATTTAATGACTAAGACAGAATGGTAAGCAGAAGGACTATATATTACGTCCACAGTTAAAAATTAATTAACAACTTGAAGTCAAGGACAAAAAGTTCATTACACTAAGACAGGCAAAAAGTAATGAATATCAGATACCTGGGTAGCATGGCCTAGGACAGTCTATCTGATACATCCCAACTAAAGATCTTCACCTTATGAGATTTTCAGTATGACTTTTTCTAAATTTACAGATTTTCTCAGATGCAAACAAAGTGCTCTGAGATTTGCTCCTGCTGACAGTCCCAGAGGGCAAGGGCAATCTATTTATTCAAGCTGCTCCTTCAAGGTAAGAGGAAAGAGAAGGGTAGGAAGGCAGGGGGAGCAGGGACTTACTCTGAGAGAGGAAATGGTACCATTCATGATACCATATACAATTATTAGTTGAGGGTTCTGAGACTTCCTATGAATTTATTTACCAGGGATGGTGGTACAGAAACTACACTTTTTTTTGTGGTTGGTTAACTCTCCTGGATTCAAATGCATCAGAAAAAAACAAAAAAGACTAAAGCCGCAGTACTAAAATTCTCAGGGTTATTGACTATTTACTATGCTATAAGAAACCCACACCCATTTGTTCTAACCAAAGTAAACAATGTCCATCAATAAAGTGAGAATGCCGTATGTAGTTCACAATGTTGTAATGCTATAATTGCCTCTTATTCAAAAAACCAAGCTGACCTAAATATCAATTTCTTTACTTAAAGCTCACTTCCAGCAGAACTGTTTACAAACTTTTCTTTAACAAGAGCTTACTATATTTTTTAGAATTAAAGTTTACTCTCCAGAGCTTAATCAGGAAATAGACAAAAGGCAAAGTTCCATCAGGTGGAGATGCGAAAGAGTCCTTGAATGCTGTATAAATCTCCCCTGGGAAACCCTCTCCACACCCCCCCCCATATTTCCTGACTGAAAGAACTTTATGGGAAAAAAGACCTTCTGCTCTTTAATTGCAAAATATAAATGATCTTTCTCTTGAGGAAAGAGATGGCATTTATAAGCATATGGTTTAGCAATTTCTTTCTGCTCTTAGTACCCATGTGGTGTGTAATTTGAAGTAGTAATCCTTAAACTTTAAATTAATATTGCTTGGGGAAATAAATGATGTCCTGTCTGCATCTTAAACACTCACAAAAAATCACATTCTACTTTCTCATTGGAAGGATGCCTCACTTCTTTTGATATATACTCTACCCTTGTCATCCAAAAGTCTGAATAAACAGGTGTAGACTGACCATACTAGCAGGTGTAACCTTGATTCTGATATTTTGCAAATCCAATTCTAAACCTTGCAGAAGAGTAGTATCACCAGGCAGTAAAGTGCTATGGTAAGAAGAGTTCACGGGCATTTTCTCGTCTTGGGATTCCTGAGATCCCTTTTCTCTGAGAAAGATTAAATGATTTCTAACATCCAGTCCAGCTCCAAATTCTTGTCGTTCTATGATTTTATATGTTTGTAAACAAATGTTTATAGATATACTCAACTTGGAACACTAAGGAACTGTACCATAAAAATACTTGATAAGATTATTTTATGAAGACTGTATGTAACTCCATTTACCAATTGCCACATTGATTCTACACTTCTTGGCCAAAGGACAAACTAGTTTCTGAATCTATATATAATTCATTCAATAAGAGATTTATTGAGCTCTCTCTACGATACAGGCCCAGTGCTAGGTGACAGAAACACAAAGACTAGTGAAAGATAAAGTTGCTCACTGTCCACTGAGGAAGGTAGGGCTAGATGACAAATAATGTCAACTCTAGAACTAGCAGGCCATGATATTATGATTTGTAGAAAGTCAAATACAGTAATCTTCCGTAAGTACCGTACCAAAACAACTATAAAAAATTATCTGTTATACTCATGTGTCAGAATAAGAGTTAATATTCAAATAATTAGCAAATTGCTCTCTAAAATGGGGTACTCACATCCTAGGGAGAGTTGAATACAAACCATAGGAATTTGGGAAGAAAATCTTAACACTTATATTGATATATATTTTTAACCTAGCAAAATGAGAAAAAAGGCAGTGTCCTCCTTTGTTCAAGGGAAATATCAGGTTTACCTGGGACTGCTTACTTGAATTTACCAAAGGTTATATAGTTTAAATTAAATTATTGCTCACAAAATGACAAGTGAATTTAAAAAGTTTCCTGCAAGGAAACCACTGATTGAAGATAATGTAACATTGCCAACACAAGCAGACAACAAGAAAATGGCCACTATGACAACTCTACCCCTAGTAATCTGATTTTACAAGAAGGTGACCCCTCCCCCAATAAGTCCTAGAGATCTAATACACAGCATAGTGACTATAGACAGCAGTACTGTATTATAATCAAACTTGCTAAGAGACTAGAACTTGATTATTCCAACTACTAAAAAGAAATAATTATGTAACATGATAGAGGTCCTAATTATTGTACAATGGCAATGATATTATAATATATAAATGTAGCAAATTAACATGTTGTACACCGTGAATTTACACAGTTATATGTCAAATATATTTCAGTAAAAAACTGACCCCCAAATTTGCAATTATCAAGGTCATTTGAAACATACACTATTATTAACAATGAACCTCCATATTAAAGGCATTAAAATGACAAGACTATAGTACAGAGCTACAATAATCAAAACAGTACAGTACTGGCACAAAAATAGAAATATAGATCAATGAAACAGGATAGAAAGCCCAGAAATAAACCCACGCACCTATGGTCAATTAATCTATGACACAGGAAGCAAAACTATTCAACAAAGAAAAGACAGTCCCTTCAATAAGTGGTTCTGAGAAAATTGGACAGCTACCTGTAAAAGAATGAAATTAGAACATTCTCTAACACCATACACAAAAATAAACTCAAAATGGATCAAAGACCTAAATGTAAGGCCAGACACTATAAAACTCTTAGAGGAAAAAATAGGCAGAACACTCTTTGACATAAATCGCACCAATATCTTTTTTGATCCACCTCCTACAGTAATGAAAATAAAACCAAAAATAAACAAATGGGACCTAATGAAACTTAAAAGCTTTTGCACAGCAAAGGAAACCATAAAAAAAATAAGACAACCTACAGAAGAGGAGAAAATATTTGCAAATGAAGCAACCGACAAGGGATTAATCTCCAAAATACACAAACAGCTCATGCAGCTCTATGTCAAAAAAACAGCTCAATCCAAAAATGGGCAGAAGACCTAAGTAGACATTTCTCCAAAGAAGACATACAGATGGCCAAAAAGCACATGAAAAGATGCTCAACATCACTAATTATCAGAGAAATACAAATCAAAACTACAATCAGAATGGCCATAATCAAAAAGTCTACAAACAATAAATGCTGGAGAGGGTGTGGAGAAAAGGGAACCCTCCTACACTGTTGGTGGGAATGTAAATTGGTACAACCACTATGGAGAGCAGTATGGAGGTTCCTTAAAAAACTAAAAATAGAACTACTATATGATCCAGCAATCCCACTCCTGGGCATATATCTGGAGAAAACCATACTTCAAAAAGATACATGCACCCCAATGTTCACTGCAGCACTATTTACAATAACCAAGACATGGAAGAAACCTAAATGTCCATCAACAGAGAGATGGATAAAGAAGATGTGGCACATACATATTGTAAAATGGAATATTACTCAGCCTTAAAAAAGAACAAAATAATGTCATTTGCAGCAACATTGATGGACCTAGAGATTATCATACTAAGTGAAGTAAATCAGACAGTGAAAGACAAATATATGATATCACGCATATGTGGAATCTAATTTTTTAAAAAATGATACAAATGAGCTTATTTACAAAACAGAAACAGACTCACAGATTTTGAAAACAAACTTACGGTTATCAAAGGGGAAACATGTGGGAGTGGGGATAAATTAGGAGCTTGGGATTAACATACACACACTACTATATATAAAATAGATAACCAGCAAGGACCTACTGTATAGCACAGGGAACTCTACTCAATATTCTGTAATAACCTATATGGGTAAAGAATCTGAAAGAGAATCAATATATGTATATGTATAATTAAAGCACTTTGTTGTACACCTGAAACTAACACAACATTGTAAATCAACTACACTCCTATAAATTTTTTTTTTAAGGCAGAAGCTTAAAACAAAGTAACAATCTAGTAGCAAATTAACCATTTTGCAATAGGGACACAGAAAGTACTTCTCACCTAATAATAATGGTTACTATTATTGAAGACTTAATTATAAGCTAGGCAGAGTACTAAGCATTTTACACACACCACCTTACCTAGAATTCTAACAAGTGGATTAGGTAGGTACTTTTTTTATCCTATTTAACAAATAGGAAATTGAGGGACAGATAAGATTAGGCAACTAGTCCAAGGACACAGACAATAAATAGCAGATTTAAACCAACGTCTGTCAAGGTCCTGAACTTATAAGAGTTATGCTATGGAAGAAGTCAGAAATGAGTCTCACTCTGACTCCTAGACTTGCCAACTAGCTCCTCACACCAGTAGTTCTCAAACTTTTTTTTAAATACCCTATTCAGACCCGGTAAATATGCCATGGGTGATAAAAAAAAAAAGGAGGTGTCACTTTTCAATCCAACTTTTGGAGATTACATATATATCTGCTTTACTAATATGGGGAGAATAATTCACATTTTAACTACAATGTAGTTAAAACTCTAGTTACTGAAAAATTACAGACCAAGAATATTATTAATACAAATATGCATCAATATACACTATAGGGTTAGCTGAACAACCTGTAACAAATTAAATTGATAATGATAAGGCTAAACAGCAATTTATAATAAAAAAAAAACAGAAACAACTGAAAAACACAACTCAACATAACAGTGATATGTATCTTTCCAAAAACATAAACTAATTCTAACTTACGCATGTTCATATGTGGAATAGGAGTTTTGCAATGCTGCATCAGACTGCTTAGTAGCCAGACTTCTTAGTAGAACACTAAATCAGAATCCTTTATAAACCCTAGTATTATGCAAACATGGATTTATGAATGCCACGTCTTACATATTCTTAATGCTTCACTTGTATGGTTATTAGCAAGTTGCCAAAGGATATATATAAATGAAAGACTATGAGATCACCTGACATTTGCCGTTATTTTTTGATCAGGGCCTACCAGTGACCTTGGGCCATCTTTTTTTTTTTAGATGTTGCGGGTAGGAGTTTATTAATTTATTTATTTTGACTGTGTTGGGTCTTCATTTCTGTGCGAGGGCTTTCTCTAGTTGTGGCAAGCGGGGGCCACTCTTCATCGCGGTGCGCGGGCCTCTCACTATCGCGGCCTCTCTTGCTGCGGAGCACAGGCTCCAGACGCGCAGGTTCAGTAGTTGTGGGTCACTGGCCCAGTTGCTCCGCGGCATGTGGGATCCTCCCAGACCAGCGCTCGAACCCGTGTCACCTGCATTAGCAGGCAGATTCTCAACCACTGCGCCACCAGGGAAGCCCTGGGCCATCTTGTGAGAAGTGTTTTCCTAGACTAGGCAATGCTCCTGGCTTAGTTTGGCAATGACATCTAATTCTGGGGTGGCTGGGAAAAGCTATTCTATTATTCAATCACAAAATATCTGAGACTCCCAAGGCAAAAACAGCCCAATATATAATTTGTAGTATTATTTTTATTTTCTATTCATTACTTCTTCAGTTTCTCTGGATCCAATCTTTAATTAAAACAATCTTGGGCCTCCCTGGTGGCGCAGTGGTTGAGAGTCTGCCTGCCGATGCAGGGGACACGGGTTCGTGCCCTGGTCCGGGAAGATCCCACATGCCGCGGAGCGGCTGGGCCCGTGAGCTATGGCCACTGAGCCCGCGCGTCCGGAGCCTGTGCTCTGCAACGGGAGAGACCACAACAGTGAGAGGCCCGCGTACCGCAAAAAAAACAAAAATAAAAGCAAACAAACAAAAAAAACAATCTTTCCCAAACACCGGCAAACAAACAACAGCGTTCAAATCAGGTATGCTAGAACAAAATAAGTATCAAATGACCCAAGAGAGTTTCATTCTATTTTAAAGTTTCCCCAAATATTGAAGCTTGCTTCTTTCTTCCCTAGAGTACCTTCTTGAGCTTATGCTTCAGAAAGGGATAAGGTACAGAAACCTATCACCAGATTTTATTAACCCATTTCCCAAAGACCTACGTTATCCAGCCACAACCTTCCCTCAGTCTCTCAGCTCTTGTTTGTGCCACTGTGTAACTCCCTATAAGTCAACCCTCTATCCAATGGGATCACTTTTGTAAATGACAAGTCACAGACTGCAACTCTAAGAATGGCTATCACTTATAGATCTTAGAGTTTATATAACTATCCTTTTTTGGGTTATCAGCCTTACTGGTCCCAAGTCTATTGAAAATTATATGAACTGTACACTGGGAACAGAAAAATATATGCCCCAAGAGCCAAAAAACAATGAAAAAGTCAAGATGAGTACAGAGGTTATTAGTTATAATAATATTTGAAAATACAGGACAGCCATTTCTTTTTAATTTCTTCAGTGGCAACTTAAGGGTCTGTAATATTCTTGCCCGGATTTAAATTATAGGATATTTTCCTAATTAATAAAGGTTATTATAGCGTGAACTCCCATTAACGCAGTGGAATCATCAATTGCAACAATTTAATTTCTTTGTAGCAAAGCTACTGTGAACATTTGCATTATTGTCTACATAAAGGAAATTGGCTTTTCATTTGTAGATGTTATAAAAATGTTCTACTGTGCATACTTTGATGCAGTTTGTTAAACCCTGCTATCTTGGCTATCTTCTGTGAAATTTAAAAGAAGATCAGTTCTGAGAAATTAGTCCACCTAAAATCCTGATTTATAAATTTATTTGTTGCCATTCTAGCATATAATCTAAAGGAAATGTTCACATATTATACTAGTCTTCCTTTTGTTCTTTTTTTTCCCCTATATAATCCCTTCCCTTGGTTTTATGAGCATTGTCTTTATTCCTCCAACATACCATTCTCTACTGCAATGAAAAGAAAGAATAAAACTCAGAGATAATTATCCTCATGTAGTCTAGCACTTAACAGTTCAAACTGAGAGCCACTGACCCAAATTTATGGCCAAGGCCAAATCTACAGCCAAATCCAAATCTATAGTGTGTATGTAGAATAAGGGGATGAACAGCATGTGTCAAGCAAATAACTTTCATTTCAGGAACAAAATCTTAGGCAAAAAGTTCAAGAAGTCCACGTCTCTTAAGACTAGGAAAATGGACTTTTCCTGTAAAACTGTCATCCTTCATATTCCAAACTTAATCTTACCCCAAATCTTCCATAAACCCCCATGAATATGCAAATATGTGGCCTGCCTATATGTGCACTCTTCCAGTGCACATATAAGCTTCACTGACACGGTGGAAGAATAAAATCCATTAAAAAAGAGAATAATGTACATTTTTTTCCTTCTGTTTTAGAACAAAAACTCTAAAGGGTAACGGATAGGCTTTCTGTATTCTGTGCACTAATATCCCCAAGATGCTACTGAATAATTGATAAGCTTATGATTAGACTGCTATCCTCAGTTCCGAACAACATTCATGGACCAAATTTAATTCAAATCTAATACTGAATTCTATCTCTTTTATCACGATCAAACTATGCATCAAGGCTGATTTCTGTTCCTTAGAATTTCATAAGTTGATTCTTTACCTAAAGTTATCATCTTGATATGTGACCAGCTCAGCTAGAGCATCAATTTGGGATGTCACTGACACAAATTCTCATAGCCCATCAAGAAAAGATACCAGGACCATGCCTTTATAAGAGAAACAAGCCTCCAATGCAGATACCTTAGCAATAAATATATTAACACAAGAGGAGGAGATTCCACTTACACTTTATAAGTAGACTACATTCTTTGTTATTTTTAAGAGAAAAAAATAAACTGTAATTAATAAAATTTTTAATGTTAAGTTGGAGTTCATTTAGTTTAAATGTCATCACATTATTTGACATAAAATGATCAAATGTAGCAGAAATGCTATAATAGACCAATGCCTGCAGTCTATTTCCTTCTCCAAGCTTATAAAAGAAGAAGCTTATGTTTTACTTGGCCAACAGGGTAGGGTCAGCTGCTGATGAGGAAGATTCATAAAATACTTCCTTTGCTGTGCTGTACCTATGGGGAAATCTAAAGTAATGCATACACCCTGTGGATAAGGAGGGCTTTAAATAATGGAAGGAGGTAGCTTTTTAAGGATATTAAGTGAAAGATGTTCCATGTAGACAAGATGGCAAAGGCAGGAGTCTCAGGGCACTATCAGAAAATGTGAAACTGAAAAGGAAGTTTGTTTCGAGTAACAACAGAAAAGAAACAGAAACAAACAGTATGGCAGAACCTTGCACTATAAAATGTGTCTAAACTAAGATGCCTCCAAGAGAACACAGAATCAGAAACTGGGAAGTACTCATAGTTCTGCTGGGTAAGATCTGGACAAATCATTTCAAGTCTCTGAGATTCATTTTCTACCTTAGAAAAGGGGTAGAAGGGGTTGGGCCACATTCTGTGGTCCCCTCGAGTTCTAAATCTCTATAACTAAACCATATATGTAGGAAAACAATGATCTCATGTTGCTGTTGGAAATATAAACTGGTTCAGCTTTTTAGAGGTTAATTTAGCAGAATCTGTCAAATTTTTAAATATACATTTCCTATAACCCAGTAATTCTGCTTCTAGGATTATTAATTCAGCATTGCTTGTAATAGCAGAAAGTGGGGGGGGGTGGAAAATAAATTACAGTGCATCCCTACAACGCGGCAGCCGTTAATAAGAACGGAATAGATCTGAAAGTTCTGACTTAAGCTCCAAAACACAGTTAACTGCAGAGAGCAGGCCTCAGTTCAATAGGATCCAACTATGTAAATATAAATATATGTGTGTTTTTATATTTAAGAAGGCACTTAAATATCTACTGAACTAATTAAGTAAATACATACATGGAAAAAAGGACTGCAAGGCCACACACCCACTGTTAACAGTAGTAACTTCCAGGGAGGGGGGTGGGAGTGAGGGGATAGAAGGGAGTGAATGGGAAGGTTTATGTTTAAACTCAATGTACTTCTGAAGTGTTTCCTTCTTTTAAAACAAGAATTGACTTATCTTTTATTTAAATGATATTTTAAAAAATTTTAAGAAGTGGAAACTTTAAAAAGTGCTGAAATATTTGTTTATCTAAAGGAGGCCTTTTTTTTTTTTTCCAAACAAAAGGATGAATACACTGATACAGATGATCTCTGACTTGCTGTACTTTCCTGAGAAGCAATTTGAGAAGAAATGAGAAACTATTGATGGGAATAGAGTTTTAGTAAAAAACAGATTTTTAATAGTTAAAAATAGCCAAAACAAATTCCTGGAGGGTGGTTACTAGGTCTTTCTCCCTGGTGTCCCACAAGGACAGTATTCAATAAACAAATAATACATTGAAATGAAATGATCTAAGTATAGGTTGGAGACACAAACGTGGGACTCCATGTCACTCTCAGGAATTGATTATAAAAATACATGTGCTCAGGGATTTCCCGGGTGGTCCAGTGGTGAAGAAACCGCCTTCCAATGCAGGGGACGTGGGTTCGATCCCTGGTCAGGGAACTAAGACCCCACATGCCATGGGGCAACTAAGCCTGTGTGCCACAACTACTGAACCCGCGCTCCTCAACTAGGGAGCCTGAGTGCTGCAAACTACAGAGCCCACATGCTCTGGAGCCTGTGCCCCAGAACTACAGAGAGGGAAAAAAAAACCCACACGCCACAACTAGAGAGAAGCCCACGCGCCGTAGTGAAAGATCCCACATGCCACAACTAAGACCTGATGCAGAAATAAATAAATAAATAACATGTGCTCATCTTAAAAATATCTCTCAACTGCTTATAACCAAATGTTTTCATTAAGAACTTCTCCCTCCCCGTAATATTCAGCAGGTATTTGGTTTCCAAATTTCCACTGTACTAATCAAGGTTATATCCCTGTATCACACTTTGCATGATGTTTCTCACATTTTCCAAATATTTTTAAACTTACAATACCACTTAATTATTATGAGGTGAGGCCCCTTTCTTGGTGTTCTCTTGCTAAGTGTCTAGTGATTTATTAAGGTTTTTCAACTGTAAATTCTTCAGATACTTCGGAAATGTAAACAAACATTAACAACAGTATAATCCCGAGAGTCAACATTCTGGTAAAAATCTCTGATATAGCCTTATTCTATTTTTCCATTCACAAAAATATAACACTCCTGATGTGCTTTTAGACAGTACACAGGTCTGCATTTTCAGAACGGAGGAAGGACAGGGCTGTTCATTCTTTCTACACGCCAATGTTATTTAGCTTGTTAGGATAAGCCTTTGTTGCTTTTTCTGAGGGGAAGGACCCAGGGAAAGCAAGTGTCTAAGAATGGAAGTTCATGAAGGAAACGATTCAAATAGCTCAGTTCTAGGTATATTTGCTTCTCAGCTAATATTCAACTGAACAAACAATTGGGTGAATGAAGGCTTACTATGAGCCTAGCTACAGGGCAAAGAAAGTAACAGGTGATGAGCATTACCCATAAATATAAACTTAAAAAGTTAATTACTCTTCTCCTTCTGCTGTAACAGCTATAACTTAGAGATCACACAGCAAAAGATCACTACAGTTTCCAATCTCACCCCCTCCCCAACGAACAAAAGATGACATTCCAAAAGCAAGTAATGTATAAGTCTTAGAATTCTTACCTCTTTCCCACAGAAAGAATGTTGCAATATCTGGTGGCCAGCCACAAATGCCTCTTTATTTCCAAAAGCGCTTAAGGACCGGACTACTATGAAAACTAACCATGATGAGTAACACTACAGAAAAATGCTGAGTCTCAATGTGGGAAGAAAAAAAGGTTACCTCACTTAGCTTCAGGGCAATGGGAGAGAAAACTCCCCTCGCCCCTGCTCACTGGATCAGACCCAGGAATTACCACTCTGCCTTCTTCAGTTTGCCTCATCTGTGGATTTTCAGCAGGTTTTTTCTCTCTCTGGCTCCACTAAGCAGAACAGTCAGAATTTTCGTTCACTCTCCTGCCCCTTTGGAGTTGCATGGGCCAAAACGGTAGCCAGTCATCATATGTGGCTATTGAGCCCTTGAAAATGAGGCTAGTCCAAATTGAGACATGCTATAAAATACACATTGTATTTCAAAGACTTATGAAAATATCTCATTTATTTTTTCACACTGAGATGTTTAAATGACAACATTTTAGATATATAGGGCTTAATAAAAATATTTCTAAATTAATTTTACCTGTTTTTCTTTCCTTCATCATAGCTACCAGAAAATTTTGAATTACAAACATGGCTTGCATTTGTAGCTCACATTATATTTCTATCGGACAGCACTGCTTATAAATTGTCTTAGGAAAGGCAGTAAAGAGTATCCAAAGTCACACTGCTTGAGTTCAAATCTTGGCACCACCATTTATTACTGTGTAATCCTTGACACATTAACCTTTTTTTCTAAGCCTCCATGTTCTCTTCTGGTAGTACTAAAATGCTACCTCAGAGGACTGTTGGTAGAATTAAATGAGGTAAAACAATTACTATGGTGCCCAGCACATAATATTCAATAAATATTAACCACTACTATCACTGCACAACTATACTGTTGTTATTATTCGTTGCTAGTACATGATGAAGAAAAGGACAAAGATACAGTGGGTAGAAAAAAAGAAAGAGGGTACAAACACAGTCTAGAGAGAATTCTCAGTTTCTCTTCCAAAGACACAGCCCACGTGGAGACCTGCAATACTCAATGGCAGCATCTGAGTATTTCCAGTACACTCTCTTTCCATATAAATATGTCAGAGAATGTGGAAATACATAGTTAAAGGGCACTGGGCCTCCTGTAGCAGTGTGAAGAACCTTACCTTGGACGCCCGGAGACAGACTTGCTGACAAGGTATCAGCAAGGTATCCTCTTTGGCTACTGGTAACCTCATTTGTAAATGAGAAGAAAGGGCTAAAGTTCTCTGAAGTCCCTGCCAGCTATGAATACTCTTCTCCTCTCTTTCTAAAATGGCTGCAGAGCAAGAATGGCTACATCAGAGGTCCACCATCATCACCATAAAAACACCCAATTTAAGCACAGACGCTGCCTTACCACCACTTGTCCAGCCTGTAGAGAAAGCCAGGGATTTGGAATTGTTGGCTCTTCCGAGATTTCATCGTCTTCTCTAGTATGAACAAGCTTTTACTACTGGAATTTCTTATATTCCCCTCGTCTGGCTAAATTTGCCTGCTCTTTCAAGGCTCGGAACAGACCTCACACCCTTCAGCAAGAGCCTTCACAGACACTGCCAATCTACGTCAGGTGCCCCTTTTATACGATTTGGAATCAGCTTCTGTTTCCCTCTATCACTGCCCCCATCAACAATGCCCTGTGATTTTGTTATTGATTTGTCTTGTTGGTAAGCAAACTTCCAGAAAGCAATAACATAAATTCATTCAACAAGTACTGAATGAATGTCTTAATCATCTTTACACTCCCAGAACCTAATACAGTTTCTAGCATATTTAAGCCCTCAAAATTAACCAAAAAAGGCCATATAGATATTAATGGCTCTCTTCTCTGAATTCCAGACCTCTATATCCCACTGCCTACTTTATATCTCTACTTGGTTACCTCAAAGGTACTTCAAAACTCACTTCGTACTCTCTACGTCCTCTCTGCCACTAAAAAGCCTGCCCTCCTACAATGTTCCTCAGCTCAGTGAATCCAATTATGGAAACCAGAATGACACCTGCTTCAACCTTACACCCATACCTAATTCATCAGCAAGTCTTTTAATGTTACATCCTAAATGAGCTCTCAAATCAATTTACTTCTTGGCAACTTCTATGCTACCATTCTAGTCCTCACCACCCTTGTCTCTCATTTGGACCATCTCTTAGCTCCTAACCCATCTCCCTTTTGTTACCCCAAGCTGTCCTCCACACAGCAGCCAGACTGAATGTCACATTATAAGACTGATTATGAACTCTTTCCCTCAACCCCTCCATGACTCTCACCCCCACTTAAATATCTTCAGTGGCTTCCCAAGCCTCTTAACGTAAGAGAACAGGAAAAACATTTAACTAGGCCTTCGAGGCTTGTGGAATCTGGCTCCTATCTGACTCCATTTCCCCTAATGTTCCCTGGCACATGACAAGCTCTCTCATGCCACAGGGTTTTGACATAATTTGTTCCCTTGCTGGGACCCCTTCCTCTTTTCACCTTCCATCCTCCAGGTGCAATTCAGGTACCATTTCCTCAGGCAGCCTTCCTTGACCTCAGGCTCGCCAGGATACCTTATCATCTGCACTCATATGACTGTATTCATTTCCTTCACAGAATTTATCTATTTGTATTTATACATCTCCCCCACCCCCAGAGGCCCCTTCTCAATACAAATATTTTGAAAATGTAAATCAGATCAGTCACTCCATTGCTTAAAACCCTTTAATGCCTTCCTATCTTTGAATAAAAATCATACCCTTTCCAAACCCTCCTACACTGTTGGTGGGAAAGTAAGTTGGTGCAGTCTCTATGGAGAACAGTGTAGAGGTTCCTCAGAAAACTAAAAACAGAATTACCATTTGAAAAAAAAAGGGACTTCCCTGGCAGTCCAGTGGTTAAGACTGCACTTCCGCTGCAGGGTGCACAGGTTCGATCCCTGGTCGGGGAACTAAGATCCCACATGCCACAGGGTGCAGCCAAAAAAAAAAGAAAAAAAAATTAGCATATGATCCAGCAACTCCTGGGCATATACCTGGACAAAACTATAATTCAAAAGAATACATGCACCTCTATGTTCATAGCAGCACTATTCACAATAGCCAACACATGGAAACAACCTAAATGTCCACTGACAGATGAATAAAGATATGGTACATATATACAATGGAATACTACTCAGCCATAAAAAAGAACAAAATAATGCCATTTGCAGCAACATGGATGCAACTAGATATTATGATACTAAGAGAAGTCAGTCAGAAAGAGAAAGACAAATACCATACGATATCACTTATATGTGGAATCTAAAACATGACACAAATGAACCTATCTACGAAACAGAAACAGACTCACAGACATAGAGAACAGACTTGTGGTTGCCAAGGGGGAGGGGGTTGGAGGAGGGAAGGACTGGGAGTTTGGGATGAGCAGATGTAAACTATTATATATAGGATGGATAAACAAAAAGGTCCTACTGTATAGCACAAGGAACTATATTCAATATCCTGTGATAAACCATAATGGAAAAGAATATAAAAAAAAGAATGTCTATATGTACATAACTGAGTCCCTTTGTTGTATAGCAGAGACTAGCACAACACTGTAAATCAACTATACTTCAATAAAAAATTATATAAAAATATGTAATATAAAAAAAAATCATACCCTTTCCAAGGCCTACAGGGCTCTGTATGAGCTGTCACCAAATCACCTCCCCGAACTCATATCCTACTCCTCTCTTCACATTCTGCTCCAGCCACGCTGGCCTTGCTGTTCCTTAAACACAGACGAGCTTACCTGAACTCGGGTCCTTATAATTACCTTCCCTCTGCCTTTTAGAATATCTTGTTCTCAGAGTCCCCACTACTGGCTACTCATCATTCCGGTCTCTGCTCCCTCACCACCCTACCTAAAAGAATACCCCCCACACACACTTCTCACCTGCTACTCCATTTTATTATCTTCATCATTAGGTATTTATCATTAGAAGATAAGCTCCATGGGCAGTTCATCTCAGTGCCTAGAAAAGTACCTGGCACACAGTAGGTACTCGATATCTGTATGAATGGTTAAAGTAGCTAGTGTGGTCCTGTTTCAAATAACTGAACTCCACTGACATATACAAGAGATGCAGGTATGAAGATGTGATACTAGTGGTTGTGGTAGGCAGAATTCTAGGACGCCCCCACCCCCCATTCTCCTCCCTCTCCCCTGTGTATGTGCCCTGTATAATCCCCTCCTCTTGAGTATAGGCAGCACCTGTGAATATGGGATAGTCAATCATGTGATTAGGCTACCTTATATGAGACACTGTTATAGTCAACTGGAGAGATTCTCCTGCTGCCTTTGAAGAAGTAAGATGCCAGGTTGTGAGTAGGGCCATGTAGTTAGAACCTCAGGGTGGCCTCTAGGAGCTGAGAGGGACCCCCAGCTGACAGCCAGCAAGAAAATGAGGACCTTAGTTACATGATCACAAGGAATCGAATTCTACCAACAACTAATGAGCTTGGTAGAGGACCCCAAGCCTCAGATGAGATCACAGCCCCTGCAAACCCCTTGACTTCAGCCTAGTAAGACCCAGAGCAAAGAATACCGCTATATCATGCTGGACTTCTGACCTACAGAAATGATCACGAAGGGCTGTTGTTTTAAGCTGTAAGTTTGTGGCACATCAACAGAAGACTAATGCAGTGGGCATCAACGCTATCAGTCCCAATGCTCACTTTTTATAACAAAAATTGTGTTATGCTACCTACTGTTCTTTAATAAAATTCATAGATTTAGAACCTACTAATCACTTATAAAAATACATTAGCTATGAGGGAGAAATTTTAAAATAATTTATAATAAACTAATATGCATCTCAACCAAATTAGAAAATAAAATTCCTCCTATAAATTTCCATAACGCCCTCTGAGGAGGGAGTCCATAACCATAACCTCTGCTTGCCAGGATCAGTGTACCTAGAACACACTGGCTTGAAATTGGGAGAATATTTAATTTAAAAATGCTTATTACTTGCTAATCTTGTTTCTTTATACATCATGTTGTAAAGGATGTCTCTGAAAATCACACTAGCATTACATTTTTGTTCTAACCATTTTCCAAAATGGACTTAAGAAGGTTTGAAAGCCTCATAATTTCCTTTTTTCCCTCCTCCTCCTCAATTATTTAGTGCTCACTGGGCATGTGATACTGTTACTTGAAATTAATTTTCACAATTAAATAGACTTTTAAAGCTTCTAATTAATTTCCCAACTCTCGTTTTTCAGATGTGAACAGATAATCACCATCATCTAGCGGCTCATTATACACACTATAAAACATTTCACCCCAGCTGTGAAGCTGGCCACAGTAAATATGTTTTGTTGCCTTAATCAAGATTTATGATAAAATAATAATGTAATTTTTAAAGGCCACATGCCAGAGTACCTCCTAAATTAATAAAAATACTTAGCACTTAACCTATAACACACTTTAAAATCATCACACAGTCTTGCAGGTAGCTATGTGCCCATGTGCCCGGGGCTAGTAACAACTGATGGAGAGCGTGTCACCGAGCCCATTTACTTGATTTATTTTACAGTAGCCTTCTAAGGCCACGTACGTAATGGGTACTCACTGTGTGACGGGAAAATAAATTATTTAGTGTGGACAACCTGACAGTGTTACTGTTAAGTTACTAATTCACTGAGAAAGGGAAATTCCCCTAACAGCCTTTTTTCATGTTCAAACAGCAACACTATTGGTAACTATTTACAGATTCTAGAACCCTAGAGCCGGGAAGGACTTAAGGATAATAACCACGCTTTTTTACAAATGAGGAAACTGAGAAACTTGTCCAAGCTTACAGACATCGGTGGCAGAACCTAGGATAAGGGGAGATAAGGCTACGGGTTCTCAATCTCCTCATTCAGAAAATGGGGATAGCCACACCCCTGGTAGGGTGGTTATGAAAATGCAATGAAATAACAGGACATAGTACATGCTTGACACTTAACAGCTACTCCATAACTATCATTTTCCTCCCCAGGGTTTCCTCCACCAACTTCTCCCATCACTTTTTTTTTTAACCAAAATATCGTTCAGGATGATGTGCACTGGTGATGATTTCCTGAGGTATACTGCATTGACATACAAATTAGAGCAAACTGAAGGACTCACTGGGAGGCTACAGAGGAAGCAGTTGACTCCGACTCTCAGGAGTTAAGTCTACACCCCCCAAAGGGTTCAAAGACTTTCAGTTTGTTGGACTGAGCCCACATCAGCTTTGCCAAGGTTGACAGTATGCAGAGTTTAGGGCCAGTTTTTCAACGCTGTGCTTCACACATACTTTCTAATACCTCTCTAGTATTTATTCAAATTTTTCATAAGATTATCTATACCCCTGGCCTCCTCTTTCTAACCTCCAATTCACTCCTGAACCCACTGAAGTCTCACTATCAGCCCACCACTCCACTGAAACCACTCTTACCAAGGTCATCAATAACCTCTTGATTGGAATATCCAAGGTTCGCTTTTCCATCCTTACCTTCCTGGATCTCTCTGAAATATGGACACACCCTTCTTGAAACTCTACTCCCTTAGTCTCTGCGACAGTGTACTCTCCTGGTTCTCCTTTTACCACCATGTGTCTATTCTTTCACTAATGTCTCTTTAAGAGTTGTGTTTCCCAGGGCTGTGACTGCCTGGTGAGTCTATTCATCTATCCTCCCAGTTTCAGCTACCTCCTACTAACTTCCAAATCTCTATCTCTAGCCCAGGCCACTCCCGTGAATCTCAGATTCATTTGAAGAGATTCATATGCCTGCAATATGATTCTACTGCATGTCCCTACTGGCAACTCAAATCAACATACTCAACACCGAACTAATCTCTTAATGCATATCCTCCTCCACTGTCCTTTATCTTAATATGTGGTATCATCACACAGCAATCCATGCTAAAAACCTGTAAGACTTCCTTGACTCCTTCCTCTCCCTGATCCCACCATATCTAATCAATTGGTTAGATCTCCTAATTTTACCTCCTAAATATTCCTCTAATTCATCCCTCCTATGCCTATCTAGTAACTCCTATTCTTGTTCAGGTTTCAGTCATCTCTCACCTGAAATACTTCAACAGCTTCTGTCCCCCTCAATTCCATCTCCACTCAGCTTACAGAATAATCAATCTAATAAATATATAATCACACTACTCCCCTGCTTAACACTTTTAAAATAATACTCCCAATTAAAAGGCTCTGGAGTCAGATCTCTGCAATTTGGAATCCACTCTCTGCACTCATTAGACATGGCCTTGAACAAGTTACTTAACTTCTCTGCACCTCCATATTTTTACTTGTGAATATCCCAGAGGATTAAATGAGATAATAACTATAAAGCACTTAATACAGTTCCTGGCATATAGTAAGTGCTCAACAAATGGTAGTTATTAGTGATCACATTATTAATAAAATCACACTGATTGTATTATGGTCATTGGGCTGGTATACAAGTTCGTGGAGCACACACAGCCCTTCTTGAATTGACCCGTGCTTACACTCTAGCCTCCTCCCTAAGGACGCCCTGCCTCTCACTTTGTGCTTCAGCAACATCAAACTTCGTAACCACTTACTGTGACACACTTAGCCATCTCTCTGCCCAAAATACATTTTCCTTGCATAAGTAAGGTCTCTTTCTTTAGGCCTAATGAGGTGTCACCCTCACCAGGAAGCCTTCTTTGAACATCAGTGCTTATTAAGGTGTCTCCTCAGAAGTATTAGATAGATAGATAGATGAAAGGAAGCTCCCTGGGAATCTCCTCCCCAACTTCACCTGAATTAGGTCAATTCTTACCACAAAGGAGTCACAACATATTCAAATTTAACTTATGAATTCAACTATGTATATAGAAGGAGTTAGAAATAGTGAGAGCTCGCCGTCACTCCACTCATATGACTATATGCTCCTTGCTATAATCAAGCCTGAAACAGAAGGTACGAGTGATTTCATACACTGCTCAACCACTGACAGATAAATGGAGGCAGCAAAGAATTAATTGAAGGCTCTAGAGAAGCACTGATAACAGAGAGGTAGAGAGGTGGTAGAACAGTTATCCTGCCTTAGGAGAATTAACCATTAACCCTTCCTTTAAAAACTCCCAACAGGTGATTTCCACATGTCAAAAGAGTTTAATAACCACTGAAATAAATAGTACATACTTACTTCAGTAGTTAACAAAGTGTAAATTTGTTAAGGTTTAGATGATTAAACCTTTAATGGAGGTATGACAGAACATAGAGAGAGCAAAGAAATCAATGATAACAATGCAAATGCACACAAGATTATTACTACTACACAAAAGCAAAAAAAGTATCTGAAAGAACTTTACCAAACCACCGATTACATAACTGCAGACATAGCTTCATAGTAGAGGCTACTGAGGCAGGTCAGGAAATGCTTAGTAATGGTGGCACTCATGAAGTGAGGTGTTTAGCCAAATTAGGGGTGTCAAATAAAACTTCTAGTAAAATTAAATTCTCTTAATCCAAATTAGCTTATGTTGGGGTGTGCATGTATTAAGAAAACCATGACATGGCACTTTGTAGGCAGTAAAGGATCTCCTAAAGAATATTTTGACATTATTTGATTTTTTTTTTTTTTTTTTTTTTTTTTTTTTTTTTTTTTGCAGAATGCGGGCCTCTCACTGTTGTGGCCTCTCCCGTTGCGGAGCACAGGCTCCGGACGCGCAGGCTCAACGGCCATGGCTCACGGGCCCAGCCGCTCCGCGGCATGTGGAATCTTCCCGGACCCGGGCATGAACCCGTGCCCCCTGCATCGGCAGGCGGACTCTCAACCACTGCGCCACCAGGGAAGCCCATGACATTACTTGATTTTTGCATTGTTTTGACTTTAGAATATAACCACTAACCCCACTCTGACCCCCAACTATATGACTCCACTATAGTCTCTTGCTAATGCCACTGTCTGTAAGAACAAATAACCCATTCTGCTGGTAACTGGAGCCATGGGTTTCCATTTGACTCCCCAACTTAACTAGTTCCACAGCCAGCATTAAAAACAGGAACACTGGCACCCAGCTTTCCAAGGAGAGGGCTGTCTAGTTCTGCTCCAGCTAGCACAGATGAGGGCCCTATGAGAAAATCACATGCGGTGAGGAAAGCAAGCCAATGCAAGTTCCCTTAGGGGAACTTAAACTTAGCTCTCCTTTAGGAAATTACCCAATACCCTGCTACTCTTCATCTGATACCATTTCTACTCCTTCTCCACTAGGCCATAAACTCCTTGAGGACAAGGACCAGGTCATAATGTTTGATGGAAAAATTATCAAAACTGTCTCATCCACTAATCTCATTGGCAAGTAATCACAAAGTACTGCTTCAGGCTAGCACAGACTTTTCTAGAGATTAAAACTATTGAAAACAAGCATGAGCAAATAAAATGTCCATCAAAAAAGGACTTGTGGGCTTCCCTGGTGGCGCAGTGGTTGGGGGTCCGCCTGCCGATATAGGGGATGCGGGTTCGTGCCCCGGTCTGGGAGGATCCCACATGCCGCGGAGCGGCTGGGCCCGTGAGCCATGGCTGCTGATCCTGCGCATCCGGAGCCTGTGCTCCGCAGCGGGAGAGGCCACAACAGTGAGAGGCCCGCGTACAGGAAAAAAAAAAAAAAAAAAAAAGGACTTGTTATAGTACATCTGTTAAAAGGGCTTTTTAAAAAAGTAAAATCATGCAAATATAAAACATGTCAAAGATTTTATTTAACTCATTAATTAATGAAGCAGCCAGGAAGAAAATAAAATCAGTCCCAAGGAGAAGTCAAAGAACACACATACGTATATATAGGCTGTCTGGAATGCTGAAATTGCTTTACAAATAAATGCTGCAAAACTGCTCGATATCCCCAGGACAACGTTCAGTTGCATTCCACTCAACAAAATCCACTTGCATTTCTATGGACAAGAATCATCTGCATTACTCTCAGTTTCCTACAATTTACAGAGTTCTGAAATAGCTCAAAGACAATGACAGGTTCAGATAACAAAGAAGAGTGCACTAGATAGGACAGTCGGTAATCTTTTATGTCCATTTCATAGTCTCTCACAATTTTTCCTGACAACATCCATACAATGGAATATTATGCAGCTGGCTATAGAGAATGAGGCAGCCTTTTCATGTACTGACATGGAATAGCCTCCAGGATATAATGAAAAATAAGCAAGATGCAGTACAGTAATATGGTAGGTGACATTTATGTTTAAGAATAAATATAAAAATATACATCAAATATTTCTGAAAAGATATACAGGAATGTTAACATTTGGGGGAAGGTGGTGAAGGTTATATGAGAATCATTTTCTGTCTATCTAAAATTAGGTTAAAATTAGAAGAAAAAGCAAGCAGGTAATTGATACTTGTAGAGGGTAGGGGTGATGAAGTCAAGATTTGGTTACCATCTAAAGAAATAAAGTCCCTTTTAATCTTAAAAAACAGTCACTTTTTATGTTTCTTCCGTCTTCAATGATGAGAGCAATATTAAGAAGACATTGCTATCTAATTTTTAGTCTTTTTAGATAAAAAATTCCTATGTTCAGTAGCATGGTTGATGCTATTGTTTAGCCTTCCCCTCCAAAGTGTATACATTGGCTTGGAATGTTCACAACTTGCGTGTGTGGCAGCGGAAGATAATTCCCATATTCTACATTGCTACTGTTTTGTATAATATAAATTGGTAAAGATTGACACTTAAAAAAAAAAGAAAGAAATAGTCCCAAAATATAAACCAAACTGTGGCACATTTTGAAAAGGTTTCCTGACTAAATCCATTATATTCTATATACATACACCTTCTAAAGAATGAGATTTGGAATTTAATGGACCTACTTTAGGACCTATTCACGAAGTTTCTAAAGTACCCAAAGGACTTTAATATAAGTTAATAGACTCATTTATTGCTCATCATGTAACCCAAAGTCTGTGTTCTATGGAAACTACAATGTGTGCCTTCAGACACTGGTTAGGGAAGTACTCTTCTGAAAGGTTGGAAGGTAAATTAATTTATCTAGAAATGTTTGGTTCTATTTAAGATTAATTATGAAAACTACTAAATAAGTATAAATGAAATTACATAAGAATAAATGCATAAAATAGGATAAAAATGAAAAGATTCCAGATGTATTGAAAATAAAGCTAATGAGACAGATGCAAAACTTTAAAAAAGTCACCAACAAACCTTTTTTTTAATTATTTATTTATTTTCTTTATTTTTTTGGCTACATCGGGTCTTAGTTGGGGCACGCAAGATCTTCACTGAGGCATGCAGGATCTTTTTGCTGTTGTGGCCTCTCCCGTTGCGGAGCACAGGCTCCAGACGCGCAGGCTCAGCCACTCCGCAGCATGTGGGATCTTCCCGGACTGGGGCACGAACCCGTGTCCCCTGCATCGGCAGGCGGACTCTCAAGCACTGTGCCACCAGGGAAGCCCCCATGCAGGATCTTTCATTGCAGTATGCGAGCTTCTCTCCAGTTGTGGCGTGCAGGTTCTGTAGTTTTGCGGCACGTGGGATCTCTCGTTGAGGCACGCAGGCTCAGTAGTTGTGGCGCACGGGCTTAGTTGCCCCTTGGCATGTGGGATCTTAGTTCCCCGACCAGGGATGGAACACATGTCCCCCACATTGGAAGGCGAATTCTTTACCACTGGACCACCAGGGAAGTCCCCAAGAAATCTTAATTTATAAAAACTTGTGGAAATTCCCTGGCGGTCCAGTGGTTAGGACTCTGTGCTTTCACTGACAATGGCCTGGGTTCAATCCCTGGTTGGGGAACTAAGATCCTGCAAGCTGCATGCCATGGCCAGAAAAAAATTAAAAAGTAAAAACTTGCTTTAGATTTTCAAAAAAACCACTACCTTTTCTCCAAAGCATTCCAGAAAATACTGTGAATACACAAGTCAGAAAGGTTACAGCATGTGCTACAACAGAGACAATCAATTTCAGCTGAGGAAATGGCTTCATATGACAAAGTACTTATGGGTGTTTTAAAATATGTCTACAAATCCTTTGACATCCCTCCCCAAAAGGTGGAGCCTAACTGGCTTCCCTTGAGTGTGGGCTGGACTTAGTGACTCATTTTTAACAAACAGAATATAACAGAAGTGGCAGTGTGTGTCATCAAGATAGGATATACAAGGCCTGTGGTTCCCTCCTTGTTCTTCTCTTTTATCACTTGCTCTGGGTAAAGCCAGCTGACATGTTGTGAGGATACTCAAGCAGCCCTAGAAAGACCTAAGGCTGCAGCCATCTTGGAGACAGATCCTCCAGCCCCAGTCAAGCCTTCAGATGACTGCTGCAAGGCTGGTCACAGCTCGACTGCAACCGAGTCAGAGTCCACCCAGCTAAGCTTCAACTGAATTTCTGACCCAAAGATACTGTTGGATAAGAAATGTCTGTTGTTTTAAGCAGCAAAATTTAGAGGTAACTTGTTAAACAGCAATAGATAACAAATACAGGGTTTAATATTTAACCATTTGTATCACTATAATTTTATTTAAAAATTTATTATGAAATTAGTGGAAATCACCTATGCTTTACAAAGATAATTATAATCGATATTTCCAGGAATGTACAAAATAGGACCCAAAAGGGATAAATCTAATCAGAATAAGAACATTAAACCAGAAGTAGGATATACAGACAAGTATTTAGCTTGTAAATAGATTTAAAAATAAACACTTGGGTGGGTGAAAGGAATAAGTGGTGCAGAGACAAAGAAGATTAGCTGAGAAATCTCAAGTATACATTGTTTGAGGTGAGCAGCAAGATATTTTTCCCTAAGTGTCAAAAAAGTAGTTGTGAATTTACTTTAAATGTCATTAGCATGGAAAAGTACAATTCTTCCTCCAGAAGACTGCACCTATACATAGAGAATGGAAAATCTGAATGTTTATGTAGAATAACCGGTCAGTTGACTAAAAAGTTTTGGGTCAAATATAGCATGTCTTCACTGGAAAATCAGCTTCAGGACCTTTAATTGTCTACCTCCTTTCCCCCTCCATTCCTAACAATATTATCAAACTGTTTCAAATCATTCAGGCAGTTATTAAAATTCTAACTTCTCAAACAACTTTGCCCGAATCAGCAGAAACAAGATTGGATTTCTTCACCTGGAGGTTTGCATGCTAGGGCCCCATGCTGACATGCGTGAAGAGCACTGGCTCTGGAGACCAAGCGTGGGGCTGAAGCCCTGTCCCACCTCGCTGGCCACGAACACAGGCAAACTGTTCTCCCCATTCTGAAACTTGGTTGCCTTACTAGTAAAATGAGGATAATATCCAGCTTACAAGGTTGTTATTATAAGAATTAAATGACTTAGCGAAAAGGCCTAGCATACTACAGCCACTTGATAAACAGTAGCTAGTAGTTAATGATCTTGTTACTTATATACTATATTTCCCAAACCAAGAAAACAAGGACACAAAATGCCAGAATATTTTTTGCATCATATAAAGATCCAAAAGGCAGCCCAGGAGATTAATGTGGATTTATGACATGTTATAATTTCTGGAACATTATAATAGCTTATGAGTTGAAATCAAAACTGAACACTCAGGTGCTCAACAAGTACTGGAGAACCTAGTTTGTGATCAATACTTATATAGCACTTAGCATATTCTTTTTTTTTTTTTTTAACATCTTTATTGGAGTATAATTGCTTTACAATGGTATGTTAGTTTCAGCTTCACAACAAAATGAATCAGTTATATATATACATATGTTCCCATATCTCTTCCCGCTTGCGTCTCCCTCCCTCCCACCCTCCCTATCCCACCCCTCCAGGCGGTCACAAATTACCATATTCTATATAGTATTGTAAATATGTTTTTCTGCTCTACCAAATTATATATTGTTTGATTGCTTTAAAAAATTTCCATATATCTCTATATTTTCTCATGGCCCCTTGCATACATACATACGGCTGAATGAATTTAACTTCGAGTCCTTGATGTCTACTCATATCAATATATTCTCAAGATTATAAAATTTAGGCATCAGATCTTCCCCTGACAAAGTGTGTGCACACTCATTCACACAGTATCATACCCCCTAACTAAAGCCAGTGTTGGATACCCAGAGCAATGAGCATCCCTCTATGTGCAGCACTCTGCACAGTTTCTGGCACACAGTAAATACTTAATGACTGTTAGCAGAAAGAATAAATGAAAGAGAACAAGAACCCAGGAAGCGTGGTGAGTAGCTAACTGATCTAGCTACAATTTAACTCCTGAAATCTCTTTTCAATGTGTTTATATCTTTGCACAACTGTTTGATTTCCTTATACAGCAGTACTCTCTTATAACTTCCAATCATAGATTAGGACTAACTTTTGTGCTATATGAGTATATGAGACATGTAAGATCCAAAGTATATCGGCGTACAAGAAATAAGTCCTTATATTCTGGTTCCTCTCCTTCCACATTTCTGTGATTATATCTCACCCTGTTTCTTTCCTTTAAGTTTTGCCCATCCTATTGTAAACATCCCAGGTACAGTGAGTATATTATTTGCTTACCCTATAAACCTGCAAAGTGCCTAATACAAGATACAGATTGTAATCTTGACACTTGTTACTGACAATTATTTTGCAAATTGGACTTTCTGACATTTAAAAAAAGTGGGCGGGGAGGGGGCGAATCTAATACAAAGTCAAAAGCATCTAGCTATGCATCAGGTATTTGAAAGAAATTTTCTGTAGTTATTGTGTTTGTGTATGTGTGTGTGTGTCTGTAAAATTAGAAAAAGTACCTTGCCTGAGACCCAACAGAGATATAAGAGAATGAATGAAATCTGTGTTTGAGTATGTGCAGTCATGCACAAGAACAGTATTAAACAGCTTCAAAGGCTCATTCAAACAATGCTATGTGCCAAGCATTACACCAAATTCTGGAGAAAACAGAAATAAGGAGGAGATGAGGTTCATCGAACTGGAAAGCAGACTGGTGGATCTAGAGAGTCTGCAGGCTGTTATTTCCTTATCCTTCTATAAAGTCTCTCTGGGTTCTCCAACAAACTCAATCTCGTTGTTAGCCTCTATGCTGGTTCCTCTTTCACTAATCCTCTAAATCAGTGGTTCTCAAAGCGTGGTCCTGGGAATAACAACATCAGCATCACCTGAGAACTTGTTCAAAATGCAAATTCAGGAGCCACACCCAGACCTACGGAATCAGAAACTTCGGGGGTGGGACTCAGAAATCTGTGTTTTACCAAAGCCTCCGGGTATTTCTGATGCATGCTCAAGCTTGAGAAACCATCTAAGTTTGATTTAAGTGTTGATTTCCAAAAATTCCACTCCTTGCCCTTTCCAGTTCTCGCTCTCAACTTTTCTGCATAGGAATATCTTTTCTTCTACTACCTCTGCGACTGTAACTACTAATAGCAACAGCTGTCATTTATTAAGCATATATCAGCTAGGCATTTTGCTAACTGCTGTGCACATACCATCTTAATCTCCACAACAATTCTTTAAAATATTATTAACCCCACTTTTCAGAAGAAACTTAGGTTCAGAGATGCTAAATTACTTGCCCGAGGTTACCCATCCCAATCAATAGTGGCATAACAGAGATCTGACTTCAGGTTTTCCTGACTCCAAAGTCCACAGCATTAATTACTATACTAAGTCCTAGAATGGTACTACTTCCATAGCCTTGGAGGCTGTCAGTTACATTACAATTATTCCTAAACTGTCTCATAAACTCTGGAGTAGAATTTCTAGTTACCTAATGGGCCTCTCTAAACTCCACACATGGGCCTTAAAATTAACATGCCATCATTTCTTCCCTCCACTGTAAATCTATTCCTCCTCCTGTGTTTTCTAATTTAATGTCCTCATAATCCCCAGTTACTCGAGCTGGACATGTCACCTTTGACTTCTCACTCTCTCTCACCTCTAGCTGTTCATAACATTTAGAGACTTTTAACATCTAAAATATCTTTACAAGCCATCCATTCCCACTGTCCCTCTTCAGGGTCCCAGCATCTCTCACCTACATCCTAACTGGTCTCCTGCCCTCTCAGCTCTAATGCAGTCCTGCATATGAACTGCCTGTTAACTTTCTGATCTGATTATTCTACCTTTCAAGGTTCTCTATCACCAACATGGGGGTAGTGTTGGAAGGAGGGAGACTAGGTTTTTTAGAATGGAAGACCTCCTTGTAATTTGGCTCCAACCATACCTTTCCTGTCTCATCACTTCTGCCATACAAGAAGCCTACAAAAAACTCAAGGTTTTCCCATTCAATTTTAATCTTCGGCAATTTTGCTTATACTCTCCCCTCTGGCGGGAATGATTGTTTTCCTTTTTCCATGTAGCAAAATGCTACTTAACCTTCAGGGCTAAGTTCCACGTCTTCTCTTTAAAGTTTTCCCTGACTCTATCAATTTATTTCCCCAGCCAAAGTGATCTATTCCTTCAGCATTTTATTCATTCCAAAAGTGGTGAACTCTTATCACAGCACATCACGGTTAGTGTTTGTCCCCCCTGATGAACACCTGGTATCTCAGCTACACTGTGTTTTATTCTTTGTCTTGCTGGCACCCAACACAGTGCCTAGCCATAGCCAGAACCCAATAAATATTTGCTGAGTTGTTAACTAACATTTGCTGTTGCAACATTACACAGGTTAGCAATTCAAGTTCAGGTTTATGCAACACTCAAAAGAAAGCTCACATAACAACAAAAGATAAAGACTAACGGTTCAATATTTAAGAGCAGCATCTTTAATTTTCTCAAATCTTTTTGTCAACATTTTTGAGTATCCTTTTTCAAATAGACTCCTTTCCCAGCTAACATTATTTTTATTTTTTACAGGATCAGCAGTAATTACAAACCTCAGACCACTATAAGAGATAATCCCAAGCAAAACTGTGTCACTGAGAGTAGCTCGATAATTGCTTTGGGTACATCATTTCAGTAAATTTCCAATGGAACGGCCCAAGCACATAGGTAGATTTTAGAAATGAGGACATGCGCTGCTGACTAAATACATAAGATACATGCACATTAGTGAGGCATTAATTCAAATTAGTACTGAAATCAGAGGTATACAACAACCTGATTTTGGTTCAACGATAATATCCTTTCATTTTAAGTAAGGATAACACTTATGATTGTTTAAGACTCTAGTCTGAGTAACACAACTCCCATCCCTCCAGGAAAGTAGGCTCCATCTTGCTATCAGTGGGATGCTGATGAGCCTGCCTTAGTCTTAACACTTTCCCTCCCCAACCTACTAAACCTTATCTCTCCAATTTTCCCCTCTCATGGTACATGTAAGTTGCCGCAATATATCCCCCAATGACCAAATTCACACTATTTTCTCAACATATGACTTATCTCTTCTCTAACAGAAATTTTACACTTCTTTCAAAGATGAGACGAAATCTTACCTCTTCTGAAGAGTTCACTAATTCAGCCCACAAGTCTTATCTTTTCTAAATTTCTACTGCACTTAAAGTATAGGACTTCACATAGCACCTGTTTACATACTATTTGGTTTCATAATTATTTTGTATAATATGCTTTATCTTCCTAGCTAGACTGTTTGCCCTTAAAAGGGCAGGTCTTTTACGTCATTTGTAATCCCACAGTCCTCCTCTCATATGCAGCATAATACTAGGAAGAGGGGGCACATGTATTAACTACTTGAAGGACTGAGCTAACTGCGTGTTATGACTTATCCACGGTGTCACATATAATAAATATCTATTCCGTGCCTACTCTGTGGCAGGCACTTTTGTAGGTACTGGAGATATGGCCCTGAAGAAAACAAACGTGATTCCTGTCCTAAAAGCTATTATAGTCCAGAACGCAAAAGATACTGAATTCCGAGTACCCTAAGTGCTACAGAGCAAGGTTATCACTGGTTCCAAGACGTAAGAACCTCAAACAACATACTTTACAGATCCTCAGTTATGAAACTGAATCACAGAATTTTAGATCCGAATGAGAAGTTACAAGTTATTTTCTTCAATTTTCTTGCACAAATCATGATTAAATTTCGGTATAGCCTGTCTTTCTACCGCACTGCCTTCATCAACGGTCAGAAAAGACTGACTTCCTTCCTACCTCTAATACTCCTTTCTCCCGAGCACGGTCACTACTGCAGCCACACATCTACCCACTAGAGAGACCAGCGCACTGAGAAGAAAGCACTGGGCTGATGATCAGCTGCACCCAATCAGGCTTGTCTGACCATCGACATTTTTCCAGCTCACACGCTGAACAAAATCTGTATTTTCTGCTTAGTAAATAACAAGCCCGCGCTACTTTTAAGAAAAAGAAAAACCGGTGCCTCCACGCTTCCTCGGCCCTAATAACGACAGAAGCACAACATGGCTTAGGGAAACAAAACAGCTGATGTGAGTCTATGAGGAAGAACTGAGGATGGCTAGCCGCCCCTTGGCCGCAAAACCTGTAGCAACAATGTGATAAAATGCTTAGGGCCGACAAAGTTTGGGGCGTGCATTAAGCACGTGCGCACACACACGAAGTTGGAAACACTAGGCAACAGGTGGGCCGCCCCCTCTGTACACTGACAGATCGCCTTCTCCAGGTCGTGGGTGTGTCTGACGCCGCACGCAGGCACTGATTCACAACTCCCTCCATAACAACCAGCCCCGCCTCAGAGCCCAGCCAAGGCAGGGGAGTTGAGGGCCCCAGCAGTGCCAAACTTTCCGGACCCCAACCTCGGCGTCCCTGGTTCCGCCTCGTCTCGGTCTCGCGCCAGCTCGTGTCAGGCAGGATGCGAGGCTGCTCTAGGAACCGGGCTTCTCGGGATTCCGACTCCTCGGCCCGGGAGCCTGGCAGAGCCACCCCGAGGTCCCCAAACACCTCCTGCCTACAACACATTCCAGGACTAGAGTCTTCGCCGGCCAGCTGCTGCCGCTTCCCACAGCGACCTAGCCCAAGAACTGACCCTCGTCAGCCCCCGTCCCCGCTCCTTCCCCGCCCCGGGAAAAAGCAGATGAGGAGCGTGAAGGGGCGCGCGTCCCCGCGCCCCGGGCCCGCGCAGCAGGTGCGGCCAGGCCCCACCTCCCCGGCGAGGCCGCGGCTACTCACCCCCACGATGTTCCTCTGCGACCTCACCGCCCGCACAGACGCCTCTTCCGCCCGCTCCGCACCCGCCTCGTAGCGACCGCCCCCTCGGCCCCTGCCGTCGCCGCCGTCCTCGCCGCCGCCGCCGCCGCGGCGCGCGTCCGCTCTCACGCACACCGCCGTGGCCGCGCACGCGCCTCTGCGCGCTGGCGTCACGTAGCAACCGATCAGTGGCGGGCAAGCGGGAACCGCGGATTTAGGGCCGGGAGGTCGGGTCCCGCGGGTTTTGCGGCTTTCCCCCACCCGCCCGATCCGCTGCCCTCCTGAGCAGGGGGCCCCAGGGTGTAGCTGCCCTGCCGGCACTTAGCTCCGGGTAAGTTACGTCACTCTACGTCACTGTATGGCCTCACCGATCGCGTCACTGCAAATGGGAAGCTCCCCGCCGTGATCGCCCGGGCGCCTGTGGTGGAGGCAGCAGTGGCCTAGTCCAGACTCGCGCGGACCCCATCGGCTACTTCTGCGAAGTGCAGGAAGGTTCTCCAGGGACTGGGACCAGAAGGGGCTGAGCGCGCGGTTAATGTGTAAGGCTGCTGAATGACACTCGTTAACTCAGCAGCAGCGTGTGATGGACCGGGCCTTGAATTCCTCTGTTTCCTCATTTTATAAATGAGGATAACAATACCCATCTTTACTATGTTGAAGAATTGTACCGCTAAAAGGAAATAATGTATGCAAAGGTGCTTTTTAAAGTACAAAGCTCACTAGACTTTAAAATATCTTTATTATAAGAGAAGGCAGTCGAGCAAGAGCAGTTAAGAGCATGGACTTTGGAGTCAGGGAAACCTAGGTTCAAGTCTGATCCTGGATGTTGGACAGTCAATTCTGCTTGAGGCTTGGGTGAACTGGAGGTCCACTGGGGTGTGGAGATTTGGAGAGAGTGACTGGAAAGGACGTAATTCCAGCCAAAGGAAGCTTCATGAATAAAGGTATGGAAGTGAAAATAGGAAGAACAAAACTTGAGGCAGAGAGATCAGTTATGAGGCCATTGCTGTACCCCAGGTAAGAAGAGATCAGAGCCTTAACCAAAGCTTTGGCAGTGGGAGTGTAGAGGAAGGGATAGATGTGAGTGCTGTTAAGGTGGTAGAATTGACAGCGCTGAGTGAGGGATAAATGAGTAAGCCAAGTTTCCAGCACGGGTGCTGGGGTAGGTGGTGGAAACATTTAACAAAATGTGAATGAAAATGAGTCTGGGTTATCCACAAGTTTCTGATCCAGCGTATTAGATAGTGCTGGTGACAGTCCCAGGAGGATGATTGGATTTCTAGAAAATGATGGTGTGTTCAAAAATGGATATGTTTGTTGGGGAAACACTTATTCTCCACTCATGATGTTTCCTCCCACACAGAGTAACATCTGTTAATAAAATATATAATATATATAATATGATATTGGCCTCTCACTGCACCTGCCCCAGCTCACTCCTCCCTAGAGCAGTGACTTCCTAATTGGTGAATTTAAAAGGAGAAACGGGACAGGTGTAGCCCATCCCATCACTTTCCTCTTAAAGGAAAGCTTCTGTCAGGGAACTATCTTTGTGTTCTTTTCTGATTCACCAGGAGCAGGGCCTATGGGTGGGATTGAGGGTGCCTGGTCCAGGGCTACAAAGTTAGTAAGCCTATTTAATACCAGAGTTTCGCATTAGGAAGCTCTCTGTCCACAGGTAATATCCAATACTAATTTTGTCAATTGTAGTATACAGAATTATGGCTCCTGAAAGATTTTCATGTCCTAATCTCCAAAACCTGTGAATGTTACCTTACAGGGCACGAGGGACTTTGCAGGTGTGTTAAATTAAGGATCTTGAGGTGGGGAGGTTGTCTTGGATTATCTGGCTGGACTGGAGGCTGGAGGGTCAGAGAATGAGATATGATGATGGAAGCAGAGGTCAGAGAGAAAGATTTTAAGAATCTGTGCTGCTGGCTTTGAAGATGGAGCCAAGGAATGCAGGCAGCTTTTAGAAGCTGGAAAAGGCAAGGAAGCAGAGTCTCCCCTAGAGCCCCAAGAGAGAACGCAGCCCTGCTAATGCCTTGATTTTAGAATGTCTGACCTCCAGAACTGTAAGCTAATAAATCTGTGTTGTTTTAAGCCACTAATTTTGTGGTAATTTGTTACAACAGCAATCAAAATGAATACATTCAGTAACAAAGATGATAGTTGGTCCCCTGCTGCATTCTCTTTCATCTAGAAAAAAAGGGTGCAATTTATTAGGCTCCCTCAAAGACTACTGCAAGGTGACTGTGACTTGAAGGGAACCTTCACATCCAGAGGGAAATATCCAATAAACAGTCGAATTACACAAGTCTGCGCATGAGGAGAGAAGTTGAGTTAAACTAGATTTAGAGGACATTAACTTATATCAATAATTGGTAATTTAAGTCCTAGTCATGGATGAGATCAATCAGAAAATATAGAAGAAACGATAAAGAGGACCAAAGATAGATCCCCGGGAAGCACTCAGTTTAAAAGGCAGTGGCAGCTGAACGGAAGCCCACAAGGTGTGAGGAACAATGGCCAGAGAGATAAAAGAACTAGGTGAGTGTAATGCCTCTGAAACCAAGGTGGGAAAGAATTGCAATATGGTCTCAGCAGAGTCAGAGACCACAAATAGGGCAAGTATATCAAGGGCTGAAAAGCACTGACTGGATTCAGCAACACAAAAGTGATTGATGACCAACAATAGCAGCTTTAGTGAGGTAGTAGAGATAAACACCAAATTACCTGGGTCAGAAAGGCAGGTCAGTATACTGGATTGCCATCTGGACTAGTTGATGGCAGCTTGAGATTCTACTCTTAGTTCTGGCCATTAACTAGCTAAGTAACCTTTGGCAAATCACTTAACTATTCCATGCTTTGGTTTCTCATCTAACAAAGGAGAAGATCAGACTGACTGATTTCACATAAATTCCTAGAGAGTCCCCTTAACTTTATTTTTTTTAACATCTTTATTGAAGTATAATTGCTTTACAATGGTGTGTTAGTTTTTTCGGTATAACAAAGTGAATCAGCTATACATATACATATATCCCCATATCTCCTTCCTCTTGCACCTCCCTCCCATCCTCCCTATCCCACCCCTCTAGGTGGTCACAAACCACCGAGCTGATCTCCCTGTGCTATGCGGCTGCTTCCCACTAGCTGTCTATTTTACATTTGGTAGTGTATATATGTCCATGCCACTCTCTCACTTCATCCCAGCTTACCCTTCCCCCTCCCCATGTCCTCAAGTCCATTCTCCACATCTGCATCTTTATTCTTGTCCTGCCCCTACATTCATCAGAACCTTTTTTTTTTCCAAATTCCATATATATGTGTTAGCATACAGTATTTGTTTTTCTCTTTCTGACTTACTTCACGCTATATGACAGACTCTAGGTCCATCCACCTCACTACAAATAACTCAATTTCATTTTTTCTTATGGCTGAGTAATATTCCATTGTATATATGTGCCACATCTTCTTTACCCATTCATCTGTCGATGGACACTTAGGTTGCTTCCACGTCCTGGCTATTGTAAATAGAGCTGCAATGAAAATTGAGGTACATGACTTTTTGAACTATGGTTTTCTCAGGGTATATGCCCAGTAGTGGGATTGCTGGGTCTTATGTTAGTTCTATTTTCAGTTTTTTAAGGAACCTCCATAATGTTCTCCACAGTGGCTGTATCAATTTACATTCCCACCAACAGTGCAAGAGTGTTCCCTTTTCTCCACACCCTCTCCAGCATTTATTGTTTGTAGATTTTTTGATGATGGCTATTCTGACTAGTGTGAGGTGATACCTCATTGTAGTTTTGATGTGCATTTCTCTAATGATTAGTGATGTTGAGCATTCTTTCATGTGTTTGTTGGCAGTCTGTATGTCTTCTTTGAAGAAATGTCTGTTTAGGTCTTCTGCCCATTTTTGGATTGGGTTGTTTTATTGATATTGAGCTGCATGAGCTGCTTGTAAATTTTGGAGATTAATCCTTTGTCAATTGCTTCATTTGCAAATATTTTCTCCCATTCTGAGGGTTGTCTTTTCGTCTTGTTTATGGTTTCCTTTGCTGTGCAAAAGCTTTTAAGTTTCATTAGGTCCCATTTGTTAATTTTTCTTTTTATTTCCATTTCTCTAGAAGGTGGGTCAAAAAGGATCTTGCTGTGATTTATGTCACAGAGTGTTCTGCCTGTGTTTTCCTCTAAGGGTTTTATAGTGTCTGGTCTTACATTTAAGTCTTTAATCCATTTTGAGTTTATTTTTGTGTATGGTGTTAAGGAGTGTTCTAATTTAATTATTTTACATGTAGCTGTCCAGTTTTCCCAGCACCACTTACTGAAGAGGCTGTCTTTTTTTTTATGGCTTTTTGTTCATTTTATTGTGTTAATTAAATTAAATTAATTTTTATTGGAGTATAGTTGATTTACAATGTTGTGTTACTTTCTGCTGTGCAGCAAAGTGAATCAGTTATATCCACTCTTTTTTAGATTCTATTCCCATACAGGTCATTACAGAGAGTACTGAGTGGAGTTACCTGTGCTATACAATAGGTTCTTTTTTTTTTTTCACACACACACTGTATTTTATTTCTACAAGAGATAACTAAACTGACACCAAGCATTGTAAATAGATGACCACAACAAAAGCAACAATGATTGCAATTACCAAACTGGAAACACACTCATACTATGTCATAATATTGACATTCAGTCCAGTAATCCTCCACTGTAACAGCTCCTTTATTTTGCAGTGAAAATTGATTTGTATATTTTTTTCAAGAGGTTGTCTTTTCTCCATTGTATAGTCTTGCCTTCTTTATCAAAAATAAGATTACTATATGTGCATAGGTTTATCTCTGGGCTTTCTATCCTGTTCCATTGATCTATATTTCCCTTTTTGTGCCAGTACCATACTGTCTTGATTACTGTAGCTTTGTAGTATAGTCTGAAGTCAGGGAGCCTGATTCCTCCAGCTCCGTTTTTCATTCTCAAGATTGCTTTGGCTCTTTGGGGTCTTTTGTGTTTCCATACAAAATGTGAAATTTTTTGTTCCAGTTCTGTGAAAATTGCCATTGGTAGTTTGATAGGGATTGCATTGAATCTGTAGATTGCTTTGGGTAGTATAGTCATTTTCACACTGTTGATTCTTCCGTTCCAAGAGCATGGTATATCTCTCCATCTGTTTGTACCATCTTTAATTTCTTTCATCAGTGTCTTATAGCTTTCTGCATACAGGTCTTTTATCTCCTTAGGTAGGTTTATTCCTAGTATTTTATTCCTTTTGTTGCAATGGTAAGTGAGAGTGTTTCCTTGATTTCTTCTTCTCATTTTTCATCATTAATGTATAGGAATGCGAGAGATTTCTGGTGCATTAATTTTGTATCCTGCTACTTTACCAAATTCATTGATTACCTCTAGTAGTTTTCTGGTAGCATCTTTAGGATACTCTATGTAGAGCATCATGTCATCTGCAAACAGTGACAGCTTTACTTCTTCTTTTCTGATTTGGATTCCTTTTATTTCTTTTTCTTCTCTGATTGCTGTGGCTTAAACTTCCAAAACTATGCTGAACAGTAGTGGTGACACTGGACAACCTTGTCTTGTTCCTGATCTCAGCGGAAATGGTTTCAGTTTTTCACCATTGAGTATGATGTTGGCTGTGGGTTTGTCATATATGGCCTTTATTATGTTGAGGTAAGTTCCCTCTATGCCTACTTTCTGGAGGGTTTTTATCATAAATGGGTGTTGAATTTTGTCCAACTTTTTCTGCATCTACTGAGATAATCATATGGTTTTTCTCCTTCAATTTATTAATATGTTTTATCACATTCATTGATTTGTGTATATTGAAGAATCCTTGCATCCCTGGGATAAACTCCACTTGATCATGGTGTATGATCCTTTTAATGTGCTGTTGGATTCTGTTTGCTAGTATTTTGTTGAGGATGTTTGCATCTATGTTCATCAGTGATATTGGCCTGTAGTTTTCTTTCTTTGTGACAACTTTGTCTGGTTTTGGTATCAGGGTGATGGTGGCCTCGTAGAATGAGTTTGGGAGTGTTTCTCCCTCTACTATATTTTGGAAGAGTTTGAGAAGGATAGGTGTTAGCTCTTCTCTAAATGTTTGATAGAATTCGC
Source organism: Aethalodelphis obliquidens (assembly GCF_003676395.1). Classification (NCBI taxonomy): domain Eukaryota; kingdom Metazoa; phylum Chordata; class Mammalia; order Artiodactyla; family Delphinidae; genus Aethalodelphis; species Aethalodelphis obliquidens. Next base: position 10,586,891 of record NW_020837975.1, read on the forward strand.
CTGTGAAGCCATCTGGTCCTGGGCTTTTTTTTGTTGGAAGATTTTTAATCGCAGTTTCAATTTCAGTGCTTGTGATTGGTCTGTTTATATTTTCTATTTCTTCCTGGTTCAGTCTCAGAAGGTTGTGCTTTTCTAAGAATTTGTCCATTTCTTCCAGGTTGTCCATTTTATTGGCATATACTTGCTTGTAGTAATGTCTCATGATCCTTTGTATTTCTGCAATGTCAGTTGTTACTTCTCCTTTTTCATTTCTATTGATTTGAGTCTTCTCCCTTTTCTTCTTGATGAGTCTGGCTAATGGTCTATCAATTTTGTTTATCTTCTCAAAGACCCAGCTTTTAGTTTTATCGATCTTTGCTATTGTTTCCTTCATTTCTTTTTCATTTATTTCTGATCTGATCTTTATGATTTCTTTCCTTCTGCTAACTTTGGGGTTTTTTTGTTCTTCTTTCTCTAATTTCTTTAGGTGTAAGATTAGGTTGTTTATTTGAGATGTTTTTTGTTTCTTGAGGTAGGATTGTATTGCTATAAACTTCTCTCTTAGAACTGCTTTTGCTGCATCCCATAGGTTTTGCGTTGTCGGGTTTTCATTGTCATTTGTTTCTAGGTATTTTTAATTTACCCTTTGATTTCTTCAGTGATCTCTTGGTTATTTAGTAGTGTATTGTTTAGCCTCCATGTGTTTGTATTTTTTACAGATTTTTTTCCTGTAATGGATATCTAGTCTCATAGCATTGTGGTCAGAAAAGATACTTGATACATTTCAGTTTTCTTAAATTTACCAACACTTGATTTGTGACCGAAGAATATTCCATGAGCACTTGAGAAGAAAGTGTATTCTGTTGTTTTTGGATGGAGTGTCCTATAAATATCAATTAAGTCCATCTTGTTTAATGTATCATTTTAAGCTTGTGTTTCCTTATTTATTTTCGTTTTGGATGATCTGTCCATTGGTGAAAGTGGGTGTTATAGTGCCCTACTATGCCTGTGTTACTGTCAATTTCCCCTTTTATGGCTGTTAGCATTTGCCTTATGTATTGAGGTGCTCCTATGTTGGGTGCATAAATATTTACAATTGTTATATCTTCTTCTTGGATTGATCCCTTGATCATTATATAGTGTCCTTCTTTGTGTCTTGTAATAGTCTTTATTTTAAAGTCTATTTTGTCTGATATGAGAATTGCTACTCCAGCTTTCTTTTGATTCCCATTTTCATGGAATATCTTTTTCCATTCCTTCACTTTCAGTCTCTATGTGTCCCTAAGTCTGAGGTGGGTCTCTTGTAGACAGCATATATACGGGTCTTGTTTTTGTATCCATTCAGCCTGTCTGTGTCTTCTGTTGGGAGCATTTAAACCATTTACATTTAAGGTAATTATCGATATGTATGTTCCTATTACCATTTTCTTAATTGTTTTGGGTTTGTTATTGTAGGTCTTTTCCTTCTCTTGTGTTTCCTCCCTAGAGAAGTTCCTTTAGCATTTGTTGTAAAGGTGGTTTGGTGGTGCTGAATTCTCTCAGCTTTTGCTTGTCTGTAAGGGTTTTAATATCTCTGTTGAATGTGAATGAGATCCTTGCTAGATAGAGTAATCTTGGCTGTAGGTTTTTCCCTTTGATCACTTTAAATATGTCCTGCCACTCCCTTCTAGCTTGCAGAGTTTCTGTTGAAGGATCAGCTGTTAACCTTATGGGCATTCCCTTGTGTGTTATTTGTTGTTTTTCCCTTGCTGCTTTTAATATTTTTTCTTTGTATTTCATTTTTGATAGTTTGACTAATTTGTGTCTTGGCATGTTTCTCCTTGGAATTATCCTGTATGGGACTCTCTGCACTTCCTGGACTTGATTGACTATTTCCTTTCCCATATTAGGGAAGTTTTCAACTATAATCTCTTCAAATATTTTCTCAGTCCCTTTCTTTTTCTCTTCTTCTTCTGGGACCCCTATAATTCGAATGTTGATGTGTTTAATGTTGTCCCAGAGGTCTCTGAGACTGTCCTCAATTCTTTTCATTCTTTTTTCTTTATTCTGCTCTGTGGTAATTATTTCCACTATTTTATCTTCCAGGTCATTTATCTGTTCTTCTGCCTCAGTTATTCTGCTACTGATTCCTTCTAGAGAATTTTTAATTTCATTTATTGTGTTGTTCATCACTGTTTATTTGTTCTTTAGTTCTTCTAGGTCCTTGTTAAACATATCTTGTATTTTCTCCGTTCTACTTCCAAGATTTTGGATCATCTTTACTATCATTACACTGACTTCTTTTTTGGGTAGATGGCCTATTGCCTCTTCATTTGTTTGGTCTGGTGGGTTTTTACCTTGCTCCTTCATCTGCTGTGTGTTTCTATGTCTTCTCATTTTGCTTAACTTACTGTGTTTGGGGTCTCCTTTTTGCAGGCTGCAGGTTCATAGTTCCCATTGTTTTTGGTGTCTGCCTCCAGTGGCTAAGGTTGGTTTAGTGGGTTGTGTAGCCTTCCTGGTGGAGCAGACTGGTGCCTGTGTTCTTGTGGATGAGGCTGGATCTTGTCTTTCTGGTGGCCAGGACCAAGTCCGGTGGTGTGTTTTGGGGTGTCTGGGACCTTATTATGATTTTAGACAGCCTCTCTGCTAATGGGTGGGGTTGTGTTCCCTTCTTGATAGTTGTTTGGCATAGGGTGTCCAGCACTGTAGCTTGCTGGTCATTGAGTGGAGCTGGGTCTTAGTGTTTGGATGGAGATCTCTTGGAGAGCTTTCACTGTTTGATATTACATGGAGCCAGGAGGTCTCTGGTGGACCAGTGTCCAGAAGTTGGCTCTCCCACTTCAGAGGCACACGCCTGACACCCAGCCATAGCGTGAAGACCCTGTCAGCCACATGGCTCAGAAGAAAAGGGAGAAAAAAATAAAGAAAGAAAGAAAATAATAAAATAAAATAAAGTTATTAAAATAAAAACAAAAAAATATTAAAAATTAAAAGAAATTAAAAAGTAATAAAAAAATGGAAAAAAGAAAGAAAGAAAAGAGCAACCAAACCAAAAAACAAATCCACCAGTGATAACAAGTGCTAAAAACTATACTAAAACAAACAAACAATAAAAAATGGACAGACAGAACCCTAGGACAAATGGTAAAAGCAAAGCTATACAGACAAAATCACACAAAGAAGCATACACATACTCACAAAAAGGGAAAAAGGAAAAATATATATATATCTATATATATATATAAAAAGGAAGAGAGCAATCAAATCAATAAACAAATCTACCAATGATAATAAACTCTAATTACTAAACTAAGACAAACATAAAACCAGAAACAAATTAGATGCAGAAAGCAAACCCCAAGTCTCCAGTTGCTCCTAAAGTCCACTGCCTCAGTTTTGGGATGATTCGTTGTCTGTTCAGATATTCCAGAGATGCAGGGTACATCACGTTCATTGTGGAGATTTAATCCGCTGCTCCTGAGGCTGCTGGAAGAGATTTCCCTTTCTCTTCTTTGTTCGCACAGCTCCCAGGGTTCAGCTTTGGATTTGGCCCCACCGCTGCGTGTAGGTCGCCTGAAGTCTTCTGTTCTTCGCTCAGACAGGACGGGATTAAAGTAGCAGCTGATTAGGGGGCTCTGGCTCACTCAGGCCGGGGCGAGGGAGGGGTATGGAATGCGGAGTGAGCCTGCCAGGGCAGAGGCCGGCGTGACGTTGCAGCAGCCTGAGGCATGCCATATGTTCTCCCGGGGAGGTTGTCCCTGGATCACGGGACCCTGGCAGTCGCGGGCGACACAGGCTCCCAGGATAGGAGGTGTGGATAGTGACCTGTGCTTGCACACAGGCTTCTTGGTGGCTGCCTCAGCCGCCTTAGCATTTCATGCTTGTCTGTGGTGTCCACGCTGATAGCCACGACTCGCGCCTGTCTCTGGAGCTCGTTTAGGTGGTGCTCTGAATCCCCTCTCCTCGTGCATCCCAAAACAATGGTCTCTTGACTCTTAGGCAGGTCCAGACATTTTCCCGGACACCCTCCCGGCTAGCTGTGGTGCACTAGCCCCCTTCAGGCTGTGTTCATGCAGCCAACCCCAGTCTTCTCCCTGGGGTCTGACCTCCGAAGCCGAGCCTCAGCTCCCAGCCCCTACTCGCCCTGGCGGGTGAGCAGACAAGCCTCTCAGGCTGGTGAGTGCTGGTCGGCACCGATCCTCTGTGCGGGAATCTCTCCACTTTGCCCTCTGCACCCCTGTTGCGGTGCTCTCCTCCGTGGCTCCTAAGCTTCCCCACTGCCACACCCTGTCTCCGCCAGTGAAGGGGCTTCCTAGTGTGTGGAAACTTTTCCTCCTTCACAGCTCCCTCCCACTGGTGCAGGTCCCGTCCCTATTCTTTTGTCTCTGTTTTTTCTTTTTTCTTTTGCCCTACCCAGGTATGTGGGGAGTTTCTTGCCTTTTGGAAGTCTGAGGTCTTCTGCCGGCATTCAGTAGGTGTTCTGTAGGAGTTGTTCCAAATGTAGATGTATTTCTGATACATTTGTGGAGGAAGGTGATCTCCATGTCTTACTCCTCCGCCATCCTGAAGGTCTCTCTCCCCCTTAACTTTATATTAGGCTCATTTGCTTATAACAGCACACTTCAAATCCTACTCATTTCACCAAACAGTGAGAATCAGTATATTATGTTCCAGCTTATGTCCAGATACTATGGATGTGGATATGATAGTTAGTTGAGAAACTCACAGTTTTGGAAGGGAGATAAACATATAAGTATGTAACTAATCGCCATAGCTCTTTTTTAAACAAAGCAAGGTATAAATCGAATGAACCGTGACTATAACACAGTATTCTACATAGTATAATAGAATTCTATATGAAGTGACATGAGGGATATATAAAGTAATGCAGATGAGGGAGTAGTCATTTTTGCCAAATGGAAATCAAGGTGTTATATTTACCTACTCTCTCAGGTGGACACAATGTGCCTCAAAAATGACGTAACCATAAGGCATTTCCATGGTGATAAAAAAAAAACAGGAGAGTTGTGCTAATCCACCACTGATCGTTTAACATTACTTCTAGGTAGCTTTGTTGTGATATGAATTAATATTTTTGTACAGCTACTTGTGAACTTAAGTACACCCTTTAATTGGAAAAATGGACACATGTAAAATTTGAATGCAAGGGTAGTTTATTTACTTTTCCACCAGATCCAAGTGGAAACATTTGTTTTACATGCCATGCTCTCTTCCATTTGCTCATCTAATCCTCATATATTATCTCATTTAGTTTCACAAACATCAGTTTATTGTATCAGTATCTGATATTATATCTCTGTTTTAGCAGGTGGGGATACAAAGTTTAAGTAATTGGGCCAAGTTCACGCTAACAGCAGTTAAGTAGTAAACCAGGCATCCTCTCTTTAGAAAACCTTCCCTCCAGCCCTTATTTGGTCTAAGTGCCCATCCTCTGTACTATTACATCATGTGTACACCTTTATTTTAGCGTTTACTGAAATAATGATGATGCTTACTATGTGCCAGGTACTGTTTTAAGTATGTTCTGGGCATTAACTCATTTAAGCTTCATACCCCTTTGAGAGAGGTAATATCATTAATCACAGTACTTTATAATTCAAGAAACTAAGACCTAGAAAAGTTAAGTAATTTACTCAAGGTTACACAATTAATAGTCATGGAACCAGGATTCAAACCCAAGTAGTTAGGTTCTAGAATCCATGCTCTTAACCCCCAGGCTGCTGCCTTCCTTCATACAACGCATGCTCTGCTAACATTGAGAGATTCTAGATGAAATAGTTTACAGAACCCACCAGTGCAGTTATTATGTATGATATCACTTTGTATTCTTTATGAAGTGAACACAAGAGAATTTTTCTCTCATGGGGGGAAGGGGGGGTGGGATGAATTGGGAGATTACGACTGACATATATACACTATCATGTGTAAAATAGATAGCTAGTGGAAACCTGCTGTATAGCACAGGGAGATCAGCTCAGTGCTCTGTGGTGACCTAGATGATTGGGATGGGGGGGTGGGAGGGAGGTCCAAGAGGGAGGGGATATATGTATACATATAGCTGTATACATATAGCTGTACACTTCATTGTACAGCAGAAACTAACAAAACATTGTAAAGCAACTATACCCCAATAAAAAATAAATTAAAAATTTAAAAAAAATTTTTAATAAGAGAATTTTTCTCTCTCAGCCAAATGCCATGAAACACTTGGCTACTCTTAAGTAACTGATATGTTTTCTCCTTATAGGTGATGTGAATTACATAACTGGCTGTTTTCTTCTTTCACTCTGACTGCCAAGAAGCTCTGAGAAATTTGTGGCTCGGCCTTAGTAACTGGAAGGACCCTTGGCCTGCATATCTGTATTCTGTTGGTTTGAAATTTTTCAAAATAAAAACCTGAGGGAAAACAAGTCTAAATTCTTCTTTATTTTCCAAATTATTGATATTGTACATTTATTTTATAATTAGAAAAAGTAAACTTTGCTTTTAAAAGAAAGGTTGCAGCTTTGCATGATTTCTCAGGCTTTGAGTCTGTGGACAAGGACTAGTTTCAGGTTGAGCTCCGTGAGTTCAATATAGAATCATATAAAACCAGGACTTCTGTGACCTTGAAAGTCCAGATCAATAGAATTGGTGTTCAGACAGATCAGAAAGTATTTCAAGTAGCATAAAACGGGCAAGTTGTGGCCCTCCTTATTTTTAAACTAAATAATTTGAAACCACTTTTGTATTATTTGAACATAGGCTGTCTTGCTTTGGAGATAAGAAAGTCAATCTTCCTTAATGCTGATGATATTTTATTATAATTAACTTTAACGTACAGTTGATTTTGTGGTTTAGCATTTGTCAGAAGTGGGTGAAGATCACCTGTTCTAAATCTAAAATAATTATTTTGGTACATGTCCTGAAATTTAACTGGTTTAGATCCAGTAACTCAGTATCAGATTCATTTCTTTACTTAAGGGTATGTTTTGCAAGGAATTCTTCCAGGTAGATTTACTGAGCAGTCACTTTGCTAAAAGCCATACATTTCATGGGAGCTTTATTCAGATTTTTCTTAGCGAGAGTCAGCAACTGATAATTTCTTCTTTGAAAATTTTTCCATCCAAATCTTCATCCTCCAACAGGACACTCAGTTGCCTAAAGGGTGGGCAAATGCCCCACACCCAGCCAGCAGATTGTTGCCAAGTGGTGTGCGAGCATCTGGGCTTGCCAGATTTGAAATCTATTCATCTCTTAACATTGGTAACTAATGTGAACTTTGTTTAAAAAAAACATGACTTGTCTGTGAGTTTGCAGACCCTCTCTATTGAATAGAACTTTACAAACTTGAATACTTCGTTCTTATTTTGAAGAATTGGTTTTCTTAAGGAAAAACCTGCACTGCCTGCAGCCTCCCTCTGTCCACCCCCATGAAGAGAGAAATGTTCCTATTTAGGTGAGAATCTCAATGGGATGACTCACTCTTCACAAAAGGCTGTCAACCACCCACCATCTGCTGATGAGATTACTGAGTTCTGAACAATATGTATCTGCTTTTAGTCAGCCAGGGTATTAGCTGGTCCATCAGAAAACTGCATCCCTGACCACATTGTCGTGAGCTCATACACACAGAAACATTTCTCACCCTCTACCAGGAGTGTTTTACTGACTTGTCTTTTGAATATTGTGGCTTCTACATACATTAAGGGATTCTAGAAGAGACAATTCCACAGAGCCCACTAGTGCATTTGCTGTAGAGCTATTGTGCACTTGGTCATTTTATGTTTCTTATGGAAAATCCCATGAGAGAATTTTCTTTCAGAGCCAAGTGTCAGGAAATGCTTGACTACCTTTGAGTAAGTGATGTGTCTTCCTTACAGACAAATAATGTGACCAGTTTATGTGTTTCCCTTTTCACTTTCATCGTCATGAAGCTCCAAGTCAAGTTTTAGCTCAGCTTTAGTGCTTACATAGGAACTGTGGCCTGTGAACCTGCATTCTTATTCCCTGGTCCTGATCTATCTATCTGTCTATCATCTATCTATGTATTTATTATTTTTTCACTATTGTACTTTTTAAACATTTTATTTTATATTGGAGTACAGTTGATTAACAAATATTTTTGCAGTTTCAGGTGTACAGCAAAGTGATTCAGTTATATATATACACGTATCTATTCTTTTTCAAATTCTTTTCCCATTTAGGTTGTTACGTAATATTGGGCAGAGTTCCCTGCGCTATACAGTAAGTAGGTCCTTGTTGCTGACCTTCTATTTAAATTTGGGTTTTCTCTTGCTCAGATTTATTTATAATTTTCTACATTATGTGTATTGTTGCACTAGCCACCTCAGGTTGATCATGGAAAAGCTAGGGAAATAAGTGATAATTATGCTAATGATGACTACCTTATAGTCCCTTACCCTTACTTCAGGCAAGAGTTAAAACTTATTGATCCTTCCATGCTGATAAGAATGTTTTGTTTACATGTTCTCTAGGGTTTTACATCAACTAAACCAACAGAACAATGAATTATTTTCAAAGAAGTTTTAATATTATTGCAAGTCTAAAGAATGTCACTTTTAACTTTGCTTTTGCTCTTCTGAGGAAAGTAGATAGGTAAAGTAACGGCTGGCAAGCATAAGTGCGAAACGTCACGTCCCAAATTCTCCAAACACTATTCTCACAGCCTCTCTTAGTATATTCTTCCAGTAGGCCACAATATGAAGAAGTAGCTTTCCTATATCTAATCTATGATTATTTTGTTTTAAACCCTTTTCTACCTCATGTATTAGTGATCTGATTTGTATACACTGGTGATATTTGCACATATACACTTTAACTGAAGTTACATGGAAAGATCTTAAGCAAGATTCATTGTCTTAATGCACCTTTTATATTTGCTAAATCAAAGGTAGAAAGATAACTGAGTTCCCCCATGGCTATTAGGTATTGCTCTTAGACACTATATGTCTATGATTTAATATTTTAATCCTGTATCTTGAGAATAGGACAATAAAGCTGCTTTGTAAGTGTAAAGATTTAAAATGTTTGTCCAGAAAACACTTTTTGTAATCCTGTTTTGGCATTTCTTCTTTTCTTAATATACCAGGAACCTCAAAAATGGAAGTAGTGCAGGCCTATTTCCTATTTCAGTTTTTATTTACTGGGCTACTCTGTGTCAGGCACAAAGGGGATACAGAGATTGAAGATACAGTTCTTGCTCTCAAGGACTAACAGTCTAGAACTGTGCTGTCTAACATGGGAGCCTCTAGCCATGTGTGGCTATTCAAATAAATTAAAAATTCAGTTCCTCAGTCATACTAGTCACACTTCAAGAGCTCAGTATCCACATGTGGCTAGTGTATTGGAGTATACATGGAGAGTACCTTTCTATCAATGCAGAAAGTTCTGTTGGATAATGCTGGTCTAGAAATCATGTGGGAATCACAAGGTAGAGCAAGGTGATTTCAGACTAAGAAAGATCATGTGTGAAGTGAGCGTAAGAATGACTTGGGGGCATGTTGAGTCCTGCCAGAGATTCTGATTTGAGGAATACTGTGGGAGTCTGTTTTTAACAAATACCCCCAGGTGATTGCGATGCAGAGGGTGTATAAACTACATTGAGAAAAAACAATGTAGGGTAAGTGGGAATAACTCAATAGAGTGATTCTAAACTTTCTACCTAAATAGCATCTGGGTGCTTGAGCCAATTTAAATTTGATTTAGAGAGACAAGAGTCGTGGGACTACATTTGTACCTTAAGAGTTATGGAGCATTTTATACCCATTATGTGTCTGAAGACTTATATTATTCTAAGAGCCTTTAATTTGTCATGTATACTTTAAATACCTGAAAAAAGGTATGCGATAGTTTCAGTCAAGATAGGCTAGGCTATGCAACAGTAAAAAGAAATAACCCCAAAATATCAGTGGCTTTTTCCAGAAGGAAAAGAGAAAACTCTGGAAGCCTCACACTAACAAATTCTTCAGCTCAAAAGGGACAGACACCATTTCTACTCACAATTCATGCCAGCATTAGTCACAGAACCAATCTTAAGGAAGTCTGGAAATGCATCCTACTATGTGACCAGAAGAGAGGAGAACCAGATATCAGTGTGTAGCACTAATGATTACCCCTGTGATGGTAAAGGAAACGTGGTGATCAAGCTGCAAGAGAGATGAGACCTCCAGAAACACACAGCAGGGTGGTGAATGGCAAAGACATAAAGGACTAGAATGAACTTTCAGAAAAATTCTTGGCTTGGAGAAAGAAGCCAAGATACAATGACCAAGAACAGAATGCTGAGTTAGTGTTTTCTGAATAAACATCCTTGATTACCTCTCTCTCCTAGAGAGCCTTGATCCTGAACGGGATCTTATCTGATGCTTCTGGTTCTTTCTTGAGAAGCTAATGTAGAGCATTATGATAGAGGCACAGGGACACATCTGTGTGCTAATATGACTACGCCAGAGAAGGACTAGGGAGCCAGCAGCCTTGGAGGAGTCCTGCGTCTTTCTGAACCTGGGGTGAAGAATGTTCAGTCCAGTGGCTGCCTGAAAGGCCCTTTCTATACCTCAATAAAGGCAGCTCTTGGAGAAGCCATTTATTCCACTGACACCAGGAGTTGCCTGTTCTGCAACTGCATCATTAGCTGTAGCTGAGATAATCAGTGGACATGCAGTGTGAGGGAGAAATAAACCTTTCTTGTAAGCCACTGAGATTTGGGGGATCATTTGTTACTGTAGTATAACCTCACCCACACTAACTGATACTATGCTTATTCTTTCAGTATCTATGCAGATGAAGCCACTGAGATTCATCAGGCAGGCAATGATGAATTAAAAATGTGAGATAAGGGAGAATATCTGTTCAAAAATACTATTGGGTGGGCCAAAGGTTCGGTTTTTTCCCATAAGATGGCTCTAGTAGCACTTAGTTGCCTTTAACTTCATTCAAAACAATTTTGTTTGTATGTGACAGCTGTCATATCAGCATGCATTTAAAAAAAGACATCAAAATTGGTGAATTTTGGTGTAGCCATTTTAATATTGAATATGGAAGAAGAAAGCAACAGTTTTGGTATATTATGCTTTATTATTTCAAGAAAGGTAAAAACGCAACTGAAACACACAAAAAAGATTTGTGCAGTGTATGGAGAAGATGCCATGATGGATCGAAGGTGTCAAAAGTGGTTTGTGAAGTTTCGTGCTGGAGATTCTCGCTGGACGATGCTCCACAGTTGGGTAGACCCGTTGAAGTTGATAGCAATCAAATTGAAACAATAATTGAGAACAATCAACGTTATACCACACGGGAGATAGCGGACATACTCAAAATATCCAGACCAAGCATTGAAAATCATTTGCACCAGCTTGGTTATGTGAATTGCTTTGATGTTTGGGTTCCACATAGGTTAAGCCAAAAAAACCCTCTTGACCATATTTCCACATGTGATTCTCTACCGAAACATAATGAAAACATTCTGTTTTTAAAACAAATTGTGATGGGCAATGAAAAGTGGATACTGTACAACAGTGTGGAATGGAAGAGATCATGGGGCAAGTGAAATGAACCACCACCAACCACACCAAAGGCCAGTCTTCATCCAAAGAAGGTGATGTCGTGTATATAGTGAGATTGGAAGGGAGTCCTCTATTATGAGCTCCTTCCAGAAAACCAAATGATTAATTCCAACAAGTACTGCTCCCAATTAGACCAACTGAAAGCGGCACTCGACAAAAAGCGTGCAGAATTAGTCAGCAGAAAACGCATAATCTTCCATCAGGATAACGCAAGCCCACATATTTCTTTGATGACCAGGCAAAAACTGTTACAGCTTGGCTGGGAAGTTCTGATTCATCCACTGTATTCACCAGACATTGCACCTTCGGATTTCCATTTATTTCGGTCTTTACAAAATTCTCTTAATGGAAAAAATTTCAATTCCCTGGAAGACTGTAAAAGGCAGCTGGAACAGTTCTTTGCTCAAAAAGATTAAAAGTTTTGGGAAGATGGAATTATGAAGTTGCCTGAAAAATGGCAGAAGGTAGTGGAACAAAAGGGTGGATATGTTGTTCAATAAAGTTCTTGGTGAAAATGAAAAACGTGTCTTTTATTTTTACTTAAAAACCGAAGGGACACATTATATACCCAAAATCAATTATCATGATTAGTACAATACTCCCAATAGGTATCATATGGGTTCAGCAACTGTGGTGGAAAATATAAGCAGCCCCTCTTACCACCATTGCTCCAGTTATCTTCTTGGAGAATTTGTGCTTCCTATCCCCACAACTCCAGGTTCTGCTTGTCTAGAGGTCCTTCTAAAAAGTGAGACACTTTCACCAGGGCACACAATATGAGTCCCATTAATTCTTTTACTGTGGTAAAATATACAAAACGAAGTTTACCATTTTAACCATTTTTAAGTATACAACTCAGTGGCATTAAGTACATTTACATTGTTGTGAAACCATCACCACCATCCATCTCCAGAACTTTTTCATCTTCCCCATCTGAAACTCTGTACCTATTCAACAATCGCTCCCCATTTCCTTTTCCCTCCAATCCTTGGAAACCACCATTCTTTCAGTCTCTATGAATTTGACTATTCTAGGTATCTCATATAAATGGAATCACACAGTATTTATCTTTTTGTGTTTGATTTATTTCAGTTAGCCCAGCGTCTTCAAGGTTCATCTATGTTGTAGCATGTTTCAGGATTTCATTCCTTTTTAAGGCTGAATAACATTCCATCGTATGTATATATCACATTTTATTTATCCACTCATCCATCAATGGACATTTGGGTTGTTTCCACCTTTTGGCTATTGTGAATAATGCTGCTAACAAACACTGGTGTACAAATATCAGTTTGAGTCTCTGTTTTCTTTTGGGTATATATCCAGAAGTGGAATTGCTGAACATACGGTTATTCTATGTTTAATTTTTTGAAGAACTGCCATACTGTTTTCTACAGCAGCTGCACTGTTTTACATTCCCGCCAGCAGTGAACAAGGGGTCTAATTTCTTCACATCTTTGTCAACACTTGTTATTTTCTGTTTTTGTTTTCATTTATATATAATAGCTACCTGAATAGGTGCAAATGGTATCTCATTGTGGTTTTGATTTTCAATCCTCTGCTCATTTTTTAACTGGGTTGTTTTTGTTGTTTTATTGGAGGAGTTCTTTATATATTCTGGATATTAACTCCTTATCAGATGTGATTTTCAAGTATGTTTTCCCATTCTGTGGGTTACCTTTTCACTCTGTTGATAGTGTCTTTAATTTAAATTTGTTTTAAATTTTAGTGAAGTCCAATTTGTCTATTTTTTTCTTTTGTTGCCTGTTTGTTTTGGTATCATATCCAAGAAATTACTGCCAAGTCCAAAGTCATGCAGCTTTCCCCCATGTTTTCTTCTAAGAGTTTTATACTTTTAGCTTTCACATTTGTTTGATCCATTCTGAGCTAATTTTTACAGATGGTATTAAGATAAAGGTCCAACTTCATTCTTTTGTGTGTGGATATCCAGTTTTTCCAGAACTATTTGTTGAAAACATTGTCCTTTCCACACTGAATGCTCTTGGTATCCTTGTCAAAAATCATTTGACATATGTGTGAGGGTTTGTTTCTGGGCTCTATGCTATCCCATTGGTCTATATGTCTGTCTTTATGCCAGTATCATGCTGTTTTGATTACTGAAGGCTTGTGGTAAGTTCTGAAATCATAAAGTGTGAATCCTCCAACTTTATTCTTCTTTTTCAAGATTGTTTTGGCTATTTGGGGTCCCTTGAGATTCCATGTGAATTTTAGTTTGAATTTTTCCATTTCTGAAAAAAAGTCATTAAGATTTGGATAGGTTTTTAATTGAATCTGTAGGTTGCTTTGGGATTAATCCCATTACTTTTAAGCTTTGGTTGCTGCCCTGTTACTTTGGACAAGAAGAATCACCATTCTGGCAGTAGCAAGTGACCCTTATCATTAGGAAGAAGTGGGGCTGCTGCTACACAATGGGGGCAGCTAGGAGTATGCTTAGCATCCATGTGACCCACTTAGGTGCCTGTTGGTATGCTCACGCCCAGTTTTAAAGGCAAATGGACAAGTGCAGCAACCCTGGCTGGTCTGAAAAGGACATGTCATCCAGGGGCTCAGACCCCTCAGAGATGACAGTCTGGGTCACTCCACCAGGGTCACCACCTGTATACTAGCAGAAGTGCTAGCCAAGGATGGTTTTGTTTGTTCTTTTCCTTTAGGTGTAAGGTTAGATTGAGATTTCTTATTTCCTGAGGTAGGCCTCTATAACCATAAACTTCCCTCTTAGAACTGCTTTTGCTGTAACCCATAGATTTTGGATCATTGTGTTTCCATTTTCATTTGTCACCAGATATTTTTTAATTTCCTCTTTGATTTCTTCAGTGACCCACTGGTTATTGAGTAGCATATTGTTTAGTCTCCATGTTTGTGTTTTTTGAAGTTTTTTTCTTGTAGTTGATTTCTAGGCTAAGAGACTAGATCTTAATCATTCCCATCACAATAAAGAATTGATTATTATGTGACGTGATAGAGGTGTTACTAACCCTATGGTGGTATCAAATCAACATACTGCACACCTTAAACTTACACAATGTTATGTCAATTAAAAAATTATAACATCTGCTTTTATCTTCTGAGCCTAGAACTTCCATTTTACTTATTTGTATGTATAATTTTAATATTCACTGGGGACAAAACTACCCTATAAACAGAAGGAATATTATTCTTTTATTCAAAACCTCCACGAGAATTGATCACCATTTTGGAAAATGATGTTTCCAACAGTAACATCATTCAATTTCTTTGAGTGACCAATAAAACACACCTGTTATCAGTATGCATTTAAAGTTGTAACACTGGTACTTCCCTGGCGGTTCAGTGGTTAAGACTTCGAGGACACTGCAGGGGGCATGGGTTTGATCCCTGGTTGGGGAACTAAGATTTCCCCATGCCACGTGGTGTGACCAAAAAAATAAATAAGTAAATAAAGTTGTAACATTATAGCTCTTCAGGAATCATGAATTTAGTCTCTATTTTAAAATACCAAATAGAGTTATCAGTACGCTATTGAACAGTTTTACTTCTTCCATATATAAGAGAAAGCACCTGACTACTTCATTGTTTTCTAGTGTAGTAGTATCTGGGCATTTACATATTGAAATGCATATTTTATTAAAAATTGATTTATTTCTCCTTTTTATTACAATAAAGGCATTGGACTGATCCTTTTTGAAACTGTGTATATAGGTAAGTTATATATGAATTTTGTTTTAGGATAGTGGGTGTGATAGATGTTATAAACGTTCCCATGTTTTAATAAGGAGGGTTTGCTAAGTCTGGTATAGTTGAGAACCACAATCTCAGAACAAGTTCTTTGAGGGCAGGAAATGTGTTCTGATTTCTTACAGCACGCTTGCACCCACTAAGTTCTCAATATTCAATTTCACCCTGTTGCAGTTTCTGTTTCGCCTTTTCAGAAGCCCTTATTTGCTCCTCCATTCTGGCAGTTTCAGTTTGGATGTGGTGTCTACCCTCATGTAGGTAACTGCAGTAAATATGATCTAAGTCAGAGTGGTCTCAGTCCCTCTGTCAATGATTAGAGCCAAGCGAGTGACCCAATTCTGGTTTGAGACATAAGGAGAATTCTGCTGATGAGCTTTGAGAAAGGTTTTACACTCATTAAAGACACAAAAGGAAAAACAGGTTATTTTCTTTCACTGGACATTGTTTGTACAATGACACCTGGAATCATAGTAGGCGTTTTTGTTTTTTTTTAATTAATTAATTTATTTATTGTTGGCTGCGTTGGGTCTTCGTTGCTGTGCACGGGCTTTCTCTAGTTACAGTGAGCCGGGGCTACTCTTTGTTGTGGCTCACGGGCTCTAGAGCGCAGGCTCAGTAGTTGTGGCACACGGGCTTAGTTGCTCCGCGGCATGTGGGATTTTTCTGGACCAGGGCTCGAACCCGTGTCCCCTGCATTGGCAGGCGGATTCTTAACCACTGCGCCACCAGGGAAGTTCTCATAGTAGGCGTTTTTGATCACAGGTATTATTAGCCCCCCAAAAAACTGCTAAGAATGACAGTTTGGCAAAGATGGAAGGAAACCAGAGTGCCTGATAGTTCTGAATCCTCTATTAACTCATTCCAGAACCTCTGAAGTGCTTGTTACATCTGATAGAGTTAGGTCTTTTCTTTTTTTTTTTTTTTGCGGTACGCAGGTCTCTCACTGTTGTGGCCTCTCCCATTGCGGAGCACAGGCTTCGGACGCACAGGCTCAGCGGCCATGGCTCACGGGCCCAGCCGCTCCACAGCATGTGGGATCTTCCCAGACCGGGGCACAAACCCGTGTCCCCTGCATCGGCAGGCGGACTCTCAACCACTGCGCCACCAGAGAAACCCAGGTCTTTTCTTATTGTCAGCAGCATGCATCTTTACCGATATAACCCTCTTCACAGGCAGCTGTGTTGCCAAGGAATATTTATATACACTGTACGCAATCCTGGTCAGAATGCTATATGGGGAAGCCGTAGCGATTCTCTCACAGTCATCAGCTCCTATTCAGACCATATGTATTATAACTGAGTCTCATGTAGGGTTCATGAGCAACTGATTTATTTTACATTAACAGTAAGCTATACAGTCTGGCTGTCCAATAATGGAAAAGAAGAAAACTTCTTGTGCTCTAATTCACCCTTTCATGTCACCGCTGCTCAGATAAATTAATTTAGAAGTGAATTGTTCTAATCCCTAGCAAGGCCCAGTGATACAATACATATTTTTTCAATGCATACAGGGATCAGATTTAAGGAGTAGCAAGGGCTATCTTTTGGCAAGTTTTCCTTAGCAAGTAGAGAAGGCTTCTTTCTGAGGAAAAAAGGTTTAAATGACTAAATTTATGAATCTAATAACCCTCCCACTTGGTAATGCTAGTACCCAAAATGTACCAGCACTGGTTTCCATGACTCATTTTTGGTATTTGTCTTCTCTTCTTCTCTGCACTTTTTCCACCAAAATCCTTTATCCATTTACTTTCCTCTTCTCATCTTCCCGACCCTTCCTTATCCATAGAAATTATGTGCTTTGCCTGATGTATAGAATTACAACTATTCCCAGTTCTCAATGAGTCTGCAAGCCCCTTCAAAAATCCTTGCAGTACTCCCCAAGGGCACATTTTTTTTTTAAAAGAACATGCTGGATAGAAGTTTACAAATTAAACACAGTCTTTTCTAAAATTTTATTTTACTTCAGTCTATAAGTACTGCTTTTTGTTTGAACTGCTCGCATAAATCCATTCCATCCAAAAAGGAAATGAAAGTGCTTCTAGCAGTGTAAGCACAGTTGGCAAGGCCTACCCAAAGGTCTTCCACTAGAGTCCACAAAAAATCCAGATGTAGTTAAACCACAAACTGGATGTTCTTATTATCTGTGCCATAAGAGATTTTCAAAATCAGTTTGTTTTTTAAAACCTATCAAATGTCAATCATGGGGCTTTCCTGGTGGCGCAGTGGTTGAGAATCTGCCTGCTAATGCAGGGGACACGGGTTCGAGCCCTGGTCTGGGAGGATCCCACATGCCGCGGAGCAACTAGGCCCGTGAGCCACAACTACTGATCCTGCGCGTCTGGAGCCTGTGCTCCGCAACAAGAGAGGCTGCGATAGTGAGAGGCCCGCACACCGCGATGAAGAGTGGCCCCTGTTTGCCACAACTAGAGAAAGCCCTCGCACAGAAACGAAGACCCAACACAGCCATAAATAAATAAATTTTAAAAATTAAAAAAAAAAAATGTCAATCATGGCAGGGAAGACCACTGAGCTGATTTCTGATAACTAAGTTATGTTATCACTGAACATAATTTATCCTAAATGATTACTGGCATCTGGAAGACCTTGGGGTAGGGGCTCTTCACAAGAAACACAAGCACCACTTGCACAGGGACAACCAGGCATCCCCAGAGCAGCCGCACGCTCCAGACTTCCTCCACTGCTTCTTCCTCACCGTGGTACTCAGGCTCGAAAGCTGAGAGGACAATGCTCAAACTCTTTGAAGGTTTTTACAAAGAACACTAGTGAAGGAGGTACTGTGAGGTACTAATTTTTTTTTTAATTTATTTATTTTATTTATTTTATTTTTGGCTGCATTGGGTCTTTGTTGCTGCACGCGGGCTTTCTCTAGTTGTGAGCAGGGGCTACTCTTCGTTGCTGTGCGCGTGTTTCTCATTGCGGTGGCTTCTCTTGTTGCAGAGCACGGGCTCTAGGCACGCAGGCTTCAGTAGTTGTGACTCACGGGTTGTAGAGCGCAAGCTCAGTAGCTGTGGCACACGGTCTTAGTTGCTCCGTGGCATGTAGGATCTTCCCGAACCAGGGCTTGAACCCGTGTCCCCTGCATTGGCAGGCAGATTCTCAACCACAGCGTCACCAGGGAAGCCCCAAGGTACTAATTTTTGAGGTATAATCTAAATACTAAAAATGATGATGAGATCTTGAGTCCTTAGCCTATTTATATTGCCTTGGATTCATTAATTTTGCATGTCCAGCCTACTTTCTATCTCACAGGATACTGTGGAGGATTAAGGGAGATAAAGTATGTGACAGCCTAGTCCGTATCTGCATACCCAGTATGTAATATTCCCATCCTCTTCCCCATCCCAAAATAAAGAGGTTAGTCCTTCAACTTTCAAAGTACTTTGTAACGAAGAAGAAATTAGTTTTTCTATCCACATCCTTGTCAGCATAATTCTGAATTTCTCCCAAGAGTAACTTTTCTTTTGTAAAATAAACTTTATACTATTTGAAATATACATGAAGCTTCATTTTTGTTTGGGGTTCTTTACTTCCCATTCTGAAGTTACTTCTGAGGAACTGAAACCTCAGAAGGTAATCACAACAAAACATATTAAGTGGGTTTTTTTTTTTTTTAAATGATGATTCAAAGGCAGACTTGTAGGCTTGTATCTCGTCAGAAGATAGAAGGCAAATGCAGCCTCTGAACGGAATTGTTCTAATTATTGCCTAAAAAAGCAGTTATACAACTACGTTCAAGGACATAAGACAAAGCACTACTTTAAAACTAGAATGACTGAACAGTTAGGTGAAAAACATAGCTGAAATAGGAAAGGGAAATAGACTTAAGAACAATTTGAATTGAGACAATAATCCATCAGTCCTAGTTGCTTCTGTTAAATGAATATCTTGAATCACATTGTCTCCTTTTTTACCTTCCACAATGTCTTCACTGAAATCTCAAAGCAGCATTCTCACAGAACTAAATAATAGTTATCATTTTGTTAGGATTCAAAATTTCAATCCAGTAGCCATCAGGATCTTGAATAAATGCCAGGCCTTTCATTTTACCTGTAAAACAAAATGATTTTCATTATTGAAAAGACTTTAAAAAAAAACCTTAAAAATTTTAAATACATTTTTTATTAATTCAATTTTTAATTTGCATTTTAGTTAATTACATTGTTTTGTTTATAGTTTTAACTTAAAAAAATTCTATTGTCGGTGTTGCCCAGATGCACGATTTTCAGAATGACATATTTTATCTTCTACACATAGCTGTAAACAAACTCTCCTGAAATAAACTGTGGGACTGGCTGCATCTTGTAAGTATCAGGTATTTATTTCACCTGCACATTATCACTTCATGCTACTAGTTGAGTAGTCAAAGAAATTGTCTTATTTTAAAGAGGATAAAGGAAGTAGATAGGTGCTCAAGGGAGGAGGTAGCATGGCTTATCTACACAGCCAAAGGACCGAGATGCTTAGGTCATACACTATTCTATGTAACCCAAGCTCTGCCAATCAGATTCTTTCTCCCAGGAATTCAAAACTGGGATTGAGAGGTTAGTAGGTCTAGTAGTAGAGTTCTTTGCTTAAATGGAAAAATGTGACCTTGGAAATTTATTTTGGTACCGAGATGCTGAAGTAGTTGACTCCTATCTCTGGCTCCTTTCTTCAAGATCAACCCCAGAGGAACACAGATTAAAAAAATAGGGAAAAAAAAAAAAAAAGTACAATGCCCCTGAGGTGATAGTTGGGGAGAGGAATGGTGGGCGTGGGGTAGTGACTGTTTTAACCTGCTTTGTGTGGAAGCGGGTACTTTTGGCTGGACCACAAGGCTGTGGGAGAATAAACAGGAGTTTTGTTAGTTTGGCTCTTGCTTCTCCCAGTGCCTTGGGCATTGGCACCTACTCCCACGGGGTGGGGGTGGGGGGCTTGAAACTACTGGTTCAAATGTCCTCGGGAGTAGATAAGGGCAGAAAGACAGGTGGGTACCAACTGATCTCACTTTCCCCACAACCAGGGTGAGGGAAAGACAATCCCAGAAGTGTCTCCTACTAATACTACTACTCCATCAGGGACAAAGTGGGGGAAAAGGATCTGACTACAGAATGTGAAGTGTTTAACTCTTATTTTCTCTCTCTGCTCAGCACATCTCCCTGAGAACATGTGGATTTTTAAGGACTGAGGTCTGGCCTTCCCCCATTCACACTGCCTGATGTTTGGAATAGCTAATGGTTTCAGTTTCAAAACAAAAGACCTCTGAGACCAAAATAATAAGAATTTGAGGAATATAACTATAAAACAAACAATGGATTATACATTCAAACAGAAGAACAAATATTAGATCAATGGGGACCAATAACTATTAAGACATGTAAAAGCAACGAGGAATATTCAATACGACCAATACGAAACAAGAACAAGAAAACATTAAAGGAGCCCAGCAAAAATTCAGGATCAATATCATAATAGCTGAAATTAATTACATAATAGGTGAGAATACAGAAGATAAATATAAGAACAGACACATCTGAGGAAAAATTAGCTAACTGGTATGCCAGTTTGAAGAAATCTCCCAGAAGGAAGGCAAGGACAAAGAAATAACAAATATAAAAAGCCTCTAGAACAAAACAGAAGAAACTATATGAAGGAACACAAATCAGATTTTTCAGCAGCAACACTGGATGGGAAAAATAAGACAATACAGATGTACTTTCAAGACTGAAGGAAAATAAACCTAAGATTTTACAGTCAACAACACTGTCATTCATATGTATAAAGGCATGGTTCTGGGACATACAGAGCTTCAAGAGTTTTGCCTCACAAACCCTTTAAAAACAGTTTTGGTTGAGGTACTTAATAAAGGAACGGAAAAATCTGAAAGATGCTGCAAGAGATCTATGGAGAAAAAATATATACCTTGATATATTTATTACCTTAAAATAAAAAGCCAAAGCCAAAGAAAAAGGAAAAATAAATCAATAATATCCCAGCCTGAGTAACAGCAACATAATGGAGGTAGAGGGAAGCAAGTTCTTTCCTTACTAGGGAGGAGGATATTTGGATATCAAATCTCCTAATTGAAAAAAACAAAGGATTGAAATGAAACAGTGAAATATTTCAAATGAAAATTAAATAGTAAATTATGGTGGCAAAAACAGATCTAAATAAAATAATTATAATACATGTAAATCCAACAAAATCCAGATATATACTATGTCAAGCAATATATGTAAAACTGAAGGACACGCAAAGGTTGAAAAAGGATGAAAAAAAATTCAGGAAATTATTAACTGAAGAGACTTGGTGTAGTTACATTAACAGCAGATGAAACAGACTTTAAGGAACTTACTTTTTTGGGTGGTTAGATATACCCGAGAGAGTGAAAGCTGGTGTCACTGAGAGAATGGTAGGGTCAAAGGGTGGAGAGAGAGCCTAGGTCCTTGACAGCTCTCTAGATCCTGTGACTAGTCCCATGTGAAGCCACCCTAGGTGCTGCCTTTCAGTTCCCTGAGATAACTAGGTATTCTTCCAATCATTTCCCCTCTTTCCTTAAGCTGGCTGGAGTAGAATTCCAAGTTACTTGCAACCAAAATGATTTTATTACAACAGTACCCTCTGTGGGTACTTAGTAAATGTTATATAACTAAACATAGGCCTGAAGAAAACAAGTAGCAGACTCACCATCATCAGGTTTCTTCACAAATTTGACTCCCAGTTCTTCAAATCTTTTACAAGCACCGTGAACATCAGGAACAGCAATTCCAATGTGACCTTAGGTAATCACCCCCAAAACAAGGCAGAGAGAAAGAAGGAAAAATTACAACAGGGTACCCATGTGCCACAAGTGGCTTCCAAAACTAGTTTATTTCAAAACATAAGGCATCTGAAAACAGACTGAATCAAGCTGGTTCAAAACCTATAATACATTAAAGAACAAGAATCTAACTGGCCGGGTATAATAAATTAATTAGTTGCTCTGAATTATAAATTATTTAACATAGCCCAATACTGGCTCATAAATAGTTTGATCTGTTAAGAATAACCTACAACACAAAAGAGTAACCATTTACTCATGCTTAATGGGCTTATTATTGATACTGACTACACAGCAGCCAATTTAAATTGGTAATACTCTTGTTTTGGTTGAGAGATTTGAGATCAAGGCAGAAGTGTATGCTGGCAGAAATCAGGATTATTATTAACCATCATTTTTGTTTTTCTGTTTTTTAAATTAAAACATCTACTGGAAATATAATACTGAAACTGAAAAGTAAAATCATTGTGAGAGAGTAAATGTAAAAAGTTTAGACTGAGATGATGAAATTAAACAACTCCTAAATAAAATTATTTGTGGAAAATAAAAATAACCATACTCCTAACAAATTGGTTATACTTAATGTTTTAGATTGCTTACAATCATAAATAGGTACACAGTGGAAAAATCACACAAATCCATGTTTATTACACACAAATAGGCAAACATACCAAATCCCCGAGGGTCTGAATTGCCACTGTGGTAACTCTGGGCCTCATCATCTTCAGTGCCCCAATTGCTACAAAAGGAGGGAAAACATAATTACAAGTGACCTGGAGAACAGATATTCTGAAAAGAAAGCTGCAACAATCTTTGAAATCTTACCATGTATATATGCTACTTAATATACTTGGTCTAATCTGTTACTGTAAATATTAAGTTTTCAACTATAGAAAGAGCTAATGGGCAAAGAATGACTAAGGAGACAATAAAACTAGGCATCTGGATAAGAACAATAATTATAATAATAGCAACTATCATTTCTTGTGCTAAGTACTTTATACTTCTTTAAGTCCTCAGAACAGCTCCAAGGGCTAGATCTGAGTATCTGCATTTTATAAATGAGACTGCCACTTAGGGAGGTGATATAACTTGTTTAGGGTCGCAGAGGTATTGTCAGAGCCAAGACTCATGTCTAGGTCTTTCTGATTCCAGGGCTGTTTTGAATCAGGGGACACATTAAATCACACACCCTGAAACAAATAGTCTTTTGATAGTTTTTAGCGGGTGCACAGAAACAACATAAAGAATAAAAAAGAAAGAAGGGGAATGCCAATTTCAACAAAAATGCTGAAATTATGAAGACCTTACTTACAGTACCTAAACATTCATTAGCTACCGTTGGAAAAATATCTTGCCATTTCAGTCTTATATTCTCCATCTAAAAGGCAAATGATCTCACTTGCCCTATCCATGCCACAAGAACAATACAAAGACCATAAGATCCATATAAAATACTCAAACATACTGTTACAAGTTGAAAGTGATTAGGTAGACCTGGTTTGAATTAAGCTGATAAGAAAGGAAAAAAAGTTTAAAAAAAATAAGCTTCAAAAAAATGTAGAGTATATAAAAAAAATAAAAACTCATACTCACTGTGTCAGTTCAAGTGTAGCTTTTCTGGAGAATGCCCATGCTACTCTTTCATCTTTATCTTTTGGGATGTCATTTTTATCCTCATAAGCCAGGAAATAGAGTGAAAATTTCATAGTGGGAAAATCTAATTTTTGGAGTAGTCTGAAATTAAACAACAAGTCTGAATCAATTAACAATAGGAAAAGCTGATTCATACTAAAATCAACATAACAATATTCAAGTTCTACTAAGAATAAGAGCTGTACGTGGTGAGGCTGTTTTTTTTTGTTTTGTTTTGTTTTTTGCGGTACGCGGGCCTCTCACTGCTGTGGCCTCTGGCGTTGCGGAGCACAGGCTCGGGACGCGCAGGCTCAGCGGCCATGGCTCACGGGTGTAGCCGCTCCGCGGCATGTGGGATCTTCCTGGACCGGGGCACGAACCCGCGTCCCCTGCATCGGCAGGCGGACTCTCAACCACTGCCCCACCAGGGAAGCCTGGTGAGGCTGTTTTAATAGAAAAAGCAAGGAAAATCAATTTTAAAAAGTCTAATTTAAAAATATTTATTCATCTATATATATCAGTGAAATAAAAATTTTTTTTAAAATGGAAACTTTTGGGCTTCCCTGGTGGCGCAGTGGTTGAGAGTCCGCCTGCCAATGCAAGGGACGTGGGTTCGTGATCCAGTCCGGGAAGATCCCACATGCTGCGGAGCAGCTAGGCCTGTGAGCCACAGACGCTGAGCCTGTGCGTCCGGAGCCTGTTGCTCCGCAACGGGAGAGGCCACAACAGTGAGAGGCCCGCGGACCGCAAAAAAAATAAAAAGTAAAAATAAAAATGGAAACTTTTGTAATTCATCAATTCTTCAAATATAATGAAACTTAGTTGGATTTATGGTACTTGCTTATAAATGGCAAAAGGTATCTTCAAAAGAAAATTTTATTTATTTTTAGTGAAAAATATAACACATCACACCTTATTGTTCTTTCAGCTATACGACATTGAGTTAAAGAAAAATAAATTTATTGAGTTCTTACTATGCCAAAACTCCTAGGAAACTGAGGATAGGTGTTAAGAGAGAAGGACAGATTAATATCACAAAAGACATGAATGTCAACAATAAAGTGGTTACAGTATCAAATACTGCAGAAAGGTCAGACAGGATTAGGTCTGAGAAGAGGTGAGCAGATATGGAAAGGTCCTGTGAGGGCAGTTTCAGCAGCATGCGACAGCAGAAGCTGGAGAATGGGAGGTGAGCAAGTGAAACAGTAAGTGGTGGTCTACCTGTACAGATGGTCATGATGACGGGAAGGACAGCAAGAGAGCGGAGGGCAAGAATTATCCTAGAATAGAGAAGACTTAAGCTTTTTTGTAGGTTGAGGGGAAAGAGCAGTGGAAAAGGAGAGACTGATCATGAGAGTGCGTGATGAATTACTCATCCTGAGGTTCTGAGAAGATTCACTGAAGTCGTGGCCTCCAAACTGAGTTTAAAGAGGGTAAGATTATTTTGCAAGGAGTAGGGTAGAATGAAGATACACACAATACAATTTTCTTTAGATTAGGGAGGATTAAATGCTCAAACACGACCTCATTCAAAATCAACAAGAGGGAATCGTTGCAGCATAGCAAATGGAAAGTTTCTAGAGTTCTGTTCCAAATCTTTTACTTATTACTGTCATGTTATATGCCTTGGCCCACTAAGAGCTATGTACTGACTCATCACAAATAAGATTTACTCTAACTTGTTTATAATGATGTATCAAACACCTCAAATACTCCAATTCTGAAAACTATCTCTGCACCTACCAAAGCAGACGGACCAATCAGATGGGAAATGGAACACTTGAACCTGTTTTAACTTGCTTTTCTCAGCTCAGCATATCTTTCAATATAATGTCAAGTTGTACCCTAGTTGGGGGCTCTTTAAAAACAAGGTCAACATTGGAGTTGATCAAACCTGGATTCAAATTCCAGCTCTGCCATGTGCCCACTGTGGAATCTGGGGTCATTAAGTTAATGTCTTTAAGCTTTGGTTTCTTCCTTCCATGTAAAATAGGGATATAAGCTATCTCATAAACCTACTGTGAAGACAACGAAATGAGATATAAAGTGCCTGGCAAATAGCACGTGTCCAGTAAATCTGGTTTCATTCTGCCCTTTAAATATGTCATAAATACATACAAAACTACTTTTTCTGGAAAGAATTATAAGAAACTGTTAACAGCAGTTATCTTTGAAGAGGACTGGGGGACGGAAGCTGTCACTTTTCACTTTGTATTTCTCAGAATTGGTCAGATTTTCTAACATAGACATATACTGTATTACTTGAAGTTTTCTCTCAATGTCAATGGAGGTTATCTGGGCAGTAAATTAAAGATTGTTTTATTCTTTATGTATCTATATTACCCAAAACAAATAAAAACCCTCATGTTATTTTGGGAAACAAATCAAGAAAAAGAAATATGTCTTAAAGATTATAAGATCAGTGAATATTACCTATTCAGCAAAAGAGAACACATCCTATAAAAATGGAATAGACGGCCAGTTTACCTAAAACTTAGAAAATGAATGAGTTTACCTAAAACTCATTCATTTTCTAAGTATTGTGTCTTAATAGCTATATCTTTTCTGAAGTAAACAAGAGGCTAAAAGTGGCCATAACATCAAAACAGTCTGGACACATTAAGGATTTAACTGGCAGCTCTTAGAGAGAAGGGAGTCAGAGAAAATGCAAGTATTGGTGTCATGTTGCCCAGTGAGCCTGGCTGGGATAGAGGAGAGGGACCTGACAGAACCCCTAGTCAGTCAAGCCTAGTCCCAGACTCCTGGCCAAAAGGACTTTTGTGACCTTTGAAGCAAACTTTAATCCATTTTTACAATGGATCTGAAAACATTCCCTATATTTGCAAAGCTATGTATTTAAACATTATAGGCACCAATAAACAGTTTACTTACGTCATTCCAAGAATTCTAGTATAAAAGTCCAATGACTTCTTAGGATCCTTAATTCGCAGCATGGTCTGCTGCAAGAGAAAATCCTAAAGGGAAACAGTATATATTAAACACCTTTAACTTTTACTACTTGTTATCAACACTAATTTTGCTTCCTGTAACAAAATACCAACAGTCCACCATTGCAACACACTGTTTAAGAAGAAAGAAATTTTGTCCCCTCAGTCCATCATGGCTTTATTATTATTAAATACCTGTGTTCAGTCCATAAAGGCTATGTTCAAATCCAGGTACCTTAGTCAGAGAGGATTTTTTTGTTGTTGTTTTGTTTGTTTTTCTTTTCTGTAGACTCTGTGCCAAGTGCTGTAAAACAAGTTCAACAACCCTGTTTATCCTATCCCTATCCTTATCCTATCCTAACCTTATACCTATCCTACAATCTTTCTAAGAAGCAATTTGGATCTGAAGAGTCTTTAAAAGTCTTAAAGAGTTCATACTCATCGATCAAAATGTTGCCCTTCTAAAAATCTATGTAAGGAAATAATTAGAAACTTGGACAAAGATTTATGTATAAAGACATTCATCACAACATTTACACAGTAACTATGGTCCAGACACTGTTCTAAATGATTTACAGAAATTAACTTATATAATCTTCACAACTACTCTCTGAGATAAGTATTATACCATCCCCATTTTACTGCTAAGAAAGTAAGTGGCAGAGCAAAAACTGCAGTGCAAACAGTTTGGTTCCAAAGTCCTTGCTTTCAACTACCTTGCTAACCTACCTCTAACAATGAAGAAATAGATAAATTATGACACAGGCATAATAGAATATATGAAGACATTTAAAACGCTGCTTTAGAAGCACTTGGACATGCCCATGGTATATGACATACACGTTATATGTCAATTTTATCTCAATAAAGCTGGAAAAAATAGTTTAAAAAATGGAAAGATACACCATTTTTCTGACTGAGAAGACTTAACATGATAGATTATTTCTAAGAAAACACAAATATAAACTCTAAAATCATTTTTAACTTGTAAAAAGGAGTCTATACATGCCAAAAAGATTAAAAGTATATTCAATGTTAGTGGAGTTATTCATAAAAAATAGAGGTGTGTAAATCCTTTGTTGCCAAAGTATTATTTGGATGATATAAAAAAACAAGCAGGGCTTGCTTTTTATAAGATGATCAAGTTATTCTATGCTCAGATAACAGTTTTCTTTTTATCACCAAGATATTCTGCTAACTCTCTGTAACAGAATACCTCTGCTACTTTTGATAAACACTTGAATGATCTTGGAAAAATGTTCCTTTCTTTAAAAGTTTCTAAAAATCACTGTTTATTGCTATGGTTCTAAAATATTGTTTGAAATAAATATATCTTGCATTTAAAAAAGACTAAAGTTGATGTCTTGTCTCATGAGACAGTTCTTAACTTTGTCTTTTCCTTATTATGCTCTAAATTCAGAATAATAAAAGATGTCTTTTATGCTCAAACTATCTTTGGGTTTTCTGGGATGATTACAAGGTAACAAAGATTTGCTCCTTTGCCTTATAAAAAGGAAGAATGATAGAAATAATCAGTCTTTTGTGAGGGTCGGGGTGGGCAATCTCCAAATCTAATTAATTTAAAACTACTGTGAAAAAACTTTAAAGGTACAATCAGGGATATTTCTAGTACATGTACTACGTGCCTACAATGTAATCCTGACAAAACTATAAAAAGTGGAGCAGGGAGTGAACCAAAGGGTCAAAGTGAAGGTCCCTTTGAGCACCTCTAAATGGATTTTCTGGTATAAGATGTGAACTCAGGTAAAGCTTCATTTTTTACCTATGGATGGCCAATTGCTACAGCACCATTTGTTGAAAAAATCTGTCCTTTCTCCACTGAATTGCTTTTGCATCTTTGTGAAAAATCTGTTGGGTTTATTAGTGTGAGTCTATTTCTGGGTTCTCTACTCTTTTCCACTGATCTATATCTATCTCTCTGACAATACCATGGAGTAATGATTACTGCAGCTATACAGTGAGTCTTAAAATCAGGTAGACTGATTCCTTCCACCCTATTCTTTTCAAGATTTAGTTATTCTACTCTCTTTGCCTTCCACATAAATTTTAGAATAACCTTGACTATATCTAAAGAGAAAAGGTTTGATAGGGACTGTGTTAAACATGTATACCAATTTGTGGAGAACTGACATCTTTGCTATGCTGAGTCTTCCAATCATGAACACAGTATGTCTCTCCATTATTTAGATTTTGATTCCCTTTATCAACGATGTGTAATTTTCAGCATACAAATTCTGTACATGTTTGATAGATTTATACCTAGATATTTAATTTTGTGGAGCAATTGTAAATGGTATTGTATTTTTAATCTTGGTGCTCATGTGTTCTTTGCTAATATATAGAAATCCAATTGATTTTTGTATGTTTATCTTGTATTCTGCAACCTTGCTGAACTCACTTACTAGTTCCAGGGTTTTTAGACTCCTTAAGATTCCTATGTAGACAATCATGTCATCTGCAAATAGGGACAGTTTTATTTCTCTCTTCCAATCTGCCTGACTGTTATTTCCTTTTTTGCTTTACTGTACCAGCTGGAACTTCCAGCACTACATCAAATAAGAGTGGTGAGAGCAAACTTGCCTTGTTTCCCCAAATTAAGGAGAAAGCATCACCATTTAGTATAATGTTAGCTCTTAAGTTTTTCATAGATGCTCTTTATCAAGTTGAGGAAGTTCCCTCCCATTCCTATTTTTTCTGAAAAAACAAAAGTGTTTAAATCATGGTGTTGAATTTTGTCATGTGATATTTCTTCTTTAGCTTCCTAATATGGTGAGTTACTGTGATTTTTTTTAATACTGAACCAGCCTTGCATACCTGGAGTAAACCTCACTTGATCATGGTATGCGATTCTTTTTATATACCACTGAATTCTATTTGCTAATATTTTGTTAAGGATTTTTACATCCATACTTATGAAAGATATTGGTCTGTAATATCTCTTTTTTTTTGTACTGTCTTCACCTAGTTTTGATATCAGGGTAGTATGACAGCTTTATAAAATGAATAAAAGTGTTCCTTCCTCTTCAATTTTCTTGAAGGGATTGTGTAGAATTGATGCTAATTCTTCCTTAATGCTTGGAAGAATGCTCCAGTGAAATCATCTGGAACTGAAGATATTTTTTAAAAAAGATTATTATGAATTCAATTTCCTTATGTTATAGAACTATTCAAATTATTTATTTCATATGGGTAAGTTATGGTAGTTGGTGTTTTTCAAGGAATCGGTGTATTTCATGTAAGTTGTCAAATTTATGTATGTAGAACTGTTTTCAGTATTCCCTTATCACCCTTCTCTTGTCTGCAGTCCGTAGTGGTATCCCCTATTTCATTCCTGATATTGGTAATTCGTGTCTTCTCTCTTTTCTTGTCAGTCTTGATACAAGTTTGTTAATTCTGTTGGTTTTTTTCAAAGAATCAGCTGTTTCACTGATTTTTTTCTAATTTGTTTTAAATTTCATTGATTTCTGCTCTTTATTATTTCCTTCCTTCCGTTTGCTTTGCGTTATTCTGCTCTTCTTTTTCTAGGTTCTTGAGGAGGAAACAAATTCTTGATTTAAGACATTTCCTATTTCCTAATATATGCATTTAATACTATAAATTTCCCTCTTAGCACTGTCTTAGCTGAGATGCTCTTTTCATTTTCATCCAGTTCAATGTAATTTTTAAAATTTCCCTTGAGACTTCCTCTTGATCCACGGATTATTTAGAAATGTGTTATTTAGTTTCCAAGTTTTTAGAGATTTTCCTGTTATGTTTCTGCCACTGATGTCTAGTTTGATTCTACTGTGGTTGAACATGCCCTATATAATTTCAATTATTTCAAGTTTGTTGAAGTTAGTTTTAGGGCCCATGATATGGTCTACCTTGGTATCTCTTCTGTGTGCACTTGAAAAAAAAACTATACAGGCATACCTCGGTAATATCATGGGTTTGCCACCACTGCAACAAAGCAAAGATCACAATGAAGAGTCACACAGGGACTTTGTGGTCCAGTAGTTAAGACTCCACGTTCCCAGTGCAGGGGGTTCAATCCCTGGTCAGGGAACTAGATTCTGCATGCTGCAACTAAGAGCCTGCATGATGCAACTAAAGGAGCCCACATGCTGCAACTAAAAGATCCCGCATGTTGCAACAAAGATCCTATGTGCCACAATTAAGACCCGGCGCAGCCAAATAAATAAATATTTTTTTAAAAAAGTCACAAATTTTTTGGTTTCCCAGTGCATGTATGTTTACTCTATACTGTAGTCTATTAAGTGTGCAATAGTACTATGTCTAAAAAAATGTACATACCTCAATTAAAAATACTTTATTGCTAAAAAATGCTAACCATCATGTGAGCCTTCAGTGAGTTGTAAAGGTTACTGATCACAGATCACCATAACAAATATAACAGTGGAAGTTTGAAATATTGCAAGAATTACTAAAATGTGACACAGAGAGAATCAAGCAAATGCTGTTGGAAAAATAGCACCAACACGCTTGTTCCATGCAGGGTTGCAACAAACTTTCAATTTGTAAAAAAAACCTAGTATCTACAAAGTGCAATACAAACAAGGTATGCCCGTATTCAGCTGTTACTGGCTGCAATGTTCTATAAATCTTGATTAGATCTTGTTTATTGATGGTGTTGCTGAGTTTGTTTATATCCTTGCTAATTTTCTGTCTAGTTCAATCAATTGTTGAGAGAGGAGTATAGTCTCCAACTAAAACTGTGGATTTTTCTTTTTCCTTCCATATATCAGTCTTTGCTTCACTTATTTTTTGCAGTTCTATTGTTTGAGGCACACACATTTAGGATTGCTATGTCTTCTTAGTCAATGGACCCTATTATCATTATATAATGTACTTCTCTATGATAACTGTCTTTGCTCTAGAGTCTACTGCATTTGAAACAATATAGCCACTCCTGCTTTCTTCTGATTAATGTTTACATATCTTTTTCCATCCTTTTAGTTGCCTCTGTCATCACATTTGAAGTAAGTTTCGTGTAGACAGCATATAGGTGGGGTATGTTTTTATTTTTCTTTCAGTTTTATTAAGATATAATTGACATACAGTATTATATAAGGTTAAGGTATACAGCATGACTTCAACTTACATATGTTGAGAAATGATTACCACAAATTTAGTTAACACCCATCACCTCACAAATAGATAACTTGAGGCATGCTTTTAAATCCACTCCACCAATATCTGTCTTAATTGGTATACTTACATCTAATGTAATTATTGAAATATTAGGGCTTAAATTGGCCATTTTATTTTTGTTTTCTGTTTGTCCTTTCTTTTTATCTTTGCCTTCTTGTGGGTCACTGGAATTTTTTTTTATAATTCCATTTTGATTTATCTATAGTGTTTTTGCATACACTCTTTGCATAGCTTGTGTGTGTGTGTGTGTGTGTGTGTGTGTGTGTGTTATGTTATGTTATGTTATTCCTAGGGTCTCAAGGTCCCTAGCCAGTCTGCCATTCTCTCTGCTTTTCAGAGTCCTCCTGTTTTTGTTTTATCTAAGCACAGCTTGTTTTATTGCATTTCACTTTGTTGCAGTTCACAGATATTGTTTTGTTTTTTGTTTTTTACAAAGTGAAGGTTTGTGGCAACCCTGTGTCCAGCAAGTCTGTCGGTGCCATTTTTCCAAGAGCATTTGCTCACTCTATGTCTCTGTGCCACATTTTGGTAATTCTCACAATATTTCAAACTTTTTCATTGTATTTGTTATGGTGATATGTGATCAGTGATCTTTGATGATACTATTGTAATCCTTTTGGGGTGCCATGAACCATGCCCACATAAGATGACAAACTTAATTGATAATTGTGTGTGTTCTGACTGCTCCACTGATAGACCATTGCCCCATCTCTCTCCCTCTCCTCGGACCTCTCTATTCCCTGAGACACAATATTGAAATTAGGTCAATTAACAACCCTACAATGGCCTCTAAGTGTTCAAGTGAAAGGAAGAGTTGCATGTCTCTCACTTTACATCAAATGCTAGAAATGATTAAGCTTAGTGAGAAAGGTGTGTCAAAAGCTGAGACACGCTGAAAGCTAGGCCTCTTGCACCAGTTAGCCAAACTGTGAAAGCAGAGGAAAAGTTCTTGAAGGAAAAGAAAAGTGCTCTTCCAGTGAACACACAAATGATAAGAAAGCAAAACAGCCTTATTGCTGACATGGAGAAAGTTTTAGTGGTCTGGATAGAAGAGCAAGCCAGCCACACCATTCCCTCAAGCCAAAGCCTGATCCAGAGCAGGGCCCTAACTCTCTTCAATTCTAGAAGGCTGTGAGAAGTGAGGAAGCTGCAGAAGAAAAGTTTGAAGTTAGCAGTGGTTGGTTCATGAGGTTTAAGGAAAGAAGCCAGCTCCATAACATAAAAATACAAGGTAAAGCAGCAAGTGCTGATGTAGAAGCTGCAGCAAGTTATCCAAATAGCTAAGATAATGAATGAAGGTGGCAACACTAAACAACAGATTTTCAGTGTGGATGAAATAGCTTTATATTAGAAGAAGGTATCACCTAGGACTTTCATAGTTAGAGAGAAGTCAATGCCTTCAAAGCTTCCAAGGACAGGCTGATTCTCTTGTTAGGAGCTAATACGCTGGTGACTTGAAGTTGAAGCCAATGCTCATAACCCTTCTGAAAATCCTAGGGTTTTTAAGAATTATGCTGGGAACTTCCCTGGTGGCGCAGTGGTTAAGAATCCTCCTGCCAATGCAGGGGATACGGGTTTGATCCCTGGTCCGGGAAGGTCCCACATGTCGCGGAGCAACTAAGCCCGTGCGCCACAACTACTGAGCCTGAGCTCTAGAGACTGCGAGCCACAACTGCTGAGCCTGCATGCCACAACTACTGAAGCCCACACGCCTAGAGCCCGTGCTGTGCAACAAGAGAAGCCACCGCAATGAGAACCCTGTGCACCGCAATGAAGAGTAGCCCCGCTGACTGCAACTAGAGAAAGCCTGCGTACAGCAACGAAGACACACCACAGCCAAAAATAAATAAATAAATAAATAATATATTTTTTAAAAAAAGCTACAACAGTGGCAAAAAAGTTTCTTGACTTTGTGTCCTACCTTTCAAATTCTCTTTCTAGTGATGAAGATACTCATTTCTCTAGAACTGTTACTAAGGAGCTTTACATATAAAATCTTACTCAGAATCAAAATGAAAATCTCCATTGCCTCTACCACCTTCCATCTTCAGAAAAGGGAAGTTTCAATCTTGCAGCCATACCTCTAACCTCAGCTCTGGTTTTACATCTCCATCCAGTCTACTCAACATTTCCACCTGAGTCAAAATATCAAATTAATTACAGCCCAAATAAATATTCCCTCCTACATCACCAACAGGGAATGCCTCTAGAATCTGACTTGGGTGTCAGCCCAAGTCAGACCCCTGAAGTCTTCTCAGATTCCTTCCTCGCCACTCCCTCTGTAATCCAATCCAAGTGTCCCATTAACCTGACTGCTCAAGTCCCTCTGGAATCTTTCTCCTTGCCTTTCCAAAGATCACTACTACCTTGCTCATGTCCTCTCTACTTCCTGCCTAGACGACTGTCAAAGCCTGCCTGGTCTCTCTGCTTCTTGCAGGCTAACCCAAATGCAATCCAGAGTGATCTTCCTATAATGGTACCAGACTGATCTTTCTATAACAAAAGGCCAACTGTGTCATTTCTAGGTTAAAAATCAATCCTTCAGGCGCTTCTCTGGTGGCTCAGTGGTTAAGAGTACGCCTGCCAATGCAGGGGACACAGGTTCGAGCCCTGGTTCAGGAAGATCCCACATGCCACGGAGTGGCTGGGCCCGTGCACCACAACTACTGATCCTGCGCTCTGGAGCCCGGGAGCCACAATGGGAGAGGCCGCCGCAGTGAGAGGCCCATGTGCCACGGCGAAGAGTGGTCCCTGCTCGCCACAGCTGGAGAGGGCCCGCACACAGCAATGAAGACCCAATGCAGCCAAAAATAAACAAATAAATAAATAAATAAAATCTATTTAAAAAAAAAAAGATGTTAAAAAAAAAATCAATCCTTCAGTAGTACCTCACAACTTTTAGAAGAAAGTCCCCAAAGGACACACATGCAGTTGCTGCATACTTCTCTAACTTCATCTTTTATTACCACTCCACTAAACTGGTCACCTTAAATGGTGTTGACTTCATACCTTTAGCAGTTAAAAAAAAAGAGTATGCCCCATCATAAATGTATATATATTTTAATTGTATACACAGAGAAATATACATAAATAATAATAAAATAATAATAATAAAGCATATATTAAAAAAAACACATTTACCAAACAGAAATCTTCATAGGATGAGAAAAACAAATGAACCAAGTGAGAATGTTCATATTTTCTTTGAGCATCCCAATGACTGTTTTATGTACCTTCCCCTTAACTCCTATTGCCTGTAACTTCAGTCTCATTGTATACCTGTAGGTCCCTGCATCAGCTCTCTGATGTCACCGTGCTTTTATATATACTACAGTTCTCTCTGCCGAGAACACTCACATCCATCTGGCCATTGTCCTTCTTCCTTCCTTGCCATTCTTTCTTCCCTCAACCCCTACCCGCAACTCTGCCTAGCTACCTCCTTTGATTTGGTAAAACCCAGCTTAAGTGTCGCCAACACTGAAAGTTTTCCCTGACCTCATCATTTACCACTCAGATGGGAAGGGACTCCAAATAATTTTATCAAAGGACACTGATAGACAGTAAAAAGAATGTATTTCAGGAGATCACTACTTGGGAAAAGAAGCACTTGGCCTTTGAAGAAAGTTAGCTAAGTAAGACAGCCCAGAAGGTGGTGCAGCCGTACATTCTTTGGTCTGCCTTTATGACAAAGATGCAAATAATCAACAAACAAGTTGACTTTCTATCACTGCTGTTCTCTCTTCTTTCCAAACCAGGCCCTCATCACTTTTCTCACCTTCTGGAAGAGCCTTTTAGGTGTTCTCATCACCTCCAGGCTTGGATCCCTCCAATCTATTCTGTAGAATGATTTGAATCCCTCAGTGCTTCCCCACTAACTATATAAAATTCGATTTTCTTAGAAGTAACATTCTAAGCTCTCTCCATGATCTGGCTCCAACCTACCATTCTAGTCTTCTCCACCACTGCTCCACCACTTAGATAACTTGAACGTGAACCAAAAACAAGGTAACTCATTTCTCCAGAACATGCTCCACATTGCATCTTTCTGCCATCTCACCACATTTTTGCTCAGATGTTTCCTCCACCTAGAATGCCCTCCCATGTAACCGTCTCCCATGTGATGTTGGGACCCCATCCATCTTTCAAGGCCTAGACTCACCCCCACCTTCTGCTTGACGCATTCCCTGATATCCACAGTTGAAATTCAACCTTGAATTGTATTGCTTTTCATAGCTTAAAGATCATAGATACATTTTATCCTTATAGCAGCTTTGTTTACACCCTGCTAAGATCACTATAGCCAATGATAGAATTGGGGATTCAAACGCAGGTCTTCAGCCTCCAAATACCCTGTGTATACCACAGATGCCACCTTTGAAAATCTCTACTTTCTGCGCTCCCACAGTGCTTTATAATTTCAAAAGCACATAATCCCAGTTCCATCTTATGTTAGAGTTGGTGTATGTTTGGTGAAGGGAGGAACTTCATCTTGTTCATTTGAATGTCCCCCAAGGTATCTACCATGCTCTTTACATATAGCAGATGATCAGTGATCAGACTGAATTAATTCATTTAGGTTTTCTACTTTCCTTCATGTCAAGTTCCAAAATTACTGCTGTAATCAGTACTCTAGAAGCACAATAGGGAGTGTGGGTTCCTCGCTAGGCAAATTACTCAACACCTCTGTGCCATTGTCTACTTATATATAAAACGGAGATAATTTTGCCTTCCTCACAGGGTTGTTGTGAGGATTAAATTAAGTAATGTACTTAAAATAACAAACCGGGGCCTGGCACACTCAGTATATCCCAGCTGCTATTATATACTCCATTTTATGTCCCCCATACGGTGCTTCTAGGGTGCAAAACAACTAATCTCAAAAAATAATTACTGGGACTTCCCTGGAGGTCCAGTGGTTAAGACTCCATGCTCTCAATGCAGGGGCACAGGTTCGATCCCTGGTCAGGGAACTAAGATCATGCATACCACATGGCGTGGCAAAAAACAAACAAAAACCTTCTAATCAAGAGAAATTGATATAAATTAAGCGTGTGTAGGACTTCCCTGGTGGCAAGAATCCGTCTGCCAATACAGGGGACATGGGTTTGAGCCCTGGTCCGGAAGATCCCACATGCCGCGGAGCAACTAAGCCCGTGAGTCACAACTACTGAGCCTCTGCTCTAGAGCTGGCGAGCCACAACTACTGAGCCTGCGAGCCACAACTACTGAAGCTCGCACGCCTAGAGCCCGTGCTCGGCAAGAGAAGCCACCGCAATGAGAAGCCCGTGCACCGCAACGAAGAGTAGCCCCCCGCTCTCCGCAACCAGAGAAAGCCCACTTGCAGCAACGAAGACCCAACGCAGCCAAAAAAAAAAAGGTGTAGATTAAGAATGCAAAGAACTGTACTCAATCAATTTTATCAAGCTCTCCTTCAAATATTTTTTTTAATAGTCCTGTATATAAAATGCCCAGTTACCTGGGAAATTAATTTACACTGAATAACTCAATCTATATTATGTGAAATAACAAGGTATTAACATTAAAGAGTATCAAAAGTAAGATTAAGTGTGAGAGGAAATGTATATATTTACTTCTTCCCTCTTAATTTTGCAGTGACTAACATTTTTCCTAAGCTAAGTACTACCAGGTGCTAGTCAAAGGCTTTAGCAATTAGAAGTGTCTGACTCTCCACCCTGAAGGCAAAGAGCAAGAAGGGACTAAAGTCACCAACCGGTCTTAGAGGTCTGTACAAAGCACATACTCAAACTTCAGGGATTTTAGAACTTCCCCAGTCAAATGAATACATACAAAGGCGTTTTCTGACAGTGATGAGTACACTGGAGTAAACCCCCGGAGCGGCTGCCCGGTCTGATCTTGACAACGCCCGGAGGCACCACACCTGAGTGAGTTACAATGACTTTCAGTATAGACCTGTTAAGCAAGCTGAAGGGATGAGAGTCTTCATATGCAACTGGTCATTCCTCTAACTGGGTCTCAGCTGCAATGAGATGGTCTGTGAAGGAATTTCCAAGATTCCCTTCGAATCTAAGCTCCATGATTCTGCCAATCTCTCCTGGGGCCACCGAGCAAAGTGCGCCCGTGAGCAACCGGAAAGGCCAACCCAAAGGGAAATTCTGGGCGCGGCTAAAGTCAGGAGCTATCAGATTGGTTTGGAGGAGTTAAACGCGGAGCCAGGACAGTTACAGAAAATGATCCCGGCTGGGAAAAGCCGGCCCGTAGACCTTCGAACGTAGACTGGAGTTCAGAAACTTCCTTTCTTACCCTCCACCTCTATTGCCCTGGGGAACACGCACACCCACAGACAAGAGCTCTGACCCTGGGTTAGCCATGGTTTCCTGTTACCGTCCCAAATCAAGCAAGTTAAAGCAAGCAGGATCGCAGTCTTTCAAACAACTTGAAGAAACGTACCCTCTCCAGATCCCCCACTGGACACCATTGGCCCTCTTCCCAGCCCACTCCGATCCGCCCAAGGCGGGCAGAGCTGCAGTGGTGGTAGGATGGGGTTCGAATCCAGAGTTCGAATCATCCAGCCCAAGCAAGGCCTGGTTGAGCCCGAGGGACTGCTCCCTCCTTGGGGTCCCAGTCGCGCCACGCACGGCGGGCCCCGACTCTGGAGAATTAGGTTCTGCGCCCACCTTGGTGCTGGGGTCCGGGTCTTTGCAGCAGCCGAGGGCGGCCTCATCGGTGAGGCCGCCGGACGCGGGCAGCGGTTCTGCCATGGCCGCACTGTGGTAACGCGGACGAAGGTGGCCAGGAACGCAGCAGCTACTCTCACTCTGCCGGCCGCGAAGCTCCCTTCACCAGCGCCCGCAAGACGGCACCACGGGGTGGGCGGCCGCTGAATTCCAGCCAATTGCTACGCGGAGGGCAAGTTGGCTGTCTGCTGATTGGGTCCCAGTGAGTCAGCGCCTCGGGCCACAGCGCTCAACACCCAAGACTACAATTCCCAAGGTGCCTTGCGTATGATGGAGGGCACCTTGAGGTTAAAAAAAAAAAAAAATCCAAACCGGCCAGCTTGAAAGCGCGTTTCTCGCTGTTGCTTGATGACCTAATTTTGTTTCTGTTTAACTGTTAAAGTTTAGTAACCACCCATACCTCAGGGCTGCAACGTGGTAGGAAATACGAATCTGATGGAAAGAGAATTGGGAGTTATGATTTTTAAATTATAAGGATCCAAAACTATTTTCTCACTTTAAGCAGCACAGGATAATTAAAACAACTCTGACTTAGCCAGAAACCTAGGTTCAAGTTTTGGTTCCACTGTTTATTAGCTGTAGAAGCTTGGAGTAATTACTGAACCTTCTCTGCGCTTCCTTGCAGGATTTTGGTGAGGATCAAACGAGATTTAAGTTATGGTTTCACTGCTTATCTAAATGTCCATAACTTACAGTGAGTTTTACGTTAATTTTGCTAAGGCACATATTTTAATTGTGTTCATTGGAAAACTTAGTCACCACTGTGTTCTTTGATGATGGGCACATAGTAGATTCTCAATAAATACTTCCTGTTGTTGAAAGACTAAATGATCATGATCACTGTAACCATAATTTAGGAAAGGACTTTATATTAATAAATGAATGGGGAATGAGATTTGACAATGTTTTTAAGTGAATAGGATGGTCTATATAAATTAGCAAAAAGATGGATGGATGTCAGGAATTTGGGTTTCAAGGAGTTGGGCAAAATGGGAATTTATTGGCTCACCCAATCAAACTGAAGCAGGGCAGGGAGGCATCTTGCACCAGGCATCTAGCACCAGGCACCTGGCCACCAC
Organism: Aethalodelphis obliquidens; assembly: GCF_003676395.1. Taxonomy (NCBI): domain Eukaryota; kingdom Metazoa; phylum Chordata; class Mammalia; order Artiodactyla; family Delphinidae; genus Aethalodelphis; species Aethalodelphis obliquidens. Next base: position 10,626,538 of record NW_020837975.1, read on the forward strand.
CAAGATGTCTCCATCTCTCATCTCAGCTTCTTTCTTCATCTCAGCTTCATTTTGTCAGACATAACTGCTTGAACTTGGACATGGAGATAGACCTTAAAGCTGCTAAACCAAGGAATTGAGGCAATACACTAACCCTCAACACACTGTGCATTACCACTGAATTTTTGCATAGGAAGCCCAGACAAAAGAAATTTGTCTGAAACATTTTATTGAAAAGCCATCCCAAGCTGTGTTTTTCCTCTAACCCCTCTGGTGAACTTCCCAGAATATATGAGATAAACCATGTAAATGGATAGGAAGACTCAATATCATAAAATACTGATTCATTTACAAATTAATACATTAACGTAGTGCAATTCCAATAAAAATCCTGATGGGTTTTTCGCTGAACTGAATAAGTTGATTGTAGATGCTAATTTTAGAGCCCCAAATAGACAAGACACATTTGAAGAATAAATGAGGGGAGTTCCCTGGTGATCTAGTGGTTAGAATTTGGCACTTTCACTGCTGTGGCCCCAGTTCAATCCCTGGTTGGGGAACTGAGATCCCGCAAACTGCACAGCAAGGCCAAAGGAAAAAAGAAAAAAAGTAGGGGAACCTACCCATCCAAGACAGTATAAATCTACAGTAAGACAATGTGGCAATGGCACTGGTATAGATCAATAAATGGGAACTGCGGCAAGCAGCTCTAAAATAGCCCCAATGATCCCCACCCCCTGGTATTTATGCTCTTGTGTTATTCTCTCCCCATAAATATGGATTTAGTGACTCACTTCTAAGGAATAGAATATGGCAGAAGTGATGGGATGTCACTTCTGAGTTAGACTATGTAGAGGCTGTGATTCTTGTCTTGGGATGTCTCTCTTACTTTCTTTTTCTCCAATCTCTCACTCAGAGGGTAAGCAAGCTAAAACGTTGTGAGCAACATATGGAGAGACTCATGTAGCAAGGAACTGATGTCCCCTATCAACAGCCAGTGAGGATCTGAGGCTTGCCAACAGCCACATGAGTGAGCTTGGAAGTGGGTCCTCTCCTAGGAGAACTTTGAGATGACTGCTGCCCCAGTTGACCCCTTAACAAGTTGATCTTGTGAGAACCTTGAGCCAGAACTACCCGGCTAGACCACTCCCAGATTCCTAACCCACAGAAACTATGAGATAATAAATGTTTGTTATTTTTAACTGCTAAGTTTTGGGGTAATTTGTTGTGCAGCAATACACAACTATCACACACATGTACACACATGAAAACTTGATTTAGATCAGAGCTAGTACTGCAGATCATTGGGGAAAGGATGACTTTTTCAATGAATGGTGCTAGGATGCCATCATTTATCTATATGAAAAAAAAAAAAGCAGATTTCTCCATTTCATACCATAAAGAAAAACAGAAGTCCAAGTGTGTATTAAAGATATAAAAGTGAAAAGGTAAAACTTAAACATGTAAAGAATAAAATATCAGAGAATATCTTTATGAATTCATGGTAGGAATTTCTTAGTGAGATGTAAAAGCACAAAATATAAAAGAAAAAATATCTTAACTAAAACACAGCATAAAAAAGTAAAAAGACAAACCACAAAGTGGGAGAAGGTATGGGCAACACACATAGCCAACAAAGGATCAGTATCCATAATATGTAAAAACCCATACAAATCAATGAGGAAAAGGTAACTCAATAGAAAAAATGGCAAAAGAGAAAAATAGGCAGTTTACAAAAGAGGAAACACAAGTAACTAATAGGCACATGAAAAAATGCTCTAACTTACTGGAAAACAGGGAAATGCAATTTAATATAAAAATGAGGTTCCCTTCATACCCTTCAGACTGACAAAAATTTTTAAATTCATAGTGTATCAGTATCAAGTGTTGGTGTGAATGAGGAACAGTGTTTGCTGGTGGAAACCTAAATTATTATAAACACTTTGGAAAATAATTTGACAGTATTTAAGTAAGGTTAAATACAGTACATCCTACTAAGTACATATCCAGAGGACTATTATGCCTACACTCTAAGTATTAGAGACAAAGTTTGAATAGAAAAAAAGATTGATAAAACCTAAATGTCCAACTGTGAGAAAATAAATTGTGTTATTTTCACAGTGGACTAATATACATAAGTGAAAATGAATGAATCTGAGGAACATATTCCAACAGTGATAAACCTCACAAATAGAAATGAAATAATTAAAAGTTGCAGAAGAATTCATACGACCAATACAACTTTTAAAAAAGTTTTAAACTCTGTAAGAATATAATGTATTGCTTAGGGCTAAATATACATCCAGTAATGGCATCAGGAAGTACCTGGGAAAAACAACCCCAAATTCAAGAACATGATTTGCTCGAAGCAACAATGGAAAAAGCCAAAGGGGAGGGATATACTGGGGATTTAAATGTTCTGACGTTTCATAACTTAAGCTGGATGTTGAGTAAATGGATAGTTGTATTATTCTTTATACCTCTCTGTATCTCTTAAATATATATAATATACTTTTTAAAAGCTTAAAAGTAATAAGCACCACATAGAGAAACAAAAGAAAAGGCAGCAATAGTCGGGAAGGAATAGTTTAGAATAGTCACTATTTTAGAAGACACAAATTCCAAATAGAGTTTAGAATTGTTTCCTTTTTGGTAGAAGGGATATTAGTTTCTTTGAGCTGATGTAACAAATCATCAAAAACTTGGTGGTTTAAAACAACAAAAATTTATTCTCTCACAATTCTGGAAGCTAGAAGTGTGAAATCAAGTTGTTGGCAGGACTATACTCTCTCTAAAGGCTCTAGGGGAGAATCCTTCCTTGCCTCTTCCATCTTTTGTTGGCTCCATGTGTTCCTTGGTTTGTGGCAGTATAACTGCAATCTCTGCCTGGGTCTTCATATGGCCCCCTTCCCTGTGTCTGAAATCTCTCTCCTCTTTCTCTTCTAAGGACACCAGTCATAGGATTAAGGGCCCACTGTAGATCCAGGGTGATCTCACCTTGAGATCCTTAAGTTTACCTGCAAAGACACTATTTCCAAACAATGTCACATTTACAGACAGGTACCAGGAAACAACAGACTTGGACTTATTTTAGGGGGACACAATTCAACCCACTGCAAGGTGAACATACCTGTTTTGTTTTTTGTTCTGTTTTGTATGTTAGTAAAATTAAGATTAGGAAATCTACTGAGAGTATGTTTAAAATACTTTTATGGTAGAGTTAATTTTCCTTAATGAACTTTGTTTTATTAGTTGCTTAGGTCTCTATTGTCAGGTTTTTTTTTTTTCAAACTAAATAGGATGGACAACTAAATAGGGTATAGGTATGCTGTTTCAGCCATAAAAAAAAGCTCAAAGAATGAACTGTGGGTAGTTACTCAATATTTATATATATTTCATATATATTTTACTTGAATGGCTGGCTACTTAAATTGTTATTTGATAATAAGATCATGTGGCTATGTTAGGACAATTATAACAACAAATATTGATAATCTGTGTACTTTAATTGCACATTCCCTACAACATTTAGACATTTCCAGTGGGTTGTCTTGATGTTTTTATTTCTGTCCATAGTATCATCTTTCAGTCAATGAGTCTTGAAACCAAACAGCACGGAGTTATAGATTTTTGGAACAAGAAGGAAACTTAGAGATCATCTTATCTCCTGCATTTTATTTTATAAATGAGGACACCCAGGACTACAGCATGTTCACAATCTGAGTTTCAGAACTAATTGAGTTACTGGGTAGCGCAGAATATATATATATATATATATATATATATATGTATATATATAAACACCTAATTAAAATGGAGACCCATCACACCTCGTCAAGGGTAAACGCAGAAATGTACTGGAGGGCTTCCCTGGTGGCGCAGGGGTTGAGAGTCGGCCTGCCAATGCAGGCGACACGCTTCGTGCCCCGATCTGGGAAGATCCCACATTCCGCGGAGCGGCTACGCCCGTGAACCATGGCCGCTGAGCCTGCGCGTCCGGAGCCTGTGCTCCGCAACGGGAGAAGCCACAACAGTGAGAGACCTGCGTACCGCAAAAAAAAAAGTACTGGAAAGGGCGGAGGGGGATTGTAAACTTTGAAAAGTAGTCCATTTTTTTCCGTCCTTCTACTCTCTATATTACCAGTCATAGGTTTCTGAGCAAACAAATTCAAAAGAAAACATTTAATGTTCTCTAGTGAGACACGAAGTAACTTCAGAAAACGTAAAGGTTATAGAAAACGCTATTTTATATATCAAGACATTTCCGTACCAATCCCCTCAAAGCCTACCTTGGAATCCTCCCAAGTCCCCACCCCCTGAAATATTCCATCTCTAGGCAGCTGCTCCTTCCGCGGGGCCCCTAAACAGTGTTTCACTTCTCAGGATCGTGGGGTGATTGTCCCGGCCCGCGAGCGCGCGGGGGGCGGCACGAGGTGGGGAAAGCCCGCGTCCCAGCGCCCCGCGCCCCGCAGGGAGCAGAGCCCGGCGGAGCCCGCGCTACGCGCCGGGGAGCGAGCTGGCCTCGGACTCCCAACGGCCGAGCCTCGGTGGCCGCGGAGACCAAGCAGGAGCAGCTCCCGGGGCTGCGCGGCCGCTCGGGGTCGCCAGGCTGAGCTGAGTGGCTGGTGAGTGCGCCTCGGAGACCCGCGCAGAGCCGGATTCCCAGCCCCGCTGAGGTCCGGCCTACTTGCCTCCCTCTGCCCCCCAGCTCCCCGCTAATGCCCCCAAGCTGTCCAGTTCCCACCCGACTACAACCCGCAGCTAGCCCCTGCCCTTGGTGAATCCCAGTCTCTTCGTTGGACGTCTGACAGACTCCACACCCCTCTCCCCCTTTTAAGGATTCAAAAGTAAGACAAACAGAAGGCCTAGCCATTCAGGCTTATCTTCTGCTCCTCGCTCCTCCTCACTCCCCTACACCCCGAAATCTCATCACTAAATTTGCCACTTCTTCTAAGCAATCTAAGCCTTTCCCTGCTTTCTTGCTAGGAGAGTCCCCTCTCCCGTCCTCTCCTGACAGCTCTTCAGACCCAAGTCAAATGTCATCATCTCTGTCGTTTTTTTCCAGAAGTTTCTTTCCCTTCTAGTCTCTTTCAGCCCTTCGTTCATTCACCTTTTCTTGACGTTGACCACCCTGTGTGTGTTTAACAGTCTGTCCTCTCCCCCCCTCCGTTTGTGCGTTTTGCTTTGGAGGGGCTTCTCGGTTGTGTATGTCATCACAGCGGCCAAGCACACAGAGACCCCTTAGTCATCATGAAGGGATAGGGGTACAGAGATGGGCACAAGAGAAAGGGGTGTGGTTGAAATGGCAACTTGCTCCTGGAAATGACTAGGAATGATTTTGTGGACGTCCAATGAACCTCCAAAATTGAACTTAAAGAGAAGGGGTGGTGGGAATTTAAAATGATTGCATTTGGCAGCAAGTTGTCTGGGGAGGACACGGGGAGGAGGAGAAGACGAAAAGGTGTTTATCCTGCATCCCCTCTGTGCTCTTATAGCCAGCAAAGCGTGAATACTTGGAGTAAAGACCCGCCCCTTCGTTGCCGAAGTAATCTTGTTAAATTCTAAAATTCAGAGGGAAATTTAGCTTCTAAATTTTAAGTCCTAAGATACATAGGAGAAAAATATAAACACATATTGTGTGTTATTGTATAAACACATATTATACGAGTAAAACATGCACATGATTATAATTTTTTAAAAACCATAAAGTTATCAAATTGAAAAGTACAGCTCTTCCTCTGCTTCTCTTATCTGGCCTTTTTTACTCAAGGTAATCATTGTTCATAATTCATTGTGTATCTTTCCTGGAAAGCTTCTAATGCATTTTATTAAATCTAAACTGTTACTGATTATAATTTTATACAATTACATAGATGGAAACTACATATTATATGTAACAGCATAAAGAAAAAGATGTGAGGAAAGGAAAAAAGGTTGCCAGTTAAACCTTCTTAAAAGTGTGCATCTTAGAATAGGTGAAATACCATGTATATGCCTACATACACTTTAAAAAATTTATACAGCTTGATATACAATGCACTGTACTACCTTGGTTTTTTCTCCATGTAACAATATGTGATTGAGACGTTTCTATATCTGTATATATAGCTTTACCTCATTATTTTTATTGCTAATGTTAAATTAAAATTTTATTGAACAGTGTACTACGGTACAATTAATGCATCCTTTATTAAGGAACATTTTGGTTGTTTCCAGGAAGTGTATTTGTTTACTTGCTTCTTTTTGCTGTTGCAAACATGTTGCATATATGCAAACATGTGAATGTGTATATATAGTAAGCTAATTTATATTTACTAAAAATTTTTCCATTTCAACTATGTAATCTATTAAAATTTTTGCTACAGTTTTTAGGAATTCTTCTATATAAAACAGCTGTGTACATTTTCTAAGTTACAGTTAAATAATTGCATCAGTCTTTGGGAGTGGTAAACTGACATTTTATATTTAGAGTTCATTACATGCCAACTATGATTTGACATTTGAAAACAATGTAGGAAAAGCATCTCAAATGATTTCATCAGAGGAAGAATTCTATAGCTTCCTTAAGCAAAATCTCCCCAAAATGGCAGTAGTAATTTATTTATTTTGAGAGTCTGAGGTATATGATTTACTTTAAAAATGTAAACTGTAACAAATTATTTAGAAATTACTTGTTTCTCAGTCATGATAGCAATTAAAACCTTATCATTTTCCGTATTGTCGGTGTGTACAGACTACTGACCATAAAGACTCTTTATGTTCACAAAATAAGAGCTTATCCTGTCCTTAGCGTGAGATATATATGTCAGCACTCAATTCACAGAGCACAAATTGAACTCTTTACATAAAACATATATTCCGAGAGGAGTATTCTAATAAGTTTTAGAAATTAAATGCTGTTTCCCCCACCACCACCCCCTTATACAGCTTCACATAAATCCCAAGGAAACTGAGGTAAGGAGACACACATAGAGGTGGAAAGTATATATATATTATATTTAAATATGTTTACCTGAATTGAGGCTATCGACTATGTTTATTATATCACCATGGGAGCAGAGTAACTCACAATGACCTCTTTCAGTGTATTTTATTATAAACTTGGGGAATTCTTGATTAGGAGGGAGAGGATTTCCGGGTTTTTTTCTTCTCTTTACACTGTATTTGTCTTATTTTCAGCTTTCTTTCCTTCTTTTTCCCATTCCTTTTTACTTGCTTTCAATTTTCCTTCTTTAAGCCTATCGATTCAGCCTGACCTTAGTCATAGATTTTGTTTAACCGAACTGATGTTATTCAGGACTACCTAAGCTTTTTTAGCTTTTAATATCCTTTCATTGCAAGATTACAAAGAGCTAGGTGAACAAGGGGGCAAAACTAAATAGGGCCGTGATGTGACATGCTCTGAAGTTTAGAAAGATCAATTGGGTGTGCAGTTGGATAAGATCTGTGACTCTGCTGGATCTTAGTTTCATTATCAGTAAAAAGGGAGAGTTAAGGTAGGTGATTTCTGAGGTTTATTTTCTAGTTCTGAAATGATGTGCCATGAATCTTAACTATCTGGAATCTCCATGGAATTAATTGTGTTGGGTAATAACATTTTCTGAAAATTTAATCTGTGCCAGTACTTAAGAAATAGTTGTCATTTTTAGATGGAAAACTCATTAAGATTTATTGTATACTTCCTTGATTTCTTAAACAAAATGTCATGATTCAACTTTAGTCTTTCCTTGATGGCTTAAATAATAGTGGCTCTATACTGGCTTAAATAACTGTGTGTCTCTAGAAAGAGCATTTATTGCTTATGGAGAAGCTCTCCGGCCCTACTGAGCTCAGTCAGTACATGTGTTTCACCATTTATTGAAATTAAAGTAAATTTTGCTTTCGTTTCAGAAACCAGACAACAATGCCTGTTGATATCCTTTGAGAGAAGGCACGATTCTCTTACGGAGTAAAGTAAATTGTTTGGCAGAATTCAAAAGCATAAATTTGAGCAGAGTGACAGGTAGTTGATAGGACTTCACTAATGTGTATCATCATAATTGTTCTTGAGTTACTATAGATGGCACAACCAACTCCTCTAGGCCAGTTTCAAGTGTAAGAATGTAATGCACACACAACTCCTGGGTATTGTAGATCTTTATTGTGCCCAATAATAACTCAAGAGACATTTAATTAGTTACTATCCAAGCAAATTTTCTCTTGTGTGAAAAAGCTAGACATTAGATTGTGGCCAAGAGTCAAAGACAAAAACCAGGATCTATAAAAGACAGAGGAGAGAGGGATGAGAAAATAAATACTTCAGACAGTTTGAGAACATTGGTCCTTGTTTGACATCTTGGGTGTGGGTAGGTAAACTGGTTAGCTGGCAGCTAAAAGGTCAGTTTGGGTCTTTCTTTTCTTGAATAGGCCAACCTTAGCATATCAAAGAAAACAATTTCAGCTGTTTATGGGTCCTTTGGAAAACCTGGTGAGGGCAGATGTCAGGTGCAGGTTACAGGCTATCTCTGTCTGATGGAGGGCTGCTGGTGTCCCTTTCATACGAAGCACCGTCTTACTTAGGCCAGGTCTGCACCAGTGTCCTCAGAATTTCTCACTAGAAAGCCTCTTTATCTTCTTCTTTTGGACTGTCTGCTTTGGAATTTGTTCTTTTGTTCTTCAGATATTTACTGTTATACTGGTTTCTGGATCTTAGCCATATCCCAAACTCCTATTTATTTTGATGGAGGCTTGATTACTGTCCTAAATATGATTTTTTTTTCTGTAAGTAACATTTTGTCCCATTCCGCTGGTGCCCCCTAATTTTCCTTGTTATGTGCTCATGATAACTTCCACACTCCTTTATAATTGGAGCTTTTCTGATTGGGTAGGTTGGATTTATACTTTATATGATACCGTTGCTTCAGTAAATAGTCACAATCACATTTTAGCATGGATTTTATGTTTGGACTTGGGATATTCATTTTGGCTTCCAAGAGTATGTTTTATGCTTTTTGGGTGGTCCTGGTTATGCTCATATAGATGAGATGGCTGGACAGTTGAGTGTCTGATTGGTGAATTGTAGAGTAGCAGAGTTCCCCCAAGCAAGGAACATTTCAGTCCATGTAGTTCTTTGCTTGATCTCTTGGATAAGTATCCTGGTGTTGATCACCAGTTGGTCCTGGAGTACAGTCGCTCTCAATCTTTTTTCAGCCCTTTTTCCATACCTGAGGACAGGTGTCCTCCCATCAATTGCAGTGGTTACTTATAGTTTGAAAAAGACCCTAGAGGTGTGTAGGTGTAGGTGTGTGTGTGTGTGTGTGTGTGTGTGTGTGTGTGCGCGCGCGCTGTCCCACTTTAAAAAAAATTTTCTCTCTAGCCCTATAAACTTAGTTTCTTTAGATAATGCAGTATGAGAGAAACAGATAATTTTGCTACCTGTCTAGCTTCAATGGGAGGGATAAATTAATACATCATACTCAATTTATTGAACAATTTAAAAAAAAATTTTTATAATCCTAGGTTTTGAAGTTTTAAGGTGCTCTGCAGGTGGAAGGAGTGGATAACATGAGCGCTGAAGAAGGTGACCCACCCCCTCCGGAAGAAGAAGCCCCGTCCTCTTCGGGAGAGGCAGCACCTCCTAGCTCAGAAGATGTTGCCCCTCCGGATCCAGGAGATGAGGCTCCCCCGCCTCCGGAAGAAGAGGCTCCTCCTCCTTCCAGTGAAGAGGCCCCAGGAGATGAGGCTCCCCCACCTCCGGAAGAAGAGGCTCCTCCTCCTTCCAGTGAAGAGGCCCCTCCCCTCCCAGTAGAGGCATCTGCAGAAGATACTGTCTCTCTTTCCCAAAAAGGTCCTACTTCCTCTTTAAGTGATTATATGAATCACATTCCTTCTGATGAAAGGATAGTTATGCCAGATGAAGATGACCCAGATCTGAGAAGGGTTCGACCTAGGCCTGCGCCACGATTGGTTCAACCAGTGCCTTCTGAGGTGCTCTCTCAGTCTTCCCGCAGATCATCCAAATATCTCCGAAGTATGAGTGGCGTTACAAATCTACAGGAAACATTGAAAGAGAGACAGGTTTTGCTTATAATACCGTTTTTATTAAGTGTCGCTTTTATCTGAAATGAAATATTTTGGTGATTTTTCTTCATAATTACAATTTTTACACATGGTTTTCATTCTTTAGGCAAGATTCAGAGATGCAAGGGAAAACCGAAAAATGAAAATTGACCCTTCATACAAATATATATTTGAAATTCTATCAGCAAAGCTTGGCCTGGACATAACAACTGTTGAAGAATTAATTTTGGATTGCCCATCTGTAAGTTTAAGTCTTATTATTTTTTAATTACTCTTTGAGAAGTGATTGGTTGAAGAAACTTGAATCGTTGTGAACAACAAAACATTTAGAAAGAGAAGGTTGGGATTTAACTGAATAGAGAAGAAGCTTTATTTTACATAGTTATAGCCAGTTGGATGATATTTCTAGTTTGGCCTACTATTGTGGAGGAAGGGAAAAAAAGAGTTGGCAACTAGAATTGAGCTAAGATTCTAACTCAAAATGGCTTCAGAAGTTAGAGGGATAGTCAAGCACAGGTAGAGTGATATTTTAAAAGTACGGGTTATATAAACTACGCGTGCAAATCATTTGGATAGAAAAACAAATAGAGAAAATATTTCTATTCTGCAGAAATAGAGCTAGGGAACAGTGACTACTGCATGAATATAGTCGAAAACAACGAGGTGATTATCGTGCGTCTCTGCGTGCCAGGGAGAGCCCTGGATTATGCCTACTTTTCTAGCATAATTATTAACAGTTCCTCCTTTCACTCCTAAAAGGGTCCCAGATTTGGATGATGAATTTATATGGTCACCTTAATTATAGTAATATATGATAAACTGTGACTTTGATAGCAGCTCCTGGAAGCACTGTCATAGCTTCCTTATAGCTCAGGTTCTAAATTTTCAACAAAATTACTCTTAGCTGCTTGAGTTTTTGTCAAGTCTAGGAGTGACCTGGGCTGGAGCTTCTACAAGACCCGTGAGCAGGTACATGCTGGTGGTGAGCTGATTGTCCCACTGAATGCAAGGGTGAGAGAGTTGCAATGGGGGCGGCATTGTGGTGAGGTTGCCATTATCAGGGTCCATACTCCCTGTTCTTGCCCAGTGAACTTGGGCAAAACTCTTTAGCTTGCTCTAGGCGCGAAGAGTCTGTGGAATGTTTCCTAAAAGAGCCTCTCCCTTGCTCGATGCAGTATGTTACCAAGTTCTGGAAGTTGTCTGCCCTTCATTTCTTCCAGGACCCTTGTAAAGCTTTAGAACTGGCAGGCCCCTGACAGTTGAATGGGATTGATCATTTTCTTGTTCCCTTAGTGTGTTACAGTGACATGGGCATGTGATTGATGCAGAGAGATCAATAGCTCTGAGCTATTTTAATGGCAAAGGATAGACAACCTTGGAGATGTGTACATAAAACAAGAGGTGCCACAGCAAGCGACTGGAAGTAGGATGGTTTCCCGGGTCACCAGAGTTCCCTGTGGGAGTGTGCGTGTGGCTAAGGAGGGCTTCACGGGCATGCGGGCTGTTAGTTGAGTAGGCCCTTGTGCTGAAGGGCCCTACCCTTGGATAAATGATCTCCTGTTGCCATCTTAAAATTATTAATAATTTCTAAACAAGTGGTTCTGAATTTTCAGTTTTCACTGGGCCTCACGAATTCTGTAACCTGCCCGGGCTATGGATGGTACCACCCAATGGCAGCAGGATTCTCTTTGCCACTCTCAATTGTTTTTGTTTGTTTGTATTGTTTTTTCATTTGTTTTCATCTCTCCTGGCCTCCCTTCTCTATTTTGGCTCCTCTGGTGACTCTGGTTATGTGTCTGCCTATTCTCTAGGTAGAAGAAAGTGATGCAAAACAACCTTGCACACATCACTGAGCAGATGACCAAGAGAGGAAGGGAAGGCCAATTTCTAAAAAATGTGATTCTCAGTAGGCCCAGGCAGGCTTCAAGCCTGTCCCAAGGACCATTCCTGTGCTTGGTTAGGGAAGAAACTATATAGGTAATCAACATTGTTGCACCTGAAAATTTCAAGGCCACATATTTGGGTAACTTCACAATTGGAATCCCACTAGCTCTGCAAAAGATTTAGGCATAGACGTGGGGACTGGGCAGTGCCTTCAGTGGAAGACTGCTGCCAGGACTAAGTTGGGGAGATGAGTATCTACAGAGGTGATATTATCACCCTTAAGTATTTGCCACCTGGTTTTCTGGGCTGGCATTCTCTACTTGGAGGAAGTCTCTCTCACTGGTTAACATGCTGCCCAGGAAGTGGGAGTGCCCAATGCTTGCAAACCCTTCCATTTGTCATTCCTGGGGCGTGTCTTGGACTTTGGGTCTTTGTGGTTAGCTTCTTCCTTTAAGGCTCTCATAGACCAGGCCAGACACTGCTTAGGCTGCAAGGAATGGGAAATCTAGGTTTAAGGGAAGAGTCAAGCCAGGAAAGGTGTTTCCTTAAGAGTTGCTGGTGAATTGCAAAGCCACAGTGGAGGGAAGATAGTAAGTACATCTAGGATGGAAACCAATGTCAAAATCTGGGAGAGATTAGAGTGCTCATTTGATTACATGGACAGAGCAAGAACATGTAGTAAATTGGCATCGCGATTAGTGGATGGGTGAGTAAGAAGTTGGAGCAAGAGGTGGTATGTTTTGTTGTGGTTGTTTAGGTAACTGGGTGTATGGAAAAGTTTTTCTTTTATGTGAGGCCTGTTGCGCAATCCAGAGTGAAAACAGTTCATTAAAGGCTCCGCAAAAGGGTAGACAGTAGCAGAGGTGGTGGTTATTTTGTTTGCCTTCAGATCCATTCCCGACTGTGCTCCACCCTGCTCTGTGGCCTGGAAGGCTGACCTCTCTGGAATCTACCACATGGGCTCCCTTATCCTCTGGTTTCCACGTGGCTCGGCTTCTGGGAGCCACCAGCAGGAGATTGGAGGGCAGAAGAGAAAGAAGCCTGATCCCTCCCCACTTGGCCACGTTTCTGCCAGTGTCCTCCCGAACAGTCCCTTTCCCCCAGCTCCAGCTCTCAGCCTGCTTCCCGCTACCCCATTCCCCCCAACGCCCTCCCTTCCAGGCCTCGAGGTGGTACTGGTTTTCCTCTGTTGCTAGTCCTGTGTTGCTGCTAGTGCCACAGCTTCCCTTACCCTGTTCTGGCCTCTAGAAGTAGCCTCTTTAGGTTTCTTCAGAGCCTCTTTGTTACGACTCCTTTGCTTGCCAGGACCCTAACCAATACAGAGGTTTCTGCCGCATTGGCATTCAAGCTTTTGCTACTTCGTGTGTTCCTGCTACTTTCATTCAGCGCTGCTCATGATAGTCACAGACATTACTTTCCTGGCTTACATGATAGTGTTTTCCAAAGTCAAGACAGCAGCAGCACAGTTCTGTGGAAAGAGAGCAGATCTGGAGTTCCAGGTTCTGCACTTGTGGGTATGTGTCTTTGGGTCCTTCACTCAAATTCTTTTTATTTTTATTTATTTTTAATTTATTATTATTATTATTATTTTGGCTGGGCTGCACAGCACATGGGATCTTAGTTCCCTGACCAGGGATCAAACCTGTGCCCCCTCCCTGCAATGGAAGCGCAGAGTCTTAACCACTGGACCACCAGGGAAGTCCTCAAATTCTTTTTATTTATTTATTTATTTATGGCTGTGTTGGGTCTTCGTTGCTGCGTGGGCTTTCTCTAGTTGCAGCGAGTGGGGGTTACTCTTCGTTGTGGTGCGCGGGCTTCTCATTGCAGTGGCTTCTCTTCTTGCAGATCACAGGCTCTCGGCACGCGGGCTTCCGTAGTTGTGGCATGTGGGCTCAGTGGTTGTGGCTCACAGGCTCTAGAGCACAGGCTCAGCAGTTGTGGCGTACGGGCTTAGTTGCTCCACGGCATGTGGGGGTCTTCTTGGACCAGGGCTCGAAACCGTGTCCCCTGCATTGAGAAGCAGATTCTTAACCATTGCACCACCAGGGAAGTCCCCTCAAATTCTTTTTAGCTTTAATTTTCTTTTCTGCAAGAGGGGCATAATAATGCCACCTTACCTAGTGCAACGTTGTGGTGAAACTCAGATGAAGCATTTGTAAAGTATTACGTATTATAAGTGAATTTTTAACCGCAGTCATGATTTCGGCCCACGACGGTTTTCACTCTGCTGGCCTCAAGAGTACAACATGTCTAAAAGACAAGAATTCATTACGTTTGATATTGAATTTTTTTTTTAATCACAGTCATGCGGTCTACTTTTGAGAGTTTGGATGCATTCAAAGCTGATGGGTCATAGAAGTCACATACAGCATGAAAGTGTGGAACTGGGCAAGAATAGCTATGCTGACAGCTTCTGTATCTTTTACATGGTTAATTATGCAAGAGAGCCAAGTTTACGTGTGAGATGGAAGAGTAGAAAATGAAGGGCTAGAATTTTGCTCATCTCCGTGGCTCCATTTCATCTCCCAGGGTGGTGGTTCCCAAACGTGGTCCCAGGACCAGCAGCAGCATCACCTGGAACTTTTTAAAAATGCAAATCCTCGGGTCCAGCGTTCTTTATTTTTAAGACGTCCCCTCGTTGCTTCTCTGATGCACACAAAAGTTTGAGAACCATTGTCCAAGGGAGGCTTTGCCAGACCTGAGATACTTCCTACAGGAATAGGTCAGTAAGTGAAGAGAAACCCACTGCCCAGGAAAGACACTTATGTATGAAATCAGTGGGACTAGGTGAAGGGGGGTCAGTAAACTTTTGTGTTTCCCTAATGATGTGTGAGAGTTTTTGTTTATGTGACCTAGATGTCTACTTACTAAGATAATTATACTGACTCATAAGTAATTAAATTCATGCTCATAAATATGGAAGACATTATATTAATTTGTTTTTATATTAGTTTGGCTACAATATAGGTCAAATTATAATTGCTGAAAATATAATTACTCAAATAATTGGTCAAACAAAACAGTTAGTTAATAAGTTTTACTGTCCCACAAATCAACTTTTAAGAATAGTTTCTCTTGGGAATTCCCTGGTTAGGACTCCGTGCTTTCACTGCCAAGGGCGCAGGTTCAATCCCTGGTCAGGGAACTAAGATCCTGCAAGCCACCCAGTGCAGCCAAAAAAAAAGAGTAGTTTCTCTTAACTATAATTCTTTACATTTACCTCCAGTTGGACTCACCTATTTACCCCTATAAGATGCTGTGAGGCAGGGTTAGGTAAGTGGAGGCCCACTTATATATGTAGATAAGTAATGGAGGTTTGGAAATAGAATTCACCCTATATTCCATGATAATTTTGGAGTTAAATTAGTTCGGATTCTAATGCTGCCTCTGATGTACCTGCTTCTGTGTACCTTGAATAAACTCTTTTAGCTTCATTTTCTTTATTTACAAAACTATGAGGACTAAGGTATGTAAAATGCCTAGCACAGGGCTTGGTTCATTTTATTGTAGTTTCTTAGTCATTTTATTGATTATCATTTTCTCTTTTGTTTAACAGCTGGAAGCATTTACTCTTTTTTTTATGAAAGATGGTTGTAAGACATTGAAGTTTTTGTACCAAGAAGGAGATGTACCTGGTCTTGGTAAGGATGTTTTGCAAGGGTAATGTGCCAGCTATTCATGAATGAATGTTAAAGTGCAGCATATCTTTTCTCTTATACATAGACAATCCTATATTTATAAAGAAAATTTACCAGGAGCTTACAAGATTGCTATAATGATTGAAGAAGAAAGCATCCTTATAGAAGTCATTGACCTATCCTGGGAATACACATTTTCACTAGAATTTAATTGCCTTTTCCTTGAAACAGGTAGAGCTATTTTGTACACGTGTTGTCAGATGACTAGAAATAGTCATGAAACCACCCGAAAGCACAGCAGTCACTCCCTGTGGTCCTGGGTCAGCATCTTGTGTTTGCTGCAGCTGGCAGGGGAATATCTGGCTTTCTCTACTTTTCACGTTATTCCAAAAAGAATTGATACTTTACCAGGTCATTGAACTTTTGTCTTAATAACTAGGTACACAGATCATCCTTTGGTTTTAGACTACTTATCTTATAAATCTTGTGGATTTTACCGTGTCCCCTCTGTTGGTTCTTTCTTGCTTTCCTCCTCTGCTGCCTTTTTTTTTTTTTTTTTTGCGGTACGCGGGCCTCTCACTGCTGTGGCCTCTCCCGTTGCGGAGCACAGGCTCCGGACGTGCAGGCTCAGCGGCCATGGCTCACAGGCCCAGCCGCGCCTCAGCATGTGGGATCTTCGCGGACCGGGGCACAAACCTGCCTCCCCTGCATCGGCAGGCGGACTCTCAACCACTGCACCACCAGGGAAGCCCCCTCCTGTGCTGCCTTTAAGCTTAGGCTCCTATCTCATGCCTGCCCCAGTTTTCCAGATTGAAAACCAGTATCTCTGTTACCAGATTTCCTCTCTGAAATCCATACTACTTATTCCTGCCAAGTAAATCTTTCATTGTCCTGTTGTTGGATTGAGTCCAAACTCTTCATTTATTCTACTAAGGCCTGTCATAACCTGGACACACAGTACTTGTTTAGTCTGATCTCCTATTCTGCCAAACATGAACTTGCTGCTCTCTCTAAGCCAGTCTTCATGGTTGTCTGTCCACACCAGTCATTTCTGTGCCCTTTTCTCCACCCTCCTAAGTGTCTCCACCCAGCCAAATCCTACCCCTCCTCCGGATTGCCTCAGGCATTCTCTTTACTTCAGAGCTTTCTCAGAGTGTTCCAAACCACATCCATCACTATCCTCCAAACGCCTGTCTCTTTTAAAGTTTGCATTGTAAAATACACCACTTGATCATGTTCTTCTGTTTTCATCTAATTGTTTAATATATATGTCTTTCTTCACCAACAAAATATGTAGACTCATGATTAGTGACTATGTCTGCTCTATTGATCTTCTGTCTCTCACAGTTCTTATGCTGAGACATTATTGTAAGGTCCACATTTTAATAATTCATTAAAAATTAAAACAATAGGGGCTTCCCTGGTGGCGCAGCGGTTGAGAGTCCACCTGCTGATTCAGGGGACACGGGTTTGTGCCCCAGTCTGGGAAGATCCCACATGCCGCGGAGCGGCTGGGCCCGTGGGCCATGGCCGCTGAGCCTGCGCGTCCGGAGCCTGTGCTCCGCAACGGGAGAGGCCACAACAGTGAGAGGTCCGCGTACCGCAAAAAAAATAAAAATAAAAATAAAATAAATAAATAAAACAATAGCTGAAAATAAAGAAAGGTGAGAAAATATCTACAATTAGAAGAAAAATTAAAACTACCACCCACATTCCCACTCACTTGGAATAATCAAGTTAACTCCTTGATGAGTATCCTTCTGTAACTTCTTTGGTATATATGTGTGTGTGTGTGTGTGTGTGTGTGTGTGTGTGTGTGTGTTTATTTCCCTTTCTCTATGTATTTTGATATGTATATGTACAGTATGTATGAGATATGTACATATATATACACAGTATATATACCACTATGTATATAGTTTGATCTTCTGCTAGTTTTATCTTCTGATCACTAATTTAGATGTTTGTAATGACCCAAATTATAAGTATGGCTACAAGTCTAAGACATATTCACGGTTCATTGACTCCTTGACATCCAGAGTTGCATATATAATATGTAGAGTTGGATCCTATTTTGCAGTATATATATATATATATATATATATATATACTGCTATATATATATATATTTGGGGGACACATTCAGTCCATAGCGTTTATTGTTATCCTATATTGCCTCAAACCTTCTTTGGAAGAGTATAGTATAAATAATAATAATGAAACTCTCAAGTTTTCAGCCGAAAAAAAAAAAAGTATCATTTTCAAACTTATTGGGCCAAAACAAGAATGTAGAGCTAGTGAGAATATTCCTTTTGTGCCAAGATTACACCACCAGACAGACAGAGCTCTCCAGGATGCTTCTGGATGACAAGGTAAGTTTGAGACGGGCTCTCTGTGCCTCCACCTTTCCACAGCCTACGGCATTCTTGCTGCCTTTAACCAGGAAAGTAATCACCTCTTTTATGGCTCACAAGTAGCATCTCACTTATGCCAAATGTACTGGAGGCTGGGAATGCTTTGTGATTTGCTGACCTTGTACCCACTCTGGTGCTTTGGGTCATTCTTTGTCAAAATTTATGAAAGTACAAGACAGATGAGAAGGGGGACGTGCATTCTTCAGCTGGAAGAGTGACCAAGTAACTACAAACTGCTGCCCCTCCTGTGATCGTGCTGGTCACTGCAAACTTCAGCAGCCCAATGACTTGTTCCTCCAGACAGCGACTGTGCCTATGCCTTGTTCACCCAGACCACCAGCCCTGTGGGTCCTGAGGAGGCAAAGCTTGATGGGGAGCAGGCGGGTACTGGATGAGAGTGTAAGGGGCCAAGGTAGGACTGCAAAGGAAGCCACTTTCCCCATACTCAGTGCCCTGCTAGATTCTAAGAACCCTCTACCCTAACAATTATCTTTCTAAATAGCCTTGGTCCAAACTTTGGAGCTCAGGGTGGATTTCAAGTCAGTGTCAACAGTGTGAAACTTTCCTTTTCTTCTAGACAGGTTATCCTGTGTATCCTGGTATATGGGTGAGAGTATCCCAGACCAGATGTTGTTTTCTTAAACTGCAGAGCTTATCACACCCTCCATTGACAGTGTGCAGACCCCTGGGCCTGCAGGGAGGAGGAGATCACAGATAGACACTGTTTGACACACTGGTTTAAAGCTCGATCCTGGAGAGGGTCAGAAGTGAGGTGGTGAAGACAAGCTCCACTCTTTACTCGCTGGGTCACACTGGGAAAGTTATTTCACCTCTCCGAGCCTTGGTTTTCTCATCTGTAAAATGGGAACAGTAATGGAACTCACCTCATGGGATTGGGAGGACCGTGGTTATGCTGGGCTCAGGGCAAGTGCCATGTAAACTTTGCCTCACTCCCTAAAAATGTCTTGTCCTCCAAGATTATAGTCCAGTCTCAGAAAGAAAAAGGAACTCAGTAGCCATGAGAGTTAGTTCAGCCTTCTCTTAATTATTTTCAAAAACATTGCATTTCCTGTTTGGGGACCATGTCACCCAAGATATGCTTCCTTTTTTTTTTTTTTCAATTTAATTGAACTAAGAAAAAACAATTTATAGATGCTTTATAAAAATGTAATCCAACTCTATATATTATTCTATGGTAGCTTTTAAAAATTGATAATATTGTCTTCTCCATGCCACTGATAAATTTCCACAATTAAATTTTAAACAGTTGCATTGTACTTCATTAGGCTGAGACAACTATTAGGTTCAAAACTTATTATTAGAATTTAGGTTGTTCACAACTTTTTTCTCCTTTAAACAATGCCTCAATGAATATCATTGAAGCTAATTCTACGTGGATTAGGAAGACTTTTTAGGAAGAATTCTCAGGAGAACTGCCAGAAGAAAGGGTAAACATACTTTTAATTATTATTTTTGCTATTTCCAAAAATAATATACTTATCAGCTTGGTGAGTATTCCTCTACATGTCTTTCTTATATGCATGTGCTAACACGTAGACACTTAGTATCATTTTAAAAATATGATCATGTAACACGTTTTATTCTTGACTTACTTTTTGGACTTGACAGTATAACCTAGACATTTTTTATGTTATTAAATATAGATTTATCTAATTTAAAAGATGCTGTATAATATTCTTTAGTGTAGCTGCATTTGAATTTTTAGAAGCCAGGAATATGTTCAGCTGTGAGTAATGGAAAACCTAATAGTAGCTTAAACAAATAGGGAGTCTATTTTTCTCTCATAACTGGGCAGGCAGTGGCTAGCAGTGGTTCAAGTGCTCAGTAATGCCATCAGAAACCCAGATTCTTATTTTATTTCTGTTCTGCCATTCTTTTTTTTTTTAATTTAATTAATTTATTTATTCGGCTGCATTGGGTCTTTGTTGCTGTGTGCGGGCTTTTCTCTAGTTGCCGCGAGTGGGAGCTACTTTTCGTGGTGGTGCGCGGGCTTCTCATTGCGGTGGCCTCTCTTGCTTTAGAGCACTGGCTCTAGAGCGCGGGCTTAGTTGCTCCACGGCATGTGGGATCTTCCCGGACCAGGGATTGAACCGGTGTCCCCTGCATTGGCAGGTGGATTTTTAACCACTGCGCCACAAGGCAAGTCCCCTATTCTGCCATTCTTAACACATTGCTTTGTGTTCATATTTGTTCCACATGGTTGCAAGATGAAGTCTAGACATTATGTACAGGTTTTCATCATGTAGGAAAGGGGCCTACTAGTCACACCTCTCCCCTTTATCAGGAAAGCCCAAGATTCTTAATGTCATATGACTACCCTAGGGGCTAGGGAGGCTGAGAAAGCAGTTGTCTCCCTGAGAATGTACAGATTGCTAAATGGGACAAATTCAGGTTCACTTATCAAGGAAAAAAGGGAGAATATTAAGGGTAAAGGTAATTCTGCCAACCTCCATGAATGAGCATTTGAGCTCTACATTGCTGCATACCATGTCTCAGGGTTCTTTGGCTGCAAGCAAGGTGCAGACTCTGGCTTAGGTAAGCAAAAAAATTAAAACATTTGGGTAGTTCACAAAATTTAGAACTAGCTGAACAATCAGGCCTTGGGAAAAATAGGAATAGAGCATTTCCATGGATTTCAGGGCAGTTTCTTTGGATTCATCAGTAGATGGACCTTGCTCAGATACCCTTTTATCTTTGTGTCTCTGCATTCAAGATTTACAGTCTTGCAGAGAGTCTAATTAGTATAGTTTTCACATGTGTACCCCTGCAGGGCTCTGAGACTGGTGTCCTCCAGAATCCCAGGATGGGAGAAATTCCCCAAACCCAAAGGAAGGAGGGCTGGGCAGACAAAAGATGTTTATGGTTTTGTGATAGGGATGTAAAATTTTCTTAGATCATACTTCAAATTGGTTATGGTTGTGAACAGGAAGACTGTTGATTTTTTGCTTATTAATATTGCAACCAAGGAATTCCCTGATGGTACCAGTGGTAAAGAGCCCACCTTCCAATGCAGGGAATGCAGGTTCGATCCCTGGTTGGGGAACTAAGATCCCACAACTAAGCCCGCATGCCACAACTACTGAGCTCACACGCCTCAACGTGAGAGGCTGCGTGCTGCAAACTACAGAGCCCATGTGCTCTGGAGTCCGCATGCCACAACTAGAGAGAGGAAACCTGCAGTCCACTACTAGAGAGAAGCCCACACGCCACAAAGAAAAGATCCCACATGCCTCAATGAAGATCCTGTGTGCCGCAACTAGGACCCGACACAGCCAAAAAAAATAAAGAAAAAAATATTGCAACTAGCTATCTAACAGAATTCTCATATTTTAAATAGTTTTTAAACATCAAAGAAAGATTTCTAATGATACATTTTCATTGAAATTAGTTCAAGGAAGGATTTAATATAAGTCGGGTGCTATGAGAGTATTTAGTGGGGGACAGGATCTTCTTGGGGGAGTCAGTGAAAGTTTACCTGAGAGGTGGCATTTTGGCTGAGATACGAAAGATTAGCAAGGATTAAGGAGGCAAAGGGTTGAGAATGGGATAAGAGAAGGGTTTCCATGAAAGTCCTGCCTGAGGCCAGGCCAAAAGGAGCAAAGTGCAGAACTCAGTGAAAGGCACCCAAGGAGGCTGCAATTTAAGATTTGCAATTACATTTTTTTGTAGATAAAAAATTTTATTCCATAATTATATTGAAAACTTCTTAAACTAAAGCAAGGAACAAGGGTGTAAGATCCACAGTAATTTATCACATTTGATCAGTCATGTGATCGTATGCTAAGTTCTTGACTTTTGTTTTCAGAATGTGGTCGAACTATTCCTGGAGCAACCAAAGGGGCAAAAATGATGAGATTGTATATAGACAGCGCAGCCCCAGAGAAACTAAAAGGAGTGTGTGTAGTTTTTGTTCGCTGTCGCAATGATGTCCCTATAAATACTAAAAATATTCATGAAGTATGTTTACACTTTTTTCAAATATATGGTTAAGCATTTTTGCCAGCTTCATTGAGATATAATTGACATATAGCATTATGTAAGTTTAAGGTATACAAAGAATTGATTTAACACATTGTGAAATGATTACCACCATAGCATTAGCTAACACCTCCATTGCCTCACATAATTACCTTTTTTCTCCTTTTTTGGTAATGACATTTAAGATCTACTCCCTTAGCAACTTTTAAGTATACAATACAGTATCGTTAACTACAGTCACCATGCTGTACGTTAGATCCCCAGAACTTATTCATCTTATAACTGGAAGTTAGTACCCTTTGACCAATGTTTTTTCCATCCAAATTTCTGGGCAGAGGGCTAGTTTAATTGCTTTTTACCTCAACTGACAGAGTTTTTCTCGTCCCCTTTTCATGGACAGGGCAACTGTCCACCTAGAACTTTCTTTATGTAGGAGGCTCAGTTTCATTTCCCTCACATTGTATGGACTCCAGGCCATACCTCCTTCCCTATGCAGAAATTAAAGCACCAGGGAAAGTGTTTACTTGATGAGCAAGTATGTGAATGGTTAAATGCGGGCAGAATATAAGTTTGTTGATTTTAGAACCTTAATATTCACCACTTAAGTTTTCCTAATAGTTTATAAGATATATTGTCTATACTTATTGTAATGTAAAATAGGTTATGATTTTCAGTTCTTTAATGGGATCAGCATGTAAAATAACATTTGAACACTACCCTTTTAGGAAGTGCTATTTACTTTTCTGGACGTATCAGAAGGACTCCTAGTTGGGATTAGGAGTATGCTGGCAAATATATTTCTACCAGCTGTTCTTGCGACAAATAATTGGGGTGCTTTAAACCAGTCCCAGCAAGGAGAATCTGAAAAACACATTTTCACTGAAACCATCAGCAGATACCTTTCATCTTTAGATGGTAAGTATAGTATTTAATGTTTAATCAGTTACTACAAATGAGCAAATTAACTATAAGTTATTAAAAATAAGCATTAGAGAAAACATTTCCATCTTAAAAGATGTAAATCAAAGCAATTATGAGACCTAGAGATAAGATATCAGATCATTAGAACTTCTCTTTCCACGGATCTCTGAAGGCATAAGATACATTTTCTTTTATATCTCCCATTGTAGAAGGAGGATTCTCTTCCTATATTATTTGAGAAAATTTTTACCATATTTAAAAATATATACATTACAATGAACTCTTTTTAAAATATAAATTATATTATTTCATATTGTTAAAATATGCAATTTTATTAATAAATCATAGTCACAATCTAATGATCAACTAGAATTATATTTCTATAAAGTGTTAGATCTCTAACATTTTAGTAATTACAGCTTGAAACCACACATTGGCATTTAATGCATTGACATTAAACACCTCTTGTCAATATTATTTTTTCCCTTTTAGGTGCTAGAATAAGTATTGAGGGAACAGTTAAGTTAAAGAAGATAGACAATGTTGATTTTTCCAAACTGCATACCTTTGAAGAAGTGACACTCGCAGCTAGCAGTTCAGAAACTGTTCGTCAGCTAGAGGACGTGCTGATGATATGGTACAGACAGATTGAACAGGTGAGCCGACCTGAGTGATTTCACCAGATATGAGTCATAGTTCATATCTGTGTCCTAGTCACTGCATTTTGTCCCTAAAAATAAAGGGAAGAGGAGCCTTCCAGATTCTACTATGAAATTCAGCCTATTTTTGATTCTAGTGCAAAATCATTGTTCTCTTTGGACCACTTAATATCAACTTTAAGATATTTCCCACTTTAAGGAGGAAACCATAACATTATGGCTTGAGAATGGAATAATGAAGAAACAGAAATAGCCAGCATTTATCTCCAATATCTTATGTATTGTTTATGCTCTTCATTAGAGAGAGAGGAAAAGTACACAGTGAAGAGACTATAGCCACAATGCTAGACACTTAATAAATACCTCTTGGTTGATCAATGGAATTGTCTGTGTTGACAGAGAGGTTCAAACTAGGCTCATTCCTATCAGTACTGCAGTGGCAAGTCTGCAGCTCTCTGGCCAAATACATTTTCTTTCTGGCAGTAAGAAAAGCAGTGATAGTGATGGGGTATATGTCAACATTCTGAGAGGTGCCAACTTACACTACAAACGTTGACCACAACCAAATATTAGGTAATTGCTCTAAACAGAAAGAGGACTCTAGAAGCCAACTCACAGATCTCTAGTTCATGAGCACAGGACAGTGAAACTGGAGAAGAAAATCTTCAGTTGAATGAGGACTAGGGGAGGAAAATCTTGAGCAAGCAAGAGTTAGAGAAAAACATTTCTGATTTTACCTCTCTTAGAACTGTTAGAAGGAGGGAGGTGTAGTTGGAGTGGAAAAATTGGAGGACTTTGGAAACTCCATCAAGGCCTGGAGTGCCGGCCACAAAATTTGCTCCCAGGTGTCCCTAGGTACTCGAAGTAATTGTCCACCAAGGACTCCTGCAGCTGCCTACTATGCCAGTTGGCATAGGAAGAGGGAGTTGTAAGCCATTGTGGAATTCAAGCTGTGTCCTACACAGTGGCTGAGGAGATCTCCTCCAATTATCATGATCAATCAAAATAGATCTTCTTTTATAAAAATGAGCAAGCAAAAGAAATAGCTTAACATAAGGAGATTAGGCAACTTGAAATAAGAAAAGTTGGGCGGAATTCCCTGGTGGTCCAGTGATTAGGACTCTGCGCTTTCACATTGGTTGGGGAACTAAGAACTAAGATCCCACAATCCTGTAAGCCGCACAGCCAAAAAAAAAAAAAAAAAAGGAAAATCATGTTGGGCAATTGTAGCAAATGGTCTCCAGTTAAGCAGAATCAGTGCAAGAAATGGGAGACTTCTTTAAAAAATATTACATCTAAAATAAACCTTGACCTCTTGTCATACACAAAAATTAATTCAAGATGGATCATAGACATAAATATGAAAGCTAAAACTAAAAAAAGAGGTACATGCAACAACATGGATGAATCTCAAAAACATGTTGAGTGAACGAATCCAGCCTTAAAAAAGTTATGTGAAAAATAGAACAAAAAATATACTTGAATCAGAACATAATGCAGAACTATATTAATATCTTATTAAGATACAAACCCCAGAAGCCATGAAAGGAAAAACCTGACATATATGACTATATAAACAAATTAATGTAAGATCCATATGGCAGAAATCACTGTAAGCAACATTAGAAGATAATTGACCTTCTGGGAGAAAATATTATCAGCATATGTAACAGAGTTAGTATACATAATATGTAAAGAACGGCTATAAATCATTAAGAAATGGGCATTTCAGAGAAAACTTGGCCAAGGATATGAACAATGTCATTCAAAGAAAGTACGTGGACATATTTGACATGGGAAAAGAAGGGGACCTAGGAGTGACGTGATGTCTTCAAATATTTGATGGTATTTCATGTGGACTTAAACTTGTACTGTAATGGCCCTAACAGGCAGAATTAAGAGTGGAGTGTGATGGTTATAAGGAGGGAGATTTTATTAGGATCACTTTCTCACAGAATTTCCCCCCCCACCCGAAAATGGAATGTTTTGTATCCCTGAAAGTATCCGATTTGAGGTTGGATTATCATCTATGAATAATGTTGTAGCAGGAATTAAACATCAAAAGTGTTGCTTGATTTAGTTAATTTTAAGGTCCATTTTCATTCTTTAATTCAGTGATTCAAATTATATAGACTTTCAGCCACTAAGAAAAGTTTAAATTATGTCTAGTATCCTTTATTTAAGGAGGTGGAGAAACTTATAATAAGATTAGGAAAGAGTTCCATAAACCATGGTTGAAATTATAAGCATTTCATGGATTAAAGAGAGAAGCTTCATAGGTTTGAAAAATCAACTGTGTATTTTGACTCATTTGTATTCTTAATTCCATCACGATTGTAGTTATGGAAAGTTATAAGCATAAAAAATGTACAGAAAATAAGAAACACCCCTGTAAGTACCACTGAGATTAAACAGATACTAACCATTTGCTATTTTTGCTTCAGATCTCTTATTTTCACTAAATCCTCCAACCCTTTCCTCTCCCTCCCTGTATATTACCACCATTCTGATGTTATTGTCTCCTCCATTCCCCTGAAAGTTTTATACTTTTATTGCATTTGCATATTTATAAGGTTTATATTATATATAAATAAATTATATATATGAAAATACAGAATATATATTTGTGTTTAAAATCTTTACATAAATGGTATCCTTTTACAGTTTTTTTTTTATTTAACATTCTCTTTCATCCATGTTGATACAAGTAAATTTATTTCATTCACTTAACTATTGTCTGGTATTCCTCTATGAGAGAATCCATTTATTCTGTAGATTTCCAGACATTTAGGAGACATTCAAATTATGTCTAGTATCCTCTGTTTAAGGAGGTAGAGAACTCACCTGTTCCCTCAGAAAGCAGTTGTTTCTACTTTTTTTCCTGTTACAAACAATAATAATACATCTTCAATGAATATCTTTATTCTGGTCTCGTTTGCACATGTTCAAGAGTTTCCCAGGGAATGGCTGAGAGAAGTAGTATAGATTTTTTATTGGGTACTACAAGGCCCTCCAAATAGTGGTTATATTAACTTATATTTTTTTACAGAAGTAAATGGGAGCTCCCATGTCTTCATATCTTTCGTTACACTTGGGACTGTTGGATTTTTAATGGATGCCAGTATGTTGGATGTGAAATGGTATCTTGATTTATTTTGCATTACCCTGAACACTGTTGAGCCTGTGGACGTTTAATGACTATTTAGATTTCCTCCTTGTTGAATTGCCTGTTCATATCCTTTACCTAGTTTTCTTTCAGATTGCTTGATGATATCTTAACTGAATTGTTGGAGTTTGAATAATATTTTCCGCCTGTTAATCTTTTGTTGGTCCCCATTGTGTCCTGCATTTGCGTTTGGTATTGGTGTCTTTAGTCATGTGGAAGTTTTACATTTTAATGTAAATATCTTTAAAAATGGTAATCCAGCCTCAATTTAGCTACCTCCAGTGACTAGAACCTTTGTGCTTTTTGTATTTTGGAAACACTTTCCTACGCCAGTGTTGTGAAGATATTCTCCTAAATTATTTATTTATTTTAAATACTGAAATATACAGAAATGAACAACAAATGAATAAAAATAAAATAAACAAATTATTGTAAAATTAACACCTGTGTAACTTTTGCACAAGACATAGAGCATTACCAGCACCTTGCAATCTCCATGCATTTTTCTTCCCAATTTTAACTCCCTTTTCTTCTCCCTAGTGGTAACCATTTTCTTGGCAATTATGTTGTTCAGTTCCATGCTTTTCTTTATAGTTTTACCCCCATCTCCTGTATTTTCTTTAAATGTTTTACCATTTAGGTTTTTAATCTTTCTGGAATTATTTTTGTGTGTGTATAATGTGAGGTAGGAATCTAATTTTGTCTTTTTCCATATGGTTAGCCAATTGTCTCAGAAGTGTATTTAGTAGTCCATTCTTTACCAGCAAATTTGTAATATCTATCAAGTCTCTAGACCCCTTTATCTATCCCACCTGTCTACTTATTTGTTTTTTGTACTCATACCATACTGCTTTAATTTATGTTGCTTTTTACTAAATCAACGTTTGGTATGGCAAGTCCCTTTCATTATTTTTCTTCAAAATTGCATTGATTATTTCTGGTTGATTGTTCTTCCAAATTAATTTTAAGACTAGTTTGCTGGGGCTTCCCTGGTGGCGCAGTGGTTGAGAGTCTGCCTGCCGATGCAGGGGATGCAGGTTCGTGCCCCTGTCTGGGAAGATCCCACATGCCGCGGAGCGGCTGGGCCCATGAGCCATGGCCGCTGAGCCTGCGCGTCCGGAGCCTGTGCTCCACAACAGGAGGGGCCACAACAGTGAGAGGCCCGCATACCGCAAAAAAAAAAAAAAAAAAAAAAAAGACTAGTTCGCTAAGTATCATGAAAAGAAAACCTTGTTGAGATTTTGACTGGAAATTTCATTGAATGAAATAAATTTCATTTCATTAATTTAGAGAAAATTTCCATCTTTATATGTTGAATTTTTCCATCCATGAACATGGTATATTTCTCCACTGATTTAGGCCTTCTTTTGTGTGCTGAAAGTAAGTTTTCTAATTTTCTCCAAAAAGGTCTTGTACATTTTTTGTTAATCTCTAGATATCTTACATTGTTATTATTTGTTATAGCAAATACTGCCATTTTAGAAATTACATTTTCAGATTGCTAGATGGCTTGTAAAGAAATGCTACTGATATTTATATATACAGCCCCAAACCTTACTGAATTATTCACTTTTATTAATTGTAAAAGTTTGTCTTTAGATATTCTTGAATTTTTAAAATGTGGCCAACCATTCCCTCCATGATAATGCCATTGTTTTTTAATTTCCAATTCTTATACCTTTTGTTTACTTTCCTTATCCTGTGCTATGATCTCCATGACCTGGTTGAATGGAAGTGGGTGGTGATAGTGGCAAAATTGTCTTGTCTTTGGTTTTAAAGTGGTATTTTCTAAAATTTCATCTTTAAGTATGATGTTTTAAATCACAGCAAGATCCTTTTTGACCCATCTCCTAGGGAAATGGAAATAAAAACAAAAATAAACAAATGGGACCTAATGAAACTTAGAAGCTTTTGCACAGCAAAGGAAACCATAAACAAGATGAAAAGACAATCCTCAGAATGGGAGAAAATATTTGCAAATGAAGCAACCGACAAAGGATTAATCTCCAAAATTTACAAGCAGCTCAATATCAAAAAAACAAACAACTCAATCCAAAAATGGGCAAAAGACCTAAATAGACATTTCTCCCAAGAAGATATACAGATTGCCAACAAACACATGAAAGGATGCTCAACATCACTAATCATTAGAGAAATGCAAATCAAAATTACAATGAGGTATCACCTCACACTAGTCAGAATGGCCATCATCAAAAAATCTAGAAACAATAAATGCTGGAGAGGGTGTGGAGAAAAGGGAACCCTCTTGCACTGTTGGTGGGAATGTAAATTGATACAGCCACTCTGGAGAAAAGTATGGAGGTTCCTTACAAAACTAAAAATAGAACTGTCATATGACCCAGCCATCCCACTGCTGGGCATATACCCTGAGAAAACCATAATTCAAAAAGAGTCATGTACCACAATGTTCATTGTAGCTCTGTTTACAATAGCCAGGACATGGTAGCAACCTAAGTGTCCATCGACAGATGAATGGATAAAGAAGATGTGGTACATATATACAATGGAATATTACTCAGCCATAAAAAGAAACGAAATTGAGTTATTTGTAGTGAGGTGGATGGACCTAGAGTCTGTCATACAGAGTGAAGTAAGTCAGAAAGAGAAAAACAAATACCGTATGCTAACACATATATGTGGAATCCAAAAAAAAAAAAGGTTCTGAAGAACGTACAAGCAGGACAGGAATAAAGATGCAGACGTAGAGAATGGACTTGAGGACACGGGGAGGGGGAAGGGTAAGCTGGGACGAAGTGAGAGAGTGCCATGGACTTATATATACACTACCAAATGTAAAATAGCTGGTGGGAAGCAGCCACATAGCACAGGGAGATCAGCTTGGTGCATTGTGACCACCTAGAGGGGTGGGATAGGGAGGGTGGGAGGGAGACACAAGCAGGAGGAGATATGGGAACATATGTATATGTATAGCTGATTCACTTTGTTATACAGCAGAAACCAGCACACCACTGTAAAGCAATTATACTCCCATAAAGATGTTTAAAAATTATAATATACATGTAAAACAAAGTATGATATTTGCTGCAGACTTTTGGCAGGTACTAATTATCATGGTAAAGAAATTCTCTTCTAGTCTTAGTTTGCTAAGAGTTCTTAATATTATTCAGTGTTGAATGTTATTTGTACTTTTAACTTTCTTTGAAAAGGTGCAAATAATGAGGTTCTAAAAGCAGAAAGTAACGTTTCTATACTCTGTGAACTTTTCTGATTGCAGGTACTTATTGAAAGTGTGCAGATGAGAAGAGAAGCTGATGACTCAGGTCCTCTCACTGAACTGGAACACTGGAAACGCATGTCAGCCAAATTCAGTTATATCATTGAACAGATTAAAGGGCCAAGTTGTAAGGCTGTTATAAATGTGCTTAATGTTGCACGCTCCAAACTCTTAAAGGTAAAAGGCCTTGTATTTTAAAGTTTACTTCAGAGCAACCAACTGGAAAATTACCCTTCTTGAACTGCTTCTTCGCATCATATACTTTGCACCATGTATTTAGAAGTGTTAAAACTTTGAGTAAGGCTTTCTCTTGTACCATCGTTACTTCCAGAAGAGGAAAAGGAAGTATAGAAATGAAAATTTATTTCTCAATATTTCACACACCAATTTTGACAGTACTACTATGGGGTGATTGCTATTTATTTTTAAATTGTTTTTGAAATTGTAAATCAATAGAGGCTTATTGAATTAGAGGACTATATAGAAAGTCAAAAGCAAAAATGTCCTCTATCTTACATCTCATCCCCGCTATTCCATCTCCTTTCCTAGAGGTCATATTTATTAACAGTTTAGCTTGATTCTCTCCAGGTCCTTTTCTGTTTCTTCCTTAAAAAAAAAAAAAAATATATATATATATATATATATATATATTTGTTTTGTGTTTCTAAATTTTTAAAATTACATGGCATCATCATACTCTGTTTTTCTTTAACTCCCTGGTCCCCCCAACAGCATATCTTGGAGAGTTATACCTATCAGATCAGGCTATTTCGTTTTCCATAATGTTAATGCATCAGGTTTTATTTAATCATTTTCTTGTTTTTAGACAAATTGTTTCCTTTCTTTTTTTCAACAGTCTTGAGATATAATTCACATATTACTCATTTCTGCCATTTAAGGAGCAAAATTCCGTGGTTTTTAGTACATTCACAGAGTTGTGCAACCATCACCACAATCAATTTTAGAACATTTTATCACCTCACAAAGAAACCCTGTACTCTTTAGCTATCACCTGCCATCTCCATCTGTCTCCTTCCCCTCATTCTAGCCCTAAGTAACCACCAATCCGCTTTTTATCTCTGTAGATTTGCTTGTTTTGGACATTTCATATAAATGGAATCATATAATATGTGGTCTTTTGTTACTGGTTTCTTTCACTTGGCATAATGTTTTCAAGGTTTATCCATGTTGTAGTATGTATCAGTAATTATTCCTTTTCACAGCTGAATAATGTTCCATTTTATAGATAACACCACATTTTGTTTATCAGTTTATGGATATTTACATTATCTGTATTTTTTGGCTATTATGAATAATGCTGCTGTGAACATTCTTGTACACGTTCTTATTTTTTTTTTTGCGGTACGCGGGCCTCTCACTGCCGTGGCCTCTCCCGCCGCGGAGCACAGGCTCCAGACGCGCAGGCCCAGCGGCCATGGCTCACGGGCGCAGCCGCTCCACGGCATGTGGGATCTTCCCGGACCGGGGCACGAACCTGTGTCCCCTGCATCGGCAGGCGGACTCTCAACCACTGCACCACCAGGGAAGTCCCTGGTACACTTTCTTGTGTGGACATATGTTGTCATTTTTCTTGTATATACCTGGGAGTGGAATTTCTGGCTCAATGTGTTTAACTTTTTGAGGAACATTGTTCCTTTTCTATGTGTTCACAAACATTACTACAGTTAAAGCCTCTACATGCCTACAAGCAAGCATTTCCCTAGGGTGTATACTCCACAACTTTGTTAATACTTATTATCAGTTAAAAATTTTTGTTTGCCTGTCCAACATGTGGAAAATGGCTTGCTGTATTTTGCCTTTTCCTTATTAATAATGAAGTTGAGCATCTTTTAAAGTTTATTTGCTATTTGCATTTATTCTCCTGAGAATTGTTTGTTTCTATCTTTCCCTCACTCAGAAAGTTTCAGGTATTGTTTTGTTCTGATTCTAGTAGTCCTTTATTACTATGGCTATTAATCAATTGTTATATATGGTGGATGAGGCAAACGGCCATGGTCCCTGAGCATCTCTACACATTACTTCTGGATATGAAAAATACACTTTGCTGATGGGAATGTTTTCTTTCCTGAAGACCCAGAATAATGTAATGTCACTTTTCTAACCTAGAAAAGTCACTCCAGGTAGAAGCAGGTCTGGTTTAAGCCAACAGACAGAATGTTAATTACAAACAGAATGAGCCTTCAGTTTTAGTAAGTCACTTAAGGTTTTTATAATAACTTTAAGTCTTAAATAATATAAGAAAAAGATATATCAATCACATTTAAGTATCTACTCTTTTAGTATATGAATGATTAGGGAAGACAGCTTGAATTTCATGATTAAACCTTAGCACAGTGGTATATTTGGATGTTTCATAGGACTCTTGTACTTTCTTTTCTTAGAATTGGCGTGATTTGGATGCAAGAATCACAGATACAGCAAATGAATCAAAAGATAATGTCAGATATTTGTACACTCTAGAAAAAGTATGTCAGCCTCTCTATAACTGTGATCTAGTAAGTATTCTTTTTAAAGTGCAGTTTAAAAAATTAGCGCATACACTTTGTTATAAAGCAGAAACTAACACACCATTGTAAAGCAATTATACTCCAATAAAGATGTTAAATAAAATAAAATAAAAATTAGCACATAAGATCGATTTAATATGTGTGTATTGGGAAAAACATATTGCAGAAAAGTTACTTAAAAGATACCTTTTCCTATTATATATCTGTAATGAATTATAAACTATATTTATTATTTTAACCTACATTTAAATATATAGCATTATCATAACTATGACCTGATTTGTGAATTGAGAAAGACAAATATATTAGTTATTCATTGCTTCATAAGAAATTACCCCAGAACCGAGTGGCTTAAAACAATAAACATTTATTATATCACAGTTTTTGTAGGTCAGGAATTCAGGGACAGCATAGCTGAGTACCTCTGCTTCAGGGTCTCTCATGAGGCTGCAGTCAAGCTGCTGTCTTGGGATGTGGTCTCTTCTGAAGGGGAGGCTGACTGGGGAGGGTCCACTTCTATTGCACACCACATGGGCCTTTGCACAGGACAACTCGCTTCCCCTAGAGTGAGTGACCCAGGAGTGAGCAAGAGAAAGTGCCCAACTAGCATTACGCTGATACCAAAGCGAGATAAGAACACCTCAAGAAAATAAAATTACAGGTCAATATTCCTGATGAATATAGATGCAGAAATTGTCAACAAAACAGTGGCAAACCAAATTCCACGGCACATTAAAAGGATCACACACTAAGATCAAGGGGGATTTATTCCTGGGATGCAAAGATGGTTCAACATATGCAAATGGATAAATGTGATACACCACATTAATAGAATGAAAGATAAAAATCATGATTATTTCAATAGATGCAGAAAAAGCATTTGACAAAATACAACACCCTTTCATGATAAAAGCTCTCAATAGAGTATAGAAGGAATGTACCTCAACATAATAAAAGAATACATGTCCTTTAAAAATTGTATAAATAAAATAAACATGCAAAAATAATGTATATGAATATTATAACATCTCTGTACTTTTTAAAATATATTTAAAGCTTTTCACTATAAAAAGTAAACTTGGAAGAAAGATATAATGCTTTTTGCTGTTACCAAGACCTGTAAATTTTAAGGTATACTAATTTCAACTTCTTGATTCAAAAGACTTATTTAAATTCATATAATTTTCAAATCTTTTAGTTTTGGTTTTAGTTCTTTTCATCCTAGTATTTTTTTTCATCCTAGTAATTTAAAAAACTTTGTTCAATTCCTCTAGCGATGCATGTACTTTATTATTATTGTTATCATTGAGCTTTTTACATTCTCTGATGTAAGAATATTTCTAACATTATCTTTTGAAATTAGAGAAGTACTGTTAGTATTAAGTCTTATAATTTCTTCCCCCTCATATACCAACTATTTCTGTAGATTCAAAAATTCTTTTTTTCTCATTTTCTTTATTCTCCTTAAAATAAACCAGAAGCTGCTGTTTAGTTTGTAACTGTCAGTTGAGCAGGAAAAGTGTAGAGGACTCATGCTTCCATTTCTTGTTGATAAAATTTTATGAATTTTGTGTTTCATTTTATCATCTTGGTATTGTGCTATTGGCATATCGACTAATATATTTTATGCATAAAATGTGCGAACACTATGTATAGATAAGAACTGTGCACTCCAGGAGCTACTATTATAAATAATGATGTTTAAAATTCAGATGAAGGGTATTTCCCTGGTTGGCCCATTTGATACTGTCTCCAGGCCTTTTTTATTCTTTGTGGAGTTGCCTTATTGAGGATGGAAGGGATTCCTAGGCATATTTTAATTAGAATCTTTTTGGTCTACAGATAACACGTATAATATGAATTCTGACATACAGGGTTAACTACAAAGTGACGATACTAATTTCCATAAGCCACATAAAATTGATTTCGTTATGTCATGGTTACACCTCATAACTAGGACATACAGTACACTCAGAAGTAGTTGTTCTTCCTGGCTTATTTATTCCACCACTATTAAAAAATCTTTTTATATATTTTAAATTGTTCTTGCAATTAAAAGTCCAGCTCCTTGAGGGTGGGAAGGCCACTGACCTTCCCTTGTCCTTCCATAGTGATTTATGATTTACAGCAAGGTTAAAAGCAGGATCTCAGAATCTCGGGCACATAGCTGTGGTTATGCTACAGCTCTAGGACCTTGGACAAGGTACTCTACATCTCTATTTTCTCATTTGCAAAATGGGAATAATCATAACACTTTATTTTATAGATTCTAAGACTTTTCTTTCACATTTTAACATCTCTGTATTCAGAGCACAACTTACAGTCAGTCAGGTTTTATGAATCATTGTGAAGGTGACTTGACACCATCTGAAATTATTAGTTCTTTCCTTGCGGGGGAAGGAAAGGACTAATGTTTGTTTTGTTTTTGGTACCATGGGTGTGAATTCAGACTACAGTGAGCGAGCCCCAGCTTGTGGAACAAGTTCTCAGGATAGTTTATTTTCCATCCCTCCCCCAAGGAGCAGGATTGGGGCAGGTAGGCTTTATTCCTGTCTTTTTCTCCATGGCTTGTTAATTTCATGCATCGTTTGGTGGCTTAGATTTTTGTAGGCGTTAGACTCCCCATCTTGAGCATTTTTTTCCCCTTCTTCAGTAGACTGTAAAGCAGTGGTACAGTCTTACAATCAGTGATGTTTTAGATCTGATGAAATCAAACCTGCCTTAAATGGTCATTGTTGGGACTTCCCTGGTGGTGCAGCGGATAAGACTCCACGCTCCCAATGCAGGGGGCTGGGGTTCGATGCCTGGTCAGGCAACTAGATCCCACATGCGTGCTGCAACTGAGAGTTCGCATGCCGCAACTAAGACCCAGTGCAACCAAATAAATACATATTTTTGAAAATGGTCATTGTCAACATAAATTAAGATAATATGTGAAGCTCTTCACCTAGTGCCTGGCGCATAGTAATCATTCAATATACATTAGCAATCGTTTGATATCTCAGATGCACTTGCTCTGCTTTGCTCTATGCTGTTCTACTTGATGGCTCTAGGCTGTTCTACTTATTTCACTTCTGTGTGTGTGTCGTTTCCACCCTGCCTTGACCTCCTCCAGGATAGTTTCTTTATATTTGGAATTCTCTCAATATTCTCAGAACTTCGTGGTACTTAGTAGGTTTGCTGAAAGGTGAATTGAGTTGAATAATGAGGAAATGAGTTCTAGTCTGATCTCTGTTTCTAATTAGCTTTCTGGCCATACATTAGTCACTTTACCCTTTAAGATATCAGTTTCTTCATCCTTAAAAAGAGCAAGTTGAGCTATTAATACTTAAAATCACTTTCACCTCCAATATTTTATCTTTAAATAAAATTTTAAGTTTACATGTACAGAAAAGTTGCCGTGATAGTACAGAATTCTTTTCATCTAATTTCTCCTGTTAACATCTTGCAATACCTTGGTACCTTTGTCAAAACTCACGTCCTTTCTCTGTTTCAGTATCCAGTCAAGGATACCATGTTGCTTGTAGTAAAATCTGACTTTTAAGATTAAAATGTTACACTGTTTCATGTATGTTTAGAGTTTTGAATATTATAGGATGGGGGTTATTAAAAATATAAATGTATGCTTAATATATTTCAATTTTAGGTTTCCATGGCACATGGGATACAAAATTTGATAAATGCCATCAAAATGATTCACAGTGTGTCAAGGTATTATAATACTTCGGAGAGAATGACCTCATTGTTTATCAAGGTAAGTTTCCAAGGGAAGAAATCACATTGTAACCCTGTGAAAAGGTTAACAGTGCTTTCCCTCTGAGCCAGGGAAGGGAATTGGGAACTTCGGGTGCCTCTCAGAGTTCTGGATTTTCATACTTTGTGGAAAAGAAAAGAAAGGCATGCCTGGAGTCAGTTGTACTTAATTGAAGGGGGACCTTTCTGCTTGTCAGAGGTAAACCCCCAGGTTTTTTGTTTAAAAGTAACTGATGATTTTCTAATTTATTTGTTCCAAATAGTTTTGCATAAGAGCTAAGAATTGTGCCTAGACTGTTACAAGAAACAAAGAAGGACTCTACATAATGATCAAGGGAAAAATAATGCTTCTTTAGCTACTCCCACCCACATTGTGGTTTATGTAAAATCTTCCCATTTAGTGCCATATGTTTAATTATTTTAAATAATTGGAAAAATCATCCAAGAAACACAGGAGTAGAATTTACTTATAAATGATTCAAGCAGAACATAACAGTCACATTTCAACTTTCTTTTAGATCAAAGAATAGATTTAATCATTGTCTATGTCCCAAGCAAGGCAAGAACCTTAGGATTCTTCCCTGTCACTTGTCTTCCTCCTTGCTACATGTTCCACATTGAGATTTCTAGTTCCATATTATTGTTACTGTGTTTTCAGTGTATGAATCAACAAGTGATCAGACTAAAATCTAAGTATTGCTAGCATTTTTGATCACCTCTGTTTTGTGATTTCCACATCTTCCTCTGCCTTGGATTTATTATTTCTTTTGCTGAAAAAAATTCTTCAGTAGTTCTGTGGTGAACCCCCTGAATTCCTGCATGTCTGAAAATCACTTCATTTTGTCTTACCACTCAAATGTTAGTTTGAGATTCTTAAGTTCAATATAATTTTTTCCTGGAACTGTAAAGATACTGTTGTATACTATCTACAATTGTTGATAAGAAATTTGATGCTAATCTGATTTTTTTTCCTTTGTGGGAAACCTATTTTATTCTCCTAGGAAGCTTGTAGGATTTTTTCTTCATTCTTGAACTTCTGAAATTTCAAAGTGATGTGGTTCTTTTTACCTTTATCTTGTTCTATACTTGCTGGGTTGTTTCATTCCCAAGACTTTCCTCTCTCTTCATTCCTGGGAAGTTTTCCTGTTTACCTCTGATTATTCCTTATCCACCTATTCAATTTATTCTCTCCCCTTGAATCTAAAATCCATGTTCCTTAACTTTTTTTGGGGGGGGGGTCCATCTTTGTCCTTTGATCTTTCAGCTCGCTCATTGACTGTTCATTTATGTCCCAATTGCTGGTCGGTGCATCAAAAAAAAATTCAATTTCCGAGTTCTTTTCTTTCATGATGTAAAAATCCTCTCATATCTTTCTTATAAACTTAGTTAATAAAAAATATTTTAAAAGATTTTACATATATCTTTTCTGTATTTTCTCTCTTTGTTGAACTTAATGCTTCTGTTACCATGTTTGTTTTCTTCAGTTGCTTGGTGATTCTTGGTTGTCTGCCCATCTTTGTGTTTGAGACTGCTGATTTGCCTCCCTGTTCTGTTTATTTTGTCTGTCTCTTGTGAGTAAGGAGTATAACTTACTGTTTGGAGGGGAGTGAGAATAGCTTTTTCTCTGATATGTCCTCCTGGGAGTGCAGTAGCTACCTGGGCCACACTTCTCAAAGACTGTGGTCCACACTCATACCTTTGTCCTTTTAGCATATGTCGCTGTTGCCTGCTGTACAAGTTGCTCTAAATTCGGTGTTCAGGGTTACAACTGAGGGTTACCTCACATTGTCTCCCATCTTGAAAAATTTCCATAACTGTTCTACCTTCAAGTAACCTTCTCCAGAACCGGGTTCTGACTTTCTCTAGTCTTTTTTTTTTTTTTCTCTGTAGATTTGGTACTGTGTGATTTCCATATTTTAGGAATTCTCCAAAATTTCTGTGTGTCAGCCTGCCATCTTGGTTAAACTTCCAGACCATTTAAATGGCTGTCTTTCTTTTTTTTTTTTCCTTCTTTATTTTGGGGGATGTGAGAGGTGGTTAACTTAATATTTAGTTTGCATGTTGAAGGATGGAGAAGAATCACAGTTGGACTGGATCAAGACCTAATTAGAGGAGAACTAGACAAAGAGAAAATATAGTTGACTGTGAAATTGATGGCCTCAGTGACGTAGACTTAAATACAGTAGGTAAATGTGACTTTGGGTTTTCTTTGTTTTACCTGGAATGTATATTTCTTTGTTTTTTATATTCTGTAATTAATTCATTCCATAAGGTTTCTATTTATCATATTTTTATGCTTGTGATTTAAAAAACTTAAATTTTATTTCTTTCTCTACCTATAGTTATTCTGGACTTATATTTATTTTAGGTAACAAATCAAATGGTGACAGCATGTAAAGCATATATTTCTGATGGGGGAACTAACCACGTATGGGATCAGGAAATACCAGTTGTACTAAAGAAAATTCAGGTTTGTATAAGTATTTTTATTTTCATAAAGTAAAGCTTTTACCATCTGGCCCACTTTTGCTTACTTTTTTCATTGACAAAGCATGTTAACTTTGAAAAAACATTGTACAGGGTAGCATGAGCATATAAGAAGAACTTCATTAAAATTATCTACTTCCCTTTATGCTTAGTGCTCCTGTTAGGGCATAATTTAATCCTCATCTTGTCCATGGCTGCCTGTATCAGACACCTCGCATGTGCCATTTCATATGCTCTGGCCCCCATCTTTTACTCCAGCCCCTGTTAGTTTCATTTTCTTGCCTTTTTGCATTGCTTAGGATTGCCATGCATCCTTAAATGGACCTGGTAATAGTTGGCATCTGATTCTGATCTTCTTTTAGAAGAAAATGCTTCTAACATTTCCCCATTTAGTTTGATGCTTTAATACATCATTGATTAGATTCAAGGAAGTTTTATTCCTAGTTTTAGTACTAGGAGATATTATTAAAAGTTATGAATGGGTTTTGAAAAAATTTTTCAGCACATATTTTT
Organism: Aethalodelphis obliquidens; assembly: GCF_003676395.1. Classification (NCBI taxonomy): domain Eukaryota; kingdom Metazoa; phylum Chordata; class Mammalia; order Artiodactyla; family Delphinidae; genus Aethalodelphis; species Aethalodelphis obliquidens. The sequence continues at coordinate 10,665,794 of NW_020837975.1, forward strand.
GAGGAGCTTATAAGATTTTTCTCCTCAATCTATTAATGTTATAGATGACATTTTTAGGTTTTCTAAAATGAAACTATTCTAATATCCCTAGGATAAACTCGACTTAGTCATGGTGTAATTATCTTTTTAAAAACATTCTTAACTTCACTTTGCTACAATTTTCTTTAGGGCTTTTTGCAACTATATTCATGAGAGAGATAGCCTGTAATTTTTCCTTTCTCATAGTGTCCTTGTTAGTGTTTCTGGCACTAAGGTCTCAGAATAAGTACGACTGGAGGAGGGGAAGGAAGTACTCCCCTCTTTTCTAGCCTCTAGAAGAGTTTGTAGAAAATCAAAGCGATCTGTTATTTTGAAAGTCTGAAAGAAATGGCCATACCAGCAAGTCTCCATCTGGAAGTGGTTATTGGCTTTCTTCATGTGCTGGTTCCTGGGCTTCGTAGAGCCTAGGTGGGAGGCTGGGACTGTTGCGGTAGAGCAAGAAAGGATGCTCAGTGCCCTCCACCTAGGACGTGAACTGCTGTGCTTGCAGGGTTGGCCCTGAGCACTCTCATCACCACTCTCTGACCTCTGGAACTGGAGGATAAGAAAGAGTTGTCAGAGGAAACATAAGATGTACTTAAATGAAACAGAAGATGAGGAATCGCAGTTAGGATAGTTTCTCTTCCTGAAAACACTTGATCTCAACGACTGGAAGAACCAGAATCATTATGCAGTTCTTGGATTTGTTCATGTAAAATACAAAGTTATGCAGAGAGAGACCAAAGCAGCACATAAAGCAGTGGTTCTAAACAATACCAAAAGCAGCTGGTGAATCCGTTAAAGAAGGAGATAATGACAACTTCACTTGCATAACTGAAACTTATGAAATGTCTGAGTCAGTGAAAAGAGGAGAAATTAACAGTGTAGATCTTACTTTTGATAACTCAGTTCCTTAGAAAAGTGAAGCAAAGGACAATTTCTTCTAAGTGTTTTCCCAAGTGTTTGAAATGCATTACAGGTGGTAAAAAAGAAAAAGTTCCTAAACTTGGGGATATGAATTCATCATTTGATGATGCAGAGGCATTTTATTCCTGCTGGCATAATTTTTATTATTGGAGAGAATTTTTCTTATTTAAATGAAGGAAAAAAAGCAGAATGTCATGATGAAAGGAGAGAGATTGAAAAGCAGAACAGAGCAGCAAGGGCACAAAGGAAAAAGAAGAAATGAATTGAATGTTAGATGATAATGCATATAACTGTGATGCAAGGATTTTAAAAATTCAAAGAAAAAGAAAAAGCCAAGAAAGAAGCAGAGGAAAAAGCAAAAGCTGAAGGAAAATTGAAGAAGGAAGAAGCTAAAGAAAAGCAGAGATGAGGTGAATTAGGAGCTGCTTGGATAGGTAAGGAGAAAGAGGAAGTTAGACAAAAGGCATTACTGGCAAAGAAGAAAAAGGATAACCAGGAAAAAAAGCCATTAAGAGGGAAAGGCAATATCAAATCATTATGTTGTATGCCTGAAACTAATATAATGTTATATGTCAATTATATAAGAAAAGAGAAAGGTAGCAAAAACTTCAAAATTCATGGAAGACCTGGAATTACTTTCCTGATGATGAGATAAAGCCGGTTAAAATGATGGAAGAAGTGGAAAAACTTTGCGATAGGCTCGAACTTGCAAGCTTACTGTATTTAAATGAAACGTTCACATCACCTACAAAAGAAATAGGCATTGCTGCTCTGCCAAAACAGAAGAAATTAATGAGCAAATTAGAAAAGAGAAAGAGGAAATTGAGGCTTGTGTGTGCCAAGTATCTAAGAATGCAGAGACATCAACTGTTGAAGGTGGAAATGGCAGTAAAAATTTGTCAGAAGAGAATTGATCTGCAATTGCTAATTAAAACTGTGAGCCTCTTTCTTGCTGGGACAAATTCAAGATGGGAAGTTATTGCCAAGTACATGAACACGCATTCTACTTCTGGAAGTCAAAAGAACTGCCAAAGATTTTATTGGCAAAGAACCGTCTCCCAAAACTTGGCCCTCATCAGAAAGATGACATACTGTGTGGAGTAGAGCCTCAGACTGTCAATATAACACCTCAGAACAATTTGGAAATCCATGTGCAGATTTCACCTCTTGACAACAGAAGCACAGAAGCTTTTGGAATGAGCTTTGAAAATGTATCCAGTAAAGATACCTGAAAGATGTAGCGTGTATCAGAATTTCATTTCGTTATGGCTGAGTAATATCCCATTGTATGGATAGACCACATTTTGTTTATTCATTCGTCTTTTGATAGACATTTGGATTGTTACCACCTTCCGACTATTGTGAATAATGCTGCTATGAACACTGCTGTTTAATGATCTCTTTGAGTCTCTGCTTTCAATTATTTTGGGTATATACCTAGAAGTGAAATTGCTGGATCATATGGCAGTTCTGTTTTTAACTTTTTGTGGAACCACCATACTGTTTTCCCTAGCAGCTCTTCCATTTCACATTCTCACCAGCAATGCACAAGAGTTCCAGTTTCTCCACACTGTGCCAATACTTGTTATTTTCTCTTTTTTTTGGTAATAGGTATCCTAATGCATATGAAATGGTATCTTATTGTGTTTTGATTTGCATGTCCCTAATGGCTAGTGATGGTTGAGCATCTTTTCATGTGCTTGTTGGCCATTTGTATATCTTCTTTGGAGACATGGCTATTCAAATCCTTTACTCATTTTTGAAGTGGGTTCTGTTTTTGTTGAGTTGGAGGAGTTCTTTATATATTCTAGATATTAATCCCTTATATATATGTTTTATGAATACATATTGCTTCATTTAAAAAAACTAGTTATTTGACTATTCTTTCTATTTCTTCTTGAGACAGTTTTTGTAAGTTTATATTTTTGAGGAATTTCTTCAATTTTTCTAAAATTTGTAATTTATTGGCATAATGTTGACAATATTCTCTTACTAATCTTTGCCTTGTTATGTAATCTGTCCCCTTATTCATTAACAATATTACTTATCTTCTCTGTTTTCTTAATCATTCTTGCTCACTCAATCCTCAGATTCAGAACAACCCATCCTCCTCCCAGGAGTTTATCACTTCTGTTTTCGTTGTTATTGTTATTTGCTGGATTCCATGTTTCCCTCTATAGTTTCTCCAGGGTTAATTTTGGGAGTGGGAGTGAGAAATCATTCCCCCCAAATTGTCCAATTGGCAGAAACCAGGACTCTTGACATAGAACTTAGCAATTTATTCTCATAATTGTTTTAATATGCTTCAAGTCACTAGCCATTTACTTACTGAATTAGAAATGAAAGCTTGGTTTTCTGCATTCTAGTTTAACTTGCTTTCTACTACATCTGAAATCTTTTCAGGAAACTTTTATTGTATAATTTTGGGGAATAATTTTCAGATGAGTTGGAGGAAGCAATGAGAAGAATTGTTATTTAGGATGTTATCTGTCCAACAGGAAGGGATTGGTTGGTGAAGAAGAAGTAATAGAAAGTAATTCCTATTAGATGGCATATTCCAGGAGGGTAGGGATCTTATCTGTACTCCTAGCATCTCAAGGAGTTCCTAACATATGGTAGGCACCAAGAAACTTTCTTTTTTTAAAATATTTATTTGGCTGCGCTGGCATCTTTATTGGCACATGCGAGATCTTCATTGTGGCATGCTGGATTTTTTTAGTTGCAGCATGCAGGATCTAGTTCCTTGACCAGGGATCAAACCAGGGTCCCCTGCATTGGGAGCCTGGAGTCTTAACCACTGGACCACCAGGGAAGTCCTTAAACTTTTGTTTAATAAGTGGAAAAATAATCAGTGACCTCGAAGAGAGTAATGATTCTGTTTTAGAGATTGAGAGGTGGGGAGGCGTATCATAGCTAGAAGTAGGTATGAGACTAGTTATATAAGCTTGAATGTTTATAGAATCACCTGGGCAACTGGTTGAAAGTATGGCTTCCTGAGTCTGATCACAGAGATTCTGACTTAGTGGCTGAGGCAGGCAGAATAAAGATGTCCACATCCTGATCCCCGGAATTTGTGACTATGTTATATTAAATGTCAAAGGGAATTAAGGTTACAGGAGGAATTAAGGTTGGAGAGATTATCCTGGATTATCTAAGTGGGACCAACGTAAGCACAAAGGTCCTTATAGAGTGAAGAGGGAGATGGAAGAGTCAGAACCAGGGAGCTGGCATTATGTTAAAGATTTGACTGGCCATTGGTGGCTTTGAAAAAGTTTAACATTATTTTTTTTTTAAGATGGTTTGGTTAGCTGGACATGACAGTAAGTTCCTACTGGAGCCTAGTGACAATGTCCTCCTTTTTTAGCCTGGTTGAACTGACCTGGTATAGCTGTAGTCAAATATTAGGATTTCAGCAATGCACCCATCAAAGACTTTATGATCTCCTCATGGAGAACTGACAGTTGGATGATAAATCAGTATTGCACAGTCTTAATGTTTTTTATACCTGTATGTGAATAATGCTGATTAAAAGATGCCAACTGACTAGATAGATAATTGAAAATAGACAGAATTGATACATAATTTTTGGCCTCCTGGGAGCTCTGATTAGCCATGAAAACATGACAACAAATAGTGTATGTGGTAACTTTGATAAGGATAAGAGTTAAGGGGAAATAATGAGGATAAAGAAGATGAGACTATATTGTAAAATAGAAAAAAAACTGTATTGATTTTCATAGGCCTTTCAATGTGTGGGCAGAGAACTTGAATTTTCAATGTTAACAGCGGCAGCCCCTATTGAGGGGTTGATGTGATCAGTTTTGTGTGACGATAGAATTTTTGAATATTTCACTCATAAACAAGTGTCTCACTATGTATTATACCCCTTTTAAATCTCTCATAGGACTGCATTTTTCTATTCAAGGAATATCAGACATCTTTTCACAAAACAAGGAAACAGATTTTAGAATCCTCAGGGGAAAAATCTTTTGAGGTTTCAGAAATGTATATATTTGGAAAATTTGAAGCTTTCTGCAAAAGACTGGAGAAGGTAAGCGTCGTGCAGCCACAGTTGCCACTACCAACCGTACCTTTCCAGTTATTTCATACTTTATGTAGCATCACTGAGAATTATTTTTCCAGATCTCTTGTCTTACTATTGATCTGACTCATCCACTATCACTCATAGATTACTGCATTTTATTTTATTTATTTTATTTTTTAATTTTTTTGCGTTACGCGGGCCTCTCACTGTTGTGGCCCCTCCCGTTGCGGAGCACAGGCTCCAGACACGCAGGCTCAGCGGCCGTGGCTCGCGGGCCCAGCTGCTCCGTGGCATGTGGAATCTCCCCGGACCGGGGCACGAACCCACATCCCCTGCATCGGCAGGCGGACTCTCAACCACTGCGCCACCAGGGAAGCCCTACTGCATTTTTTATAACTTATTTTTTCATTCCTAATTACTATCTTCTGCCTGTCTCACAAAAGCTATTGCAGACTTTCACTTCTCTTGAGACCTCAATTCTATCTTTACCTATAGAGCTTGAACTTAAAGCCTCTGCTCTTAACCATTTTATCAGGCTGAGAAAAGGTGTGAGGTGACATATCTGCAATATCTGGCAGAACCCAGTAGTTGTGTCATATCTGGATGTGTGAGCACCTTCTCTTACTAGGCCATATATATGGTCTAAACATAGAGATTGTATGGGCAATGTCTTTGCTGGGCGGATATGGGTTAGAAACTTCAGCACCCTTTTTTTTTTTTTTGCGGTACGCGGGCCTCTCACTGTTGTGGCCTCTCCCGTTGCGGAGCACAGGCTCTGGACGCGCAGGCTCAGCAGCCATGGCTCACGGGCCCAGCCGCTCCGCGGCATATGGGATCTTTCTGGACAGGGGCACGAACCCGTGTCCCCTGCATTGGCAGGCGGACTCCCAACCACTGCGCCACCAGGGAAGCCCTTCAGCACCTTTGATTCATTCATTGATTAGGACTGATGTTTTTCCAGGGGATACAGGGCAGCCCATATCAGAGGCTTCTTCGAATCAACCTTTGCAAAGCCTACAAAGATATCATCTAGGTACCACCCTCCCCATGGCCCTACCATTCTGCCAACTCCCTAGGTCCTAATAACAGGAGTCTGCTCGTCATTTGTTGGAAATTGGTGGGGGGCATTTCACAAGTTGAAGGGCATTTCCTATACATGCCAGGATAGGAAAATATGGGTGATGAACAAAACCAAGTTGCTGAGTGGGGCTGTTTTTTGTTTGTTTCTTTAGCAGCTTAACTGAGATATAATTCACATACCATATAATGTATTCATTTAAAGTGTACAAGTCAATATTTTCCAATATATTCACAGGATTGTGCAACCATACCACCATCTAATTTTAGAATATTTTCATTCCCACTAAAAGAAACCCTGTGCCCATTAGCAGTGATACCCCATTCTCCCCTCTACCCAGCCCTAAGCACCTGCTAATCTACTTTCTGTTTCTATAGATTTGCCTATTCTCGACATTTCATATAAATGGAATCATATAATATGTGGTCTTTTGTGACTGGCTTCTTTCACTTAGTATAATATTTTCAACGTTCATCTATGTTGTAGTATTCCTTTTTATTGCTGAATAATATTCCATCATTTGGATATACCATATTTTACTTATCCATTCATTTGTTGGTGGACATTTGGGTTTTTCTACTTTTTGGCTATTACGACTAATGCTGCTATGAATATATATGTATGTGTTTTTGTGTGAACATATGTTGTCATTTCTTTTGAGTATATGTGTAGGAGTGGAATTGCTGGGTCAGATAATAACTCCATGTTTACCTTTATGGAGGAAGTGCCAAACTGTTTTTCCAAGTAGTTGCATCATTTTATAGTCTCATAAACAATGTATGAGGGTTCCAATTTCTCTGCATCCTTGTAACACTTATTGTCTGTCTTTTTGAATTTAGCCATCCTAGTGGGTGTGAAGTGACATCTCATTGTAGTTTTGATTTGCATTTCCCTGATGACTAATGGTGTTGAGCATCTTTTTTTTTTTTTTTTGCGGTACGCGGGCCTTTCACTGTCGTGGCCTCTCCCGTTGCGGAGCACAGGCTCCGGACGCGCAGGCTCAACAGCCATGGCTCACGGGCCCAGCCGTTCCGTGGCATGTGGGATCTTCCCGGACCCGGGCACGAACCCGTGTCCCCTGCATCGGCAGGCGGACTCTCAACCACTGTGCCACCAGGGAAGCCCGTGTTGAGCATCTTTTTAAATGCTTATTGTCCATCTGTATTTCTTCTTTGGAGAAATTTCTATTTAAATTCTTTGCAGGTTTTAAATTTAGTTATTTGTGTTTTCGTAGTTCAGTTTATAAGAGTTCTTTATATATTCTGGGTCTTAAGTCCCTTATCAGATATGGTTTTCAAATATTTTCTCTCTTTCTACAGGTTATCTTTTCGCTTTCTTGATTGTGTTCTTTGAAGCAGGACGTTTTGTTTTGTTTTGCTTTAATATTTATTTATTTATTTTGGCTGCACTGAGTCTTAGTTGCGGCCCGTGGGATCTTCGTTGCAGCATGCTGGCTCTTAGTTGCAGCATATGGACTTCTTAGTGGCATGCATGCGGGATCTAGTTCCCCGACCAGGGATCGAACCTGGGCCCCCTGCATTGGGAGGGCGGAGTCTTGCCCACTGGACCGCCAGGGAATTCCTTGAAGCAGGAAGTTTTGAATTTTGATGAAGTCCAATTTATCAAGTATTTCTTCTGTTGCTTGTGCTTTTGGTGCCGCATCTGGGAATATGTTGTGTGAGGCTGTTTTGTGAACAGTGAGGATTTCTTGGGGACAAGTGTCCAATTTAGAATGATATTGGCATGGGGCAAATGAATAATAAGCCCCGTTGGTCAGGACCTGTTCTACAGAAATGTTTAACATTTCTGAAACCATTAGGATGTAAACCTGGAGGTGAGTCCTGGTTACTGTTCATTTTTCCAGGAGCGGGGGCCCTTGCTAACCTGGGTGCAGTTTTACATTTGGTAGAGTTTCCTGGCTGGACCTTAATTATTAGCCCATGTGCAGTAAAGATCTTTGGTGGCAGGTATAATGCTGGTCATAATGAACATCCATCTGTAGAGCAGCAGCCCAAGCATTCCTGATGCTAGAGGGAGTGGGTAATAATGGCCAGCTACATTAGCTACTCCTCCTGCCTTACCTCTGGAGAAGCCCTGCCTGTAGTCTTAAGGATACAACTTCATGCCACAAAGGCTCAGCAGTCAGAGCCAACGCAGCACTCCCTAGGGGCCTTACTTGAAGTGCATCCTGGTTACTAGGTTATTCCAACTCCCCTGTGCTAAGAATTCCTTGGCTGACTGGCATCTCTCCCAGGTGTAATTGGTGGATGTTGGTGTCCAGATTCTTAAAGGTGGGGCATAATAGTTGCCCTGAAATGTTGCCAGAATTTTTATAATCCTCTAGAGGTGGTTACTGAACTGCCTTGGTGGGCTTCCCCTGCTGAGTGGGGCACAGCAGGGACCACTGTGGGACTACCCCTATGAGCTCTTAAATAGTTGAAGAGGAGAGACAGAAGGGCAGGCTAAGCCAGAGCCTGTTAGGGAAAGCTCAGATCCAGATGTCAGGATGACCAAGTACGAAAGTCAGAGGACAGATAGGATTGAGCTTGGGGTTGGAGAACCAAGACCTCAGAGTTGGGCAGAGATGTTGGGGATCTTTAAGGAACAAGTGAGGAGGAAAGTGCTAGTGTGTCAGCTTAGGGTGCCTGAAATGCATCTTTTTTGGTAGATGGAGACTTGGTGCATTGAGTGTTAGTCTGCCCTAAAGAACCAGAATTGTGTATAATATCCCTTGTTTCTTCTTCCTGTTCCTGCCATGTAAATTTTGGTGAATATTGGTTTCCCAATATTGATGAATTTGGTTTCCCAGAGCTCTGTCTTTAGTTTTCTTCTCACCCTGAACACTTGTGGGAGAGAAGCGAAGGAGTGGGAAGCTTTGAGGATTGTTTTCCAGAGCAGGAATCAAAATGGGGAATCATTTTGATGAATATTAAGGAACTGAGTAGCCTGTGGACATGAAAGACTTTTTTTTTTTTGGTGAAGTAGGTGGTGTTGGTACGTTGAGATGGAGCCAGCTGTTTCTGAAATAAAGTTCATTGTGAGGATTTTCCAGGGTTCTTTAGGGGTCAGAAGTGACTACGGTCGTCTTTCAGGATTGTGTGACCTTTCCTTTGCCTGAATGTGGAATTATGCTAGTGTTACATATCAGAACTATGGTGAGGGCCAGAAAAATGGTAACACTTTTGAATCCAGTGATCCAGTGAAACGATTTTCAGAACATTCTCCAGAACAAAATGCTGAAACTATTTAGACATCTGCAAGGGCTTTTACTCACTGTCCCTCACCACCCCACCTCCTCTTGGAAGACAAGGTGATCAGATTCTGAGAAAGGCTCTAAACTCTCTCTACTTATGGCAGAACATCCTCCGTCTTAAATAGTCTAAGGGTAGTAATGACTGGAACAGAAATTTGTCTTCTGTTTTATCTCCTCTGGTTGGTTTTACCTTAAATGATTCTAAAGCCTGTTTATTGGCTTATTTTTTAAAAATCATTAATTCATTAAGAGTTAATTCTAGGGAAGGGTGCTAATTTCTAACTTTTAAACTAAAGTAACACTTTTCTTTTTAAGATTACAGAAATGATAACTACTGTGCAAACATATTCAGCCTTGAGCAATTCTCCCATAGAGGGAATAGACATTATGGCAATAAAATTCAAAAATATATATCAAGGGGTTAAGACAAAGCAGTATGATATTTTGGATCCAAGAAGGACAGAATTTGACATGGATTACTTAGATTTCACGGCAAAAATCAAGGCTTTAGAGGTAAGTAATTATACATACTTTTGATTTAGTAAAGCTGAAATGTAATCAATAGTACTGAAATTCACATATTTACTATTTATTACAAATTACTCTTGCAAATTGATCAAAAATATTTGCCAGCATGAATAATTTTCTAACCAGCCCACAAAATGTTTTCTTTTTTTTTTTAAATGAAAAATGAGCTTATTCAATAAAAGATATCAGTAACTAACCAGAAGCCCAAAGGGCTTATTGTAGCTGGGTTTATTTTTAATGTGCATTAAAAAATATATTTGATTTTTGTTGTGCCAAGGACTAGTGTCACTTGTCCTGTGTAAGAATTCGTAGGCCTTGTTCTTTGTTCAGTGTGAGAAGATTTGAGAGCAGATTAGGACAGTGGAACACTCTTCCCTTGGCACTGCGCTTTATGGCCACATTCTCTCTGCAGCTTAGAGGATGACTCTGAAGAGACCCTCCTCCTGTCTGTCGTAGCTGAAGGGACACCAGAGGGATGAGACTGTAACAGGTTTCTTTCTCACCTTTTGGGCTAATATGACTTCAGTTACTCTCTTACTGAAAACTGTTAACCCAGGTGTAGCCCCAGGGAATGGTCTCCTCTTTGCTGCAGAATGTCTTGGAGACACAGAGAGGGACAAGAATATACCCTGCCCACTTCCTGAGTCTTAAATCCTTGCCAAGAAGGTGAGGAAGATGATATATTTTTTCTCAAGACTCTCTAAAAACTAGATTACATGTAATTTGTGCAATATAAATTTAAAAGATCCTAAAATTCTAGCAACAACACTTTTTCTTTTTGACACAAATTTCCTTTCAGTTTTTGAAAGTTAGACTCTGATAGGAAGATATATTTTACTTTTTACTTTTAATGTTTGGTTTTGGGAGTTATATCTTGATAGCAGTGAGAATTTGTGTTTTTTAAAAAACTTATTGCTTAAATTATTTTTATGATTCATTAATAAGATTATATGTTATAAAGCCTTAACTGTGGTCTTAGATACAAGTTTAGCTTTCAGTAAATTTAGAGGCCGTATTAAGTTTTTAGTATCTAAAAAGATATGTCAGTGTTTTAACTTTTCTTCCTTTTCCAATGTTTGATTAATGGGTGTAGTATGTATTTGTAGACAGTACCAATATAATCTATAAGTGAAAGTAATTTGTGGAGTGCTTCAGTTCCGTCAGTTGGGCACCAGGAGTTTGGAGTTCACTGCTCGGGATGGTGGGAGTCTTGGAAGAACATTTTTGGCTTCTTATTCCTCCTTAGCGTGGCAAAGAGGTTTCTGAGAGCAGCAGTGTTAGAAAATGACACCTTGGGTTCACGTTGGGTGTCTATAGTGTCATTACACTGCTCTACCGACATGCTAAGAAATCCTAAATCTCCCCAAAAAATGTACTTTGTAAGGGACTTACACTCCTTCCATAAATTCTCTAGGTCAACATCCAATAAATAATGAGCGGCAAATGCAAACCACATATATGATTTTAATTTTTTAGTAGCCACGTGCATAAAAGTAAAAAAAGTAGGTGATGTTAATTTTAATGATATACTTTATTCAACCCAACATATTCAAAATATTATCATTTTAACATGTCACTAATAAAAACCATTATGAGATATTCTTTTTTCATACTGTCTTTGAAGTTTTGTGTGTATTTTACATTTATAGCACATCTCACTTAGAAGTAGTGACATTTTTAAGTGCTCAGTAGAAACATGTGGCCAGTGGCCACCATACCAGACAGTGCAGTTCTAGATGCTTAGATGGTAGATGTATTTAAGGCTCGTATTTTGATTCTGTAGGAGAATCATTCATTGTTGTTAAACAAAACTAATCTTTTCCTTAACTCAAAAAATCATTCAAACATTAATATTGCATTTCAGGTACAAATACAGGCATTTATGAACAGTACTTTTGGAAAAATTTTGTCTTCTCAGCAGGCTCTTCAGCTGCTTCAGAGGTATTTATAATGCATTAAGCAGTATAGTTTCTAGGTGGGATAACTTTATAGCTGAAAATAACAATTTGAAAAAACGTTTGGAAATCTCTCCTATGTAAACTTTAAAACTTATAAACAGTAATCTCCCAATTACCATTAAATAGACTGGTGAAAATTGAAATATAGTATGATATTTTTCATTTTCAATTTTCATTGCATTTTTTGGTAGCGGAAAATCTTTCAATAAGGAAGTGATTTCACATTTTCCCCCAGCTATGTAATATGTTAAGGTTAATTTCGTAAGTGTTATTGGAAAGGGAACAAATAATGTTTAATTCTGCATACTGAAAGGATTTCTAACAGTGAAATTATCTAAGAATAGTAGGTCCCCAAACTTTCTGTTTTTCCTCCTGAGTGCTTCTGTAGCTGCCTTTCCTTCTAGTCCTGACAGCGGTGCTCCCCTAAAGGGCAGGAAAGCCTGGATTAGAAGGATGGGCTGGACCAGAAGCCGTTTTCTTGCAGCTCAGGAAGGGCTCACTACCCATGTTAGGGACCGTTTTGAAATTCTTCCCTGAGAGCCAGTGGATCTGGGTTTGGGTCTGACTTTGGGTTTGGATCTGACTTTCCCATCTCTCTAATGCTGGATCATACCTGTGAAACCTTACCTCATGAGACCATCATAAGAGTTGAAACAGACATATAATGATTTTGATGAGTGACAGTACTGTACAAACAGATGGCAGTACCATTTTCTTGGCAATTTCTCTGTCTCTCTCTCTTTTTACCTATGGTATGCTGGTGTCAACTCATTTTATTATCAGAAAGTTATGGTTCTAGTACTTCCTATGCATAACTTAGTCTCTTAGTGGAAGTGACATTTGGCTGACAAAATCATGATATCATTATGCCTATTTGGGATGACGTGAGCAGTAATATTGGCAAGGGGACATTCATTGAGCTCCCCTCCATCTTTGCTAAGCCAGCTCCCCACTCATCTTTTTAATCTCAGTTCAGATGTCACTTTTTCAAGGAAGTCTTTCTTGACTACCCAGACTTGGCTGGGTTCCCCTGTTACATGCATTTCTGGCACCCTTGTAATTTAAATAATTATTTATGTCACTCCTGACTGATCTCTGCCTTTTCCGTAAGGTAATCATTGGCTCCAAGAGGGCTGGAACCACACCTGTCTTGTCCATCACTGTAACCTAGGGCAATGCATGAGGCCTGGTGTGAATATCTGTCAAATGAGTGAATGGATTTTTAGGATTGCAACAATTAAGTGTGTTTCTCATTTATTTTTTACATTATTCACCCTCAATTGCTTTTAGATTCCAAAAACTGAACATTCCCTGTCTTCAATTAGAAATAAACCACACCATTGAGCTTATTCTTCAGTATTATGTGGCTGAACTTGAAGCTATTAAGAAGGCAAGTATCATATTTATAAATAGAATGGTACTCAGTACAAAAATATTCTGGAAGTATTTGCCATCATTATCTTGTGCCAAGCTTATCAGACAAATCCTCTCACTGCTGAGTATCTTTTTTTTTTTGGCGGTACGCGGGCCTCTCTCTGTTGTGACCTCTCCCGCTGCGGAGCACAGGCTCCGGACGCGCAGGCTCAGCGGCCATGGCTCACGGGCCCAGCCGCTCCGCGGCATGCGGGATCCTCCTGGACCGGGGCACGAACCCATGTCCCCTGCATCGGGAGGCGGACTCTCAACCACTATGCCACCAGGAAAGCCCTGCTGAGTATCTTTGATGCTCCTCTCTCTATGGGAGAAGGTGCTGACAGTGTGTGTCCCTGGACAGCCAGATCACACTCCTTTGCTCTTAAGAACTGTCTTTTTATGACAGCATTCATGTATGCATGGGAAAGCCCGTTTAAGTTAATATTTTTGGGTATCAAAATATGGGCTCTGGAGAATATTATGACAGATATAATGTAGCTGTGTGCTCCTGCTTTATTTTTTAATTTTTTTTAAGATAAGAAGTGATTTATTAGAGCATCCCTTGTGGTGTGGTGGCTAAGAATCCGCCTGCCAGTGCAGGGGACACGGGTTCGAGCCCTGGTCCGGGAAGATCCCACATGCCACGGACCATGCATGCAACTAAGCCTGTGTGCCACAGCTACTGAGCCTGTGCTCTAGAGTCCGTGAACCACAACTACTGAGCCCACGTGCCACAACTACTGAAGCCTGCGCGCCTAGAGCCTGTGCTCCGCAACAAGAGAAGCCACTGCAATGAGAAGCCCGCACACCACAACGAAGAGTAGCCCCCGCTCACCGCCACTAGAGAAAGCCCGCACGCAGCAACGAAGACCCAACAGCCAAAAATAAAATAAATAAATTTATAAAAAATAAAAGAAGTGATTTATTAGAATAGGACGCTTGTGAGGCTTACAAGTGGGCGGGCCAGAGGGTGCTGCGCACAGAGAACTTAGTGGGCAACAATTTTATAATTAAAGGAAAAGTTGGGAGGGGGAGAAGACCACCTTCTTCCTCATTTTTTTTTAATTTTACTTAAAAAAATTTTTTTTTATTGGGGTATAGTTGATTTACAATGTTGTATTAGTTTCAGGTGTACAGCAAAGTGAAACAGTTATACATATACATATATCCACTCTTTTTTTTTCTTGATTCTCTTCCCATATAGGCCACTACAGAGTACTGAGTAGAGTTCCCTGTGCTATACAGCAGGTTCTTATTAGTTACGTATTTTATGTATAGTGGTGTGTATATGTCAACCCCAAGCTCCAGCTTTTGAATACCTCCTTAAAATTGGGGATAAAAGGCAGAAAAAAAGTATACATGTAATGGGAAGTAAGGGTTAAGAGAGAATTAAGTGTCGTATATTGTAATCATCATAGTTTTTGAGCCTCAGGTTGATATCTCTGGAGTGCATTTACGTATTTATTGACTACCTCTTGTGTATAAAACATATGAATAATGGTAAAACATCAATACAAATATAGCTGTATATATTTTTGCCTTTTCCATTGTATTGAATTTCAAACATTAATGCCAGACCTTTAATTACAGCTTTATCATTCTCAAAAAGATGACCCACCTCTTGCTCGCAACATGCCCCCTGTAGCAGGAAAGATCCTTTGGGTGAGGCAGCTCTATCACCGGATAAGTGAGCCCATCAACTATTTTTTTGTAAGCCAATAGTTAAATTTACAGTATGTGGATCATGGTGGTTTTTAATACAAGAAATATATTTTATCCTGTAACATTTGTGTCCAGTAAAGTAGCTAGAGCTAATTCTTTTACTGGGCAAAGGAAATTTAGTTTACAAATATGCTTGAGAGAGACTAAGCCATTTCTTTCGTGTTTGGTAGATAATCCCATTTAATTATAGTTAATCTCTAAGGGGATGAATCTTAAAAACTTATGACGCTTAATAAACAGGACACTCTCTTTTGTAAAATAATTGTTTTGAAAATAATAGAACACAGACCTAGTACTGAAACTTACTTCTATATGCGGACGAATAGGTCACTGATACACATTAGTGAAGGTTAGGATGCACTCAGAGTATATTCCTGTGTATTGGACTGAGACCAAGAGCAGAGTATAATAGAGTACATTCATCCTCTGTGTCCTTAAGACTATTAGATTTCTGAAAAACACCGGGATAGTCTTAAGCCTTGTTGGCATTCTGAAATTGCCAGTTTGTTTTCTCTTTCTCTCTTTTTTTTTTTTGTTGTTGTTTTCTGTTTGTTTTGCTTTATTTGCTTTGTTTTTTAAAAAGACAGAGTAGCAAAGCAGAGTTGGTTTGCCTGGTGTTATGTCTTAGGCCTAAACGTGGAACAAAATAGCTACAAAACAACAGTCCTGCAAATAATTTTATTATTTAAGCATTATCAGATATTAAGTTTTTGTTGTTTCCGTTTGGCTGCTATCATTTATTTTATTGTTATCAATATTAAAAAAAAATTAAAACGATGACCTTAGACAAGAGGCCAGGATGGGGACTGAATTGTTTATTGACTTTATAGTGACGGAGCAGAGATTGTCCTGTTTTTGGTAATGTGTGAATCAAAACAAAAAAATGTTCAATTTCTTCATAAAGAAATTTGGTTTCTGTTCTTTGATGTACATTTACTTTTTTTTTTTTTTTTTAATTTGGAGAGGAGGGAGGGAGAGGGAGGGAGGGAGGGAATCTATACTTACTTCTTTTTTTGGTGCTGAATTTAGGAATTTGCCCTGATAGTCACAGTTCAAGGAAAATCAGTTCATTGTATCTTGCCCAGAAAAGTAGGGAGGGAACAGAGCATTGGAGGTGGAGACTTTCAGTGCCTGGGACCGGCTGTAGGCCTAGAGACCTCTCTTTTTAAATCCTTTATTTCCTTTTCCAGTTTCCCCTTTCTACTGATCAGGTTTCCCTACTTCCATCTGTAGCTTGTCTGGCCTTCCTCATCTCTGATTTTTGTCTGAGGTAAAATCTAAATGGGTAGTATCATTATTTGATGTCATTTAAAATGTAAATAGCTTTATGGTTTGGGTAAGAAAACAATCAGCAGACTTTTAAAAATAAATCTTTGTTTTTCCCTTAAAAAACAGAAAAACTCGGAAATTTTGTCAAGTGCGGAAGGCAAAGCTGTCATTCGTCAGTATAATAAAATTTCCTACGTTCTGGTGGAATTTGAGGTGGTCTATCATACAGCCTGGATCAAAGAGATCTCGCAGTTACAGTATGGTGTGTGTAAGACTGCAGTGACACTACAGAGCGGGTGTTAGGAGATTTTGAATGAGTTTGTGGTTCCGGAGAATTTTTACATCTTTTTTATATAACTGTATGATGGTTAAATTTAGATTTGGGGAGGATACAATTATTTATTTCTTTACAGTTAATAATATTCTGATTTTATAAGCAGAAATTGTCATGAGCTTAAAGTTGATATACTAAGATTATGACTTTATCCTGAAAAACAGTATTTAAAAGTAAATAACAAGACTCCTTATTGATATTTCTCCATCTATTTGGGAAGGTTTTATATCCAGTTTTATCATGCTATAGATTCAAATCACAGTCCTAATCAGAGGAAAAGGAATTGCAGCTTGCTTGTCTTCCTTCCTTTCTCCCTCTCTCCTCCTTTCCTCCCTTCCTTCCTTCCTCCCTCCCTTCCTTTTTTCCCCTCCTCTCTTCCTCCCTCCCTCCCTTTCTTTCTCTTCCTGTAACTGAATTTAACTTCACTTCTGATCTCCATTAAATTAAGAGTATTAGGGCTGTGTTCAAGTACCTCTGAGGGGTGCCAAGGTGTTGGGAAGAGTTAAGTGTGAGGTGCGGGGGTGGATGGTTTTAAGCCATCATCCATCTATGCTGGCATCACCTGGGATGTTGTTGTTATTGTGTGGGCTCAGTTGTTGGTCAGTTCAGGTTCCTGCTTTGTCTCATATTTACCTTAATCTCTTATTCGTAACCTTGGTGGAACCCTGACTGTGTCCCCTGGTAGGAAAGTTTCTCCCTCCCACGCCAGGATCTCCACTTCAGCAGAGCACAGAATTGCAGGCATAGGAAGCACAAATTCGGAGGTCGGCTCACTGGGAGTGATGGTGAGAGGGGCCACTCCTAGTTCTGACTCTTGGTTCCAGACCCATGTACTTTAGTTGTTGGGGACACAGCACTATATACAGGCCATTGATCCACTGCATGATTGCATCCTGGAGGACAGGGCTTCAACCCTGCAGGATGTCTTCCCACCTGGCACCTTAGTTAAGCCTCAAATACACCACTTCTATCAGGCGAGCTGTTTCTGGGTAATGCACATGGTAGGGCCCTATGGATCCTAATGAAAACCTGCTAATGGAGCAACGGTCTCAAAAGAGCATTAAAAGAAGGTTATAATTCACATTATAGGAGAGAGCAAAGAGCATTTTTAGCAATTGAAATATGGAGCAGGTACTGTTTTGCTTCTACAATACTATGCACTTTTCTAAATTGTTTTTGTCCTGCTGATTTTTCCTCTTATCTGCACACATTCCATAAAAAGTTCAACAATCCCCTGATCTATAAAGCCCTTCTTTATTCTTCCTGGCCGATAATAATGTCTTCCTCCTCCAGAGGCCCCCCCCCACACTTTATCATGACATTTGTTGCTTTATAGATCTGTCTTATCTCCCCTACACATTCCAGGAATACTCTCTGTGTCTGTTTCATCTTTGTGTCCTTTTAATAACAGTCATAGTTAACATTTATATAATATTTATCATATGCCAGGCTGTGTCTAAGCACTTTACATATACAACCTCCTTTGATTCTCATGGCAACCCTCTGAGGAATTATTATTATCCTCATTTTACAGATGAGGAAACTGAGGTACTCAGAAGTTAAGCAACTTGCCCAAGATCACAGAGCTAGGAAGTGGCAGGGCCAGGATTCAAACATGCCTTTCATGTGAACACAGGCTAGTGGAAATGAATTGCTCTGGAAGGCTTCTTCTTGTTATATTGATGTAACTATACTTAACCATATAGAAACTTGGAATAATAATTGGAGAACTAGTATTGGCCTCCTTTTGATTTGCTGTATAAAGTTTCTCTAATGATGATTCACATAGAATGTTCACTCAGTCCTGGAGCAGACTTCCTGGCTGTCATTTTTTTTTTTTGTGAAGATATTGGGGGTAGGAGTTTATTAATTAATTAATTTATTTTTGCTGTGTTGGGTCTTCGTTTCTGTGCGAGGGCTTTCTCTAGTTGTGGCAAGCAGGGGCCACTCTTCATCGTGGTGCGCGGGCCTCTCACTATCACGGCCTCTCTTGTTGCGGAGCACAGGCTCCAGACGCGCAGGCTCAGTAATTGTGGC
Organism: Aethalodelphis obliquidens; assembly: GCF_003676395.1. NCBI lineage: Eukaryota > Metazoa > Chordata > Mammalia > Artiodactyla > Delphinidae > Aethalodelphis > Aethalodelphis obliquidens. The sequence goes on from NW_020837975.1 coordinate 10,684,376, forward strand.
TCACGGGCCTAGTTGCTCCGTGGCATGTGGGATCCTCTCAGACCAGGGCTCGAACCCGTGTCCCCTGCATTAGCAGGCAGATTCTCAACCACTGCGCCACCAGGGAAGCCCTGGCTGTCATTATTATTAGTGGTCTTGCTGATCATTTTGTCCTGTCAAGGAAGCTCAGAACTGTCTTGAGGAACACAAATTTCATTACTGGAATGTCTCAATGTTATTTTGGAATTTACTTGGGAGGATAAATGATTTCTAGCCAAATTTTAAAAAGATTCCAAATGAATTGGGTAAAGTTTTTAGTTGACATCTTCATGAAACCAGCAACATTAAGAATCATATCAAGACTAATTTTATTTGTTGAGTAAAAGTCAACTAACTTCAAAGAGAGATACAGTCTATTTTGCTTTACTAGAAATTTGATGCAGCCATAGTCTGTGAAGTAATGTGAGGCTTGGAAGATACATGTCCAATTCTCATGTTATCAGTGTTTGTTAATATAAAATGCAACTCAAGCTGGCACATACTAGTCTATAAGTGTGTTATTATTATTCCTCTAGAAGTAATTCATGTTGGGATAACAAATGATCTAAGGCTATTCAGCATGAACCATTTGGGATTATGTATTTCAATTCTCAATAAAAAACATATCTGAAAGTGCCTATTTATATGAATGATGTTCATGTAGTAACTCAGGTGTAGGCTAAAAAATATCTTCCTCTACATTCTAGGAGTTCACAACTCAATGGTGTTTAATAAATATTTCTTACTGATACTGAGCCTAGTTATTGATTTAAGTCAGACAAACCTCCTTAAAGAAGCCACTTTGGAGTTAGGTGTAGAAAAGTGTTTGAAATCTATGAAGTGTGTCATATTTTGTAGTTGGACACATCTTCCAGTTCTCTCTCCCAGGGGTTAAATCACAATCCATAAAAATAAACTGACATTGTATTACAGCCCTTTTAGATCCACTCAGAAAAGTATCGCAGTTCATAGCACAAAGGCTAACCATTCTTGGTCCATTTTTATACCTCTCTGGATCTGATTTTATAGTTTGCAGATACTCTGCATTCGTTTATCTAAGTTTTGAGCACTGACTGTGTATCAGATACTGTGCCTTAGCACCTGGGATATCCAAAACTATTGTTCTATTCTTAAGAAGTCAGTAGTTCAATGGTGAAGACAGGCATGTAAACAGGGCTGGAAGCAGAAATCTAGAATGACAGAAATCTAGAATAAGTTATGTCGATAATTGTTTATTTGTAGCTTTGCAAGCCACACTTTTTGTGCGACATCCAGAAACAGGGAAGTTGCTGGTTAATTTTGATCCCAAAATTTTGGAAGTTGTTCGGGAAACTAAATGCATGATAAAAATGAAGCTGGATGTACCAGAACAGGCAAAGAGATTGCTAAAATTGGAAAGTAAATTGAAAGGAGATAAATTGTACTTGCAGGTAAGATGGATGCTATTTTCTAGTTATTTTGAAAGAGTTTTTTTTTTTTTGTATTTTTTTTTTTTAAAGAAAAAGATACCTTTGCAGTTGTGCTAATGCAGCATTGGGGAGAAATTTGTTATTATGTTGATTCTTTTAATTTTTTCAGCTTTATTGAGGGTTAATTGACAAAATTGTAAGATAATTAAAGTGTACATTGTGATGATTTGATATACATATATATTGTGAAAGGATTCCTTCCATCTAGTCAGTTAACTAACACATCCATCACTATATATATATTGGTGAGAACATTTAAGTTCTACTCTCTTAGCAGATTTCAATTGTACGATAACGGTGTTATCAACTAGTCACCATGTTATACATTAGATTCTCATATCTTATTTGTCTTATAGCTGAAAGTTTGTACCTTTTTACTAATACCTCCCTATTTCCCCTACCCCTGACAACTACTTTTCTACTCTGTGTTGGATTTTTTAGATTCCACATATAAGTGATATTATACAGTTTGTCTTCCTCTGTCTGACTTACATCACTTAGCACAATGCCCTCAAGGTCCATCCATGTTGTCACAAATGCAGGATGTCCTTCTTTCTCATGGTTGAATAATATTCCATTGTGTATATATCACCTCTTTATCCCTTCATCCATTGATGGATGGTTGTTTCCATATTTTGGCTATTGTGAATAATGCTGCAATGAACATTGGAGTGCATATATATTTTCAAATTAGTATTTTTATATTCTTTGGATAAAATCCCAGAAGTGGAATTGCTGGATCATATGGTAGTTCTCCTTTAGTTTCTTGAGGAACCTCCATACTGTTTTCCATAATGGTTGCACCAATTTACATTCCCGCCAACAGTGCCTGAGGGTTCCTTACTCTCCACATCCTCACTAGCATTTGTTATTTGTTATCTTTTTTTTGATAATAGCTATTCTGATAGTTGTGAGGTGGTATCTCACTATGGTTTTGATTAGTGAAGGTGAACAATTTTTAATGTTCCTATTGGCCATTTTTATGTCTTCTTCAGAAAAATGTCTATTCAGTTCCTTTGCCCATGTTTTAACTGGATTGTTTGCTATTGAGTTTTGTGAGTTCTTTATGTATTTGGATATTAATCCCTTATCACATATATGATTTGTAAGTATTTTACCATAGGTTGTCTTTTCATTTAGTTGACGAAAACAAAATGAGGACGTTTTTTAGTTTGATGTAGTCTCACTCATTTATTTTTGCTTTTGCTGCTTGTGCTTTTGGTGTTAAATCCAAAAAAATCATGGCCAATACTGATGTCAAGAAGTTTACCCCCTATGTTTACTTCTAGGAGTTTTATGGTTTCGGGTCTTAAATTTAAGGCTTTAATCCATTTTGAGTTTATTTTTGTGTACAGTATAAGGTAGAGGTCCAATTTCATTCTTTTGCATGTGGCTGTCCAGTTTTCCCAATATCATTTACTGAAGAGATTGTCCTTTCACCATTGAATATTTTTGACTTAGTATACTCTTGGTTGTTTGTAAATGAATTGACCATATATGCATGGGTTTATTTCTGGGCTCTATTCTGTTCCATTGTCGATTCTTGTTAGCATTAAAATACTGACATGCAAACAAAAGGGAAGGAAGTGAAAGGATTATCAGAAATCAGATTTAGACTTATGGATAACGACAATGATGAAGAGTGAGTTTAAAAAATTCTTAATATTATAATTTTATAGATTAAGTGCATTATATTTTATAATATGTTTAATGATACTAGTAAGATATAAATTAATGAAGTAGTATGACTGTAAAATGACATGAGTGGAAAGTGATTTTCAACATTGTGGTGTAAAATGGAGCAACAACAAAAAAGATCAGAGTATTAGAATAGAGATTCTCAAAACCATTTTTTAAAAATAACAAGCTTATTGAGATATAATTCACATACCGTACAATTTATCCATTTTAAGTGTACAATTTAATGGTGTTAGTATATTCACACATTTGGACAATCACCATCAATTTTAGAACATTTTCATCATTCCCAAAAGAAACCCCATATCCGTTAGCAGTCACTTCCCATGTTCCCCCAAGTCTTTCTACATCTTCCCCTGGCAACCACTAATCTACTTACTGTCTCTATGGATTTGCCTATTCTGGGCATTTCATACAAATGGAATCATTCAATATGTGGTGTTTTGTGATTCGCTTCTTTAACCTAGCACAATATTTTCAAAGTTCATTCATATTGTTCCATGGATCAGTACCTTATTCTTTTTTATGGCTAAATAATATTCCATTGTGTGGTTATACCACATTTTAGGCATCCATTCATCAGTTGATGGACATCTGGGTTATTTTCACTTTTTTGCATTATGAGTTATGCTGCTGTGAACATTTGTATACAAGCTTTTGGGTGGACATATGTTTTCATTCTCTTAGGAATATGAACTAGGTGTGAAATTGCTGAGTTTCATTAACTTCGTAACTCTATGTTTAACCTTTTGAATAACTGACACACTCTGTTTTCCAAAAAGGCTGCATGCATTATTTTATATGTGCACCAGCAGTGGATGATGGTTCCACTTTCTCCACATCCTTGCCAACACTTGTTACTGTCTGTCTTTTTCATTTAAACATCATTTGGATGTGAAGTGGTATTTCCATGGGTTTTGATTTGCATTTCTTCATGGCTGTTGATGTTGAGGATGTTTTCATGTGCATATTGGCCATTTGTAGATCTTTGGCGGAGTGTCTATTCGAATCGCTACCCATTTATTTGTTATTTGTCTTTTTTATTATTGAATTGTGAGAATTCATTATACATTCAAATCCTTTATGAGATATATGATTTGCAGATATTTTCTTCTGTTCTGCGGGTTTTTTCATTTCTTTTTTTTTTATAAGCCAAGCAAATTAAGAATGGTTTTTTTTTTAAAAAATATTTATTTATTTATTTGGTTACACTGGGTCTTAGTTGCAGCAGGAGGGCTCCTTAGTTGCGGCTCCAGGCCTTCTTAGTTGCGACTCACTGGCTCCTTAGTTGCAGCTTGCCAGCTTCTTAGCTGTGGTATGCAGACTCCTTAGTTGTGGCATGCAAACTCTTAGTTGCGGCCTACATGTGGGATCTAGTTCTCTGACCAGGGATCAAACTCGGGCCCCCTGCATTGGGAGTGCAGAGTCTTAACCACTGCGCTGGGAAAAGAGGGAAGTCCCCTCTTTTCATTTTCTTGATAGTATCCTTTGAAGCACAAGCATTTTAAAATTTTGATGAAGTCCAATTTATCTACTTTATCTTTTGTCCCTTGTGATTTTAGTGTCATTTCTAAGGAATCATTGCTGAATCCAAGGTCACAAAGATGTATGCATATGCTTTGTTCTAGGAGTTTAATAGTTTTAGCTCTTACCAAAATATTATATACATATATATACACACACACATATATATATTTAAAAACCTGGACTTCCCTGGTGGCGTAGTGGTTAAGAATCCGCCTGCCAATGCAGGGGACATGGGTTTGATCCCTGGTCCAGGAAGATCCCACATGCTGCGGAGCAACTAAGCCCGTGCACCATAACTACTGAGCCTGCACTCTAGAGCTCGCGAGCCACGACTACTGAAACCCGCGCACCTAGAGCCCATGCTCCGCAACAAGAGAAGCCACCGCAATGAGAAGCCTGTGCACCGTAACGAAGAGTAGCCCCTGCTCACCACAGCTAGAGAAAGCCCACATGCAGCAAGGAAGACCCAATGCAGCCAGTAAATAGATAAATAAATGTTTCTTTAAAAAACCTCAGAGGAACGTTGGCATTGTGAAAACTTGGCTTCAGCATCAAAAGCCCTAGGTTTTTGTACTGGTTAGTTGCAACTTTACATGACTAAATGTCAAAAGTACTGTTTATAAATTGAGGTTAATATCACATGCAGTGAATCTTACAGGATTTTAGTTAGTATTGAATAATACTATGAAAGTCAAAGTCCTTTGCCAAGTGTCAAGTGTAAATAAAAGTTCAACTGCAAGTAAGAGAAAAGGAGGAAAGGAATTAATAACTTTGAAACTATTAAGCAAACATTGCAACAGTTTAATATTATTAATTTGGGGAAGAATTAACTTGAAACCACATCTCCCATCACAGTGCAATAAGTTACAAAATGGTAAAAAATTAATCATCATGGTTCATCTGTAAGAAATATCTAAAAGAAAATAGAATAGCTTTGTGTGTACATTTATTCTGATTCAAGAAAACAAGTGTGGCATCAGTGATGAGTATGCTGTAATATGTCAGAAGACAGGGAACAGAAAGGGTGAAAATGTGTAATGACAGACATAATGAAAGAAGAATTGTCCAAACCATTTAAAATGGCATAAATCTAGAAAGACAGATAATAATTATGAAAAATGTAAATCTAGGAATCTCCAATGACTTACTGTTTAAAGGGGATGCTCAGGTAATTTACAGGTGAGGAAAAAGTATAGCAAATTAGCATAAATAGTCAGCCTCCATCTTTCAGGGCTATGAGAAAACAGGTAAAATGAAACCTTCCGGGTATGAATCAAAATATGACTGTTGCTTTAAAATAAAGTAAAACATGCCATTTTGACTTTTAACAGGGTCTTCTGCAGTATTATGATGAGTTATGTCAGGAAGTACCTCCTGTGTTTGTCAATCTGATGACCCCTAAAGTGAAAAAGGTTGGTAATATTGAAGGCTTATATTGACTTCCCTGTCGTTTAAAATTAGATTCCAGTTCTACAGATAATGGATTTTAGAACATCTATTCTTGCCAAAACTCTCTTTCTACTTCAACTTTATAGCTCTATTTTCCCTACAGGATGATTTCTTGTCTTAAGTTTTGTTGCCTTTGAAAAACAAATAAATCTAAATAATGAGCACTTTCTAAGAATCCATGATTGCTTTATGGACAGCCAAAGATGATTAAAAACAAAATGTCACCTTTACTAGGTATAATGGAGGGGAAATAGAATTAAGGAAATACAGCCTATAATATTTCCAGGTAATAAAAGGCAGCCTTTTTTATAAATGCAGATGCTCCTTTTTAATAATGGAAACTGTTTTTCTCTTTTTCTAGGTGGAATCTGTGTTGAGACAAGGGCTCACAATATTGACATGGTCATCTTTAACACTAGAAAGCTTTTTTCAAGAAGTTGACTCAGTTTTGGATATGTTCAATCAACTCTTAAAGAAGGTATGATGGATACATTTTTAAAAACTACATACATTAATACTCAGGCTGTAAGTAATGGTTTGATTACCTATGAAAGCTCTTTAAAGGGTGTGACTTTTAACTAAAAGAACATCCATTACGTTAAAAAAAAAAAAGCTTTATGTTTCTTTAACTGATTTGGGGCCTTTTCATTTAGGGTTGCCTTGTTCTTGTCCCCAAATTACCTTGCCTTTAATATGTTAAAACGATGGTTCAACACCACAGCGTAGTTTAGAAAATGGAATAGTTGTAGACTGTGCAAGATGGCAGGATGGAGTGCTTACATTTTAAGGCATCTAATGTTAATTAGATGAGGTAGTCATCCAGTTGGAGACTGTCTATTGATTTCTGATATGTTTGCTACATGAAACATGTAAATCTTTTTAGATGTGCTAGTCTGTCTGTGGTGGCAGCATAGTGTTATAGACAAAACCCAGAGGCTTGGGAGTCAGATAAACCGAGGTAGGATTCTTTGACTTTCACCAGCTGTGTGTTCCTCCCTGGGTTACTTGACTTATCTGAGCCTTGGTTTCTCTAGCTGTAAAACTGGGATAGTAATGATTCATGGGCTGGAATGAAGACTGAAGGAGATAACACATATGAGGTTATGGCACATGTTGCTGCTCAATTAAACTTCAGTTCCATGTCAAGCACAGATGTACTCCTAAAATTCCCACCAAATTATGCTTGTCTCAGGCTGCAAGTTTCCAGATATAGCCCTCTAAATCAATTTGTAACTCAAGGGCATTTTGGATGAAAGAGGATTTTTCTTCTATGTGTGTTTTCTCATTGGTAGATCAGTGACTTGTGTGAAATGCATATTGATACAGTTCTAAAGGAGATAGCCAAAACAGTGTTAATTTCCCTGCCGGAAAGCGGTGCTACCAAAGTAGAAGATATGTTGACACTCAATGAGGTATGCATTTATGTATTATATTTTATTCATAGAAATATTGGCTCATAAACCTAAAATGTGAATTTGCAATCTAAACGTAGAAATCTCTGTCCATGGCATTTAGACATTCTGGGGTCTTTTTGGACATCCTCAGCTCCAAAGACTTATAAGGTATCAACAGCTCAAGCCCAGGGTCACACCTTAGACATTATCTTAAAAATGTCCTCAGCCTCATGCTGGAGTCCCCTTGGGTCCTGTCAGTGCTCACTGCTCTTCTTCCTCTGTGCATGCTCCCAGGGCAATATCATCTACACTCATGGTTTTAACTACCACATCCTTTCCCCTTAAGTCATCCATACACCTGGGCGTCATCCAGCCTCCTCTCCTCACTTCCATCCCAAAACCCAGTCAGTCTTTTAGGGCTTAGCCAGGTTTTGCCTCTTACTAAGATTCTGCTTGAATTGCCTCTTCTTTTCCATACCTACTACCCTTTTCTTAGGTCACGCTTTTATTTATTTAATTTTTGAGCAGAGAAGGGTTTATCGCAAGGGCCATGCAAGGAGAACGTGTAAGCTCATGCTCAAAAAGCCTGAACTCCAGATCAGGCTTTTAATGCTCATTTGAGTTGAGCATGTGATGTTGTGACCTAACTGGTTTCTCTGCCGCCATATTTGGCCCCATCATATCCATCATCCTCCACCTTGCCACCAAAGCTGATTGTGGAAACTCCCCAGCTTAAATCCTTCAATGGCAGTGGCACCCACCTAACCTCCTCAGCATCACATTATAGTGATCTTATTTGATTACCTATTTATCCTCCATTGGCTCAAAAGCACAAAGACAGGAACCCTGTCTAATCATTTTTGAGGCCTGGCATATAACACAGTCTTTCTCAAAAGCACTCACTTTATGTTTTGTTCAAAACTTAAAGTGAAGGCATTTTTCTTTCTTGCCTGCCTTGTGCTTCAGCTATACCCCCACCTTGCTGGTTTGGGTCACCTTGCTAATGTCCTTTTCAAGACAACCAAGGATGGCTCCATCTCAAGGGATCTAACCTGACCCATGGGAAACAGGTGCCTTTGCCTCTCTTTCTATGGAAATGCAGCTTCTTCTTCCCAGGACACCTTTCTGTGCCTTTTGGGCAGCCAGCCAGCCTCTTGTTTCAGGACTACTTAGGCATGGGGAAGCCCCTCTATTCCCAGATTGTAGAGGTCATGGATCAAGGTCTCTGAGTAGCTCTTTTGAAATTCCCTTCACTTATTTCTACCAAATCTCTATCAATGATCAAACTTCCCTTCTATAACCTCAAGGTGGGCAATGTGCTGAGGGTTACCTCCCCTGCTACCTTTGGATAAACTGCCTTTTTCATAATGTGTAGGATCTTAAAAGCATTTGTTCTCAGCGTTGGGGCCTTGGCTGTAACGGAGACAGCACTAAATGACGAATTATAACATCCTGTGTTCAGAGTATGCAAGTTTGAAATGATTATGTCTTCCTGGACATTTTTCTCTTTTATCATTGTTAAGCTTTTTATCCTTAAAGTCTATTTTGTTTGCTATCAGTGTAGTTACACCAGCTCTTTTTGGTTATTATTATCCAGATATATCTTTCTGTGTTCTGTTATTTTCAACCTTTCTGGGTTCTCCTATTTTAGGTTTTCTCTTGTAAAGAACATTTAGCTGGATTTTGTTTTTAATCTACTCTGAAAAATCTCTGTTTTTTAAAAATCGGTAATTTTAGTCTATTCACATTTATCCTATCAGTATATTTGGGTATACTTCTACTCTCTACCCTCTTACTTTGAATTTTCTATTTACCCAAATTTACTTACCTGTTTCTTGAAGTTACTTTTTATTCTTTTTCAAATATATGTGGTCTTTTATATAATCTTCTTCCCTTCTCTTTTTTAAATTCTACTTCTTCATTTAGATATTTAAAATATATTTTATAACAGTCCCATTATCTGAAGAACTTGGAGGTCTAATTCTGCTCTTTGCTGTCTCTGTCAAATCTTGCTCAGGGTGGCTTGTGTCTTCATGTTTTTAATATTTTGGATTGTGGGCTAATCTGCACATGTCTGTTTAGTTGAGAGCCTGTCTCTTTTTATTTGCTCCTGTGTGGTACCTAGGAGGTTTACCAACTCAGTCGATAGTTTGAGTTAGTTTCTCACACGATAGAATTTCCAAAACTCCAAGGTAGTATGGATATAATCTCAAGTCCTAAACCTGTGTGAGGTGAGATAGTGGTTGTAAATTTCCAAGGGAGACGTTATCCGTCTACCCCAGAGCCTCAACCAAGGTCGCTAACTGTGCTTGAGACCGCAGCCCTTGATTAGCCTGGTGACATGTGGGGGAAGGGGAAGGGTTCCAACCTCCTACCCTTGTGAAGGGATCCAAGGCCTCATGTAGTTTTTTGGTTATGGGAAAAAAACCTACAAAAGTTGTAGCTTCAGCTTACTTTTCATTTTAGGCCTGTGTCTTTTTCTGTGTGTGTGAGATATAATGTGTATACAGCAGATTGCACAAATCTTAAGTGCACTATTCAGTGAATGTTTACATATGACACACCCTTGTAACCTTCTCCAAGAGCAAGATTTTTTTTAAAGATTTATTTATTATTAATTTATTTATTTTTGGCTGCGTCAGGTCTTAGTTGTGGCACACAGGATCTTCGTTGAGGCATGCGGTGTGCAGGCTTCTCTCTAGTTGTGGCATGTGGGTTTTCTCTTCTCTAGTGGAGGCACACGAGCTCAGTAGTTGTGGTGCGTGGGCTTAGTTGCCCCATGGTATGTGGGATCCTAGTTCCCTGACCAGGGTTCGAACCCGCATTCCCTGCATTGTAAGGTGGATCCTTTGCCACTGGACCCCAGGGAAGTCCCAATCCAAGAGCAAGATATTGAACATTTCCTTCACTGCAAGTGATTCCCTCCTGCTCCATTCCAGGCAACAAACATCCTCCACCCCAAAGTAATTACCATTTTGGCTTCTGTCACTGTATATTAGCTTTACCTGTTTTTGAACTTCACATAAATGGAATCATGCAGCATATATTCTTTTTTTCAAAGTTTTTTTTTTTTTTTTGATGTGGACCATTTTTAAAGCCTTTATTGAATATGTTGTAATATTGCTTCTATTTTATGTTTTGGTGTTTTGCCCATGAGGCATGTGGGATCTTAGCTTCCCTGACCAGTGATCTAACCCGCGCCCCCTGCATTGGAAGGCAAAGTCTTTACTATGGGACTGCCAGGGAAGTCCCACACATATTCTTTTTGTCTGGCTTATTTTGCTCAGGGTCTGTGAGATTCATCTGTGTAGTTGTGTGCGATAGTGGGTTCTTTCATTCTCATTCATTGCTGACTAGTATTTAAATTTCTGAGTTTATTACAATTTATGTATCTGTTCTACTGTTGAAGGCATTTGGGTAGTTCATAGCTTTTGATTATACACTGAGCATTCTTGTGCATGGTTTTTTTTGTGTGAACCTAAGCACCTGTTTTGGTGGGTATATTCCCATACGTGAAATTGCTGGGTCATAGTCATAGATCATGAATATATTTAACTTTCGTAGAAACTTTCTTTTTAGAGTTGATGTGTTTGAATTAGGAACTAAACAGGTTCACACATTGCATTTGATTCATATACCTCTTAAGTTTCTTTTTATCATCTCCCCTTTCTTTGCTTGTATCTTTTTTATTGCAGTAAAATATACATAACACAAAATTTATAATTTTAACCATTTTTTTAGTGTACAGTTCAGTGGCATTAAGTACATTCACAGTGTTCTGTAACCATTACCACCATCTGCTTCCAGAACTTTTTATTATCATCTACACAGGAACTCTGTACCTATTAAACAATAATTTCCCATTTCCCTCCCCTCCACCCCAGACCGTGGTAACCTCTATTCTACTTTCTATCTTTATGAATTTGCCTGTTCTATGTATGTCATTGTAAGTGAAATCATATAACATTGTCCTTTTGTATCTGCCTCATTTCACTTAGCACAAGGTTAATCCATATTGTAGCATGTATCAGAATTTGATTCCTTTTTAGAGCTGGATAATATTCCATTGTATAGATATGCCACATTGTGTTTATCCATTCATCTGTTGGTAGATGTTTGGGTTAGCTATTGTGAATTAAGCTAGTATGAGCACTAGTGTATAATTATCTGAGTCCCTACTTTCAATTCTTTTGGGTATATACTCAGAGTGGAATTACTGGATCACATGTTAATTCTGTTTAGCTTTTGAGAAATCACCAGATATTTTTCCACAGTGGCCATACCATTTTACCTTCCCACCAGCAATGTACAGCAAGGGTTCCAATTTCTCCACCTGCTTGCTGACAGTTGTTATTTTCCACTTTTAAAGATTAAAGCATTTTTCGTAATAATCTGAATGGGTACGAAGTCTCATAGTGGTTTTGATTTGCCTTTTCCTAATGACTACTGATGCTGAGCATCTTTTCATGTGTTTATTGGCCATTTGTGTATTTCTTTGGGGGAATGTCTATTCAAGTTTTTTTTTTTTTTGCCATCTTCCTTCTTTTAATGCTCTTCATTTGTTGAAGAAATGGGATCATTTGTCCTATAGAATTTTCCATGTTCTAAATTTTGCTAATCATATCCTAGTAGTATGGTTTAACATATTAACATATTCTTCTATCCCCTGAGTTTCCTGTATATTTTAATTAGCTCTGGAGGATTGATTCAGTTCAGGTTCAATTACCTTTTCTTTTCCTGACTGAATAGTCCACAGGTGACACTGTGTACTTCCTATTGCATTACATCAGGAGGCACATTTTATCAGGCTGTTTCCCTTTTCGTGATATTAAGGTTAATTAGTGGGCTGAGGTGCAGTCAGCTTTATCCATTATCATAAAGTTTCCCACCAACCTTTCACCTGAAGAGTTTAGCAGCCTTTGATTATTATTGCCTAGAGCCATTATTGTTGCCTAGAGATTGCAAAATGTTGATTTTCTAATTTTAGCATTTATGGATAAAATATTTCTATAAAGAAGAAATTTCCCTCATTATCTGGTTGGTTACTGTGAAATAATGTTTGTACAGAAAAGTCAGGTTCAATGCTTCAGTTTTTCTTTTATATACCAGTTTTCAAAATAATGAGTTGGCTAACATACCCATTGCGGTTTAAATTATTTAAAGATCATTATGAATATATGGATTATTATATATTTGAGGGATTCAGTCCATTGCAGTCATTATTCTTTTTTATGTTTAAATTTTCTCATCTTTGTCCAGTGGAATTCTACAGGCTGGCTTCTATGTTTTTGATATGACTCCAGTAGTCTTTGAAAGCTTTCCTGCTTCCTGGAACCGTAGGAAATCTTAGGCTTATCTTGCACATTTCCTGCCCTGATTACTCATTTTTCCAGTCAGCCCTCATTCCTTTCAGTGTTACTTGTGGAAAATGGTATTTGGAGATCACAACCTAGGTGCTAGGAAAGGCACTCATTGTTAACTTTTAGCTATTCTTATAGTATTATTTCTGCATCTCTAACTAATATACTTGGGGTACTATTTCTTGAGTTGGCAAATAGAGTCTGCCCTATTTCCTGGGCTCCGTGTTATTTTAGGACGGAGAGCCCTTCAAAAGCTGTGTGGGTCTTTTTTCACCAATTGAAATTTTCCAAAAAAGTCTCCTGTTTCCTGCCTGGGGATGAGGGGTAATTTCCTCCTTGTCATTTTCTTCTCACTCATTCTAGAATCTGACTGTATATACTTCATACCAGGTCTTACTGATAAATGAACAGCTTATGAAGGAGTAGGGAAATTTCTACATTGGTTTCCTTCATTTTGTCTCCTTTACAATGAAAATCATTTCTATTGGTGTGTGCACATAACTGTTCTGACACTATCCACTGCTCAGTGGGGTGAAATTCACACTACCAAAGAAAATTTACTTTGAACATACGAACAAAAAACTTTCATGTGCATAGAAAAAGAAATAAATCACACAAACGAGGCAAATCAGGATCGATTAAAGGTGACTGAGTGTGAATGTGCTGGTTACATTGATGGCACAAGTCAAAATACAGGAAGTGGAACTTTGAAGAGCACCTTTGTCAATCAGTATGCCCCAGTCACTTGCCCTAAAGGGATCTAAGATCTAGTAACACATGGGCTGCCTTCCCACAAGCCTATCACTAGGTGGACCATTACAGTGAAGACAGAATAACATATGTAATGACAAAGCAAGTTGGATAACACTTCGGGCAGAAATCAGTTTTGGAAACATGCTATATATAACGCTAATTTTGGGGGACAAATTTAGTTTGCACTAACCAGTGGTTTCAGACAATACTGGGAACCAGGGCTATCTGCAGTAATGACAAGTCCTCCTTATCTTGGAGCACCTAATTGTGGTTGTAGGACAGATTATGTTAATTATTAAAAAGCTACCTTGTGTTAGCTTCAAATCTGTCCTTCTACTCTATGACTCTGCAAATTACATTTATCCTTGACCAGCTGGCTCCCTTTTAGGCTTTGCAGTGGGGGCGATAGGAGGCTGGACAAGAGAGAATGGGCTTGCTCGTTCCTGTTTTGCGTCTTTTTGCTGACGCCTTTACATGAGCTATAGCTCTTCACCCTGGCAGTGGCCACTAGTTCCAGGCCCTAGCTTTTTCCAGCCTTTCCGGAATCAGCCTTGTGTGCCTCTCAGATGTACCAGCTTCAGGAGGTCCCTCTCTGAGCTTCTGAGCCAGCAGTGCTAGCCAGGCACCTCCCTCACTCCCCAGTTCCAGGTTCCAATAACTGTACCCCCCTCCGTGGGCTCCCCCGCACCCCGGAACGGGCACTGCTTCTTGCGGTTACTGTCTCTCTGTGACCTCTGTGTCCCTTTTTGCCTTTTTGGTCATTTAATAGCTGTTTAACCAATTTTTTATATTAAATTTTCTCGTTCTGTCTGTTAAAATAGCTGGTGTGGCATCTGTTTTCCTTATTGGACCCTGATTAACATACCTGTATATTGGTAGATAGACAATGGAACAGAAAATTCAGGGAAATATTATGATCCAAGTTATGATAGGAAAACACCAGGAAATACATGAAAGGGTATTAAAACTTCTATCAGCAAATTCACCCTGGCTCCATGGAGACAGCAAGTAGATGAGTGGTTGCCAGGGCGGTGGAGATGGGGGAGTGGGGCCTGACTAATGGGAATGGGGATTCTTTTGGGGTGATGAAAATGTTCTGGAATTAGATAGCAGTGATGGTTGCCCAACTCTGTGAAGATACTAAAAACCAATGAATTGTGCACTTAACAAGGGTATATCTGTGTTATATGAATTATATCTCAATTTTTAAAAAGAGGAACACCCCCCTCCCCACCCATAAAATCAGTTTGGCTGCCTTCTGGTCCATCCCCGGCCCACTCCTCGGCGTTGCAGTCTGTTCTCCACTGACTTGTAAGAATGGTCTTATTAATCTTCAATGACTAGTTAGTCTTCCCAAGAAGAGATGCTTTACTTTGTGTGGCCCCAGCTGGTAGTGACACCATATAGAGGCAGTTTTTGCAGTCTGTTGTGCCATGGCATTATTTTGCCACTTGTTAAACAAAAGAGGATGGCTGGGCCACTGGGTCACCAACTGAGACAGGAAATTTCTTTGCAGTGGAATGTGTACATCTAAGTTTCTTACTCCTGGCTTTTATGGCAGTGTGAGTTGTCATGGTTATCTGAGATGATCTAATTCACCAAGGACCAAATGTGAGGGTTTTTTTGTGTGTTTTTTTTTTTGTTTTTTTTGCGGTACGCGGGCCTCTCACTGCTGTGGCCTCTCCCGTTGCGGAGCACAGGCTCTGGACACGCAGCCTCAGCGGCCATGGCTCACGGGCCCAGCCGCTCTGCGGCATGCGGGATCCTCCTGGACTGGGGCACGAACCTGCGTCCCCTGCATCGGCAGGCGGACTCTCAACCACTGCGCCACCAGGGAAGCCCCAAATGTGTGTTCTTTGATCAGGGTTCAGGTATTAGGATGGAGCTGGGAATATTGTGTATGGGACAGTGCCAGTGAAGATCCCAGCAAGGTGAGACACCTCAGGAGTTGCAAGGGAGAGAGTCATCAGCACTGCTGGGGCTGAAGGTACCAAAGAAGGAAACAGTGCTTTCAGAATCCAGTAAAAGTGGGAACCATATGAGAGGGCTTATCGCGTAGGAGCTGAGTTTGTGAAGAGACACAGCCTCTACCAGAGATGCAGCCCTACCGTCTTCTACCAAGGAGGGAGTGAGAGTTACCTGCCCTGCAGCTCTCTTTTCTTCTGCTAGTGCTTCCCGTTGGGTCAAGCCCAACTGCAAGTCAGAGAAAAGGGAGCCCCAGGAGGCAGCTTCCCTCTGCACAGAGCAGGGCAGAGAAGAGCTGAGAATGGCTCGCAGGGGGCAAACGGAGAATAACCAGCACCTGGAGTGCCTGGCAAGATGGCCTTGACAGAGTTGCAGGGATTATTTATAGTTTTCTGAATTAAAGTCATGTAAATAGTTTGCACAGCCAGAGCTCTTGGTACATTGCTGACTGCTTCTGCATCCAACTCTTCTTTCCTTCTGGTTCCATGGAGAAAGTTCCCACCTCTTTTCAAAATTGAGGTTCTCCACACACAGGCTGTAGATTCCATGCCTTTTTGCCTTCTTGGCAACCTTACTCCACCAGTCTTTCTTCCTCTTCTAGGTCTTCAGCTTTGTTCTCTCTACGGGACCCCTCCCACCAGTAGTCTAATATACTCTCCCCTTTTCCTCGCCAACAAACAAAAACATTTGCATATCTTCTTCATTTCTTATTCACAACTAAACTTCTCCAAATGCTCACACATGCTGCTTTCACTTTCCCATCTCTCATTTCCCTGCTCCATTTTCCCCCCAGTTCCTGCTTCAAATTATTTCTGGTACTAGCTATTATTTTTGACAACTTTATTGAGGTATAATTCACATACCATATAATTCACCCATTTAAAGTGTACAATTCAGTGGTTTTAGTATACTCACAGACTTGTGCAGCTATCACCACAGTCAGTTTTAGAACTGTTCATCACCCCCAAAGAAATACCATACTCATTAGCAGTCATTACCAATTTCCTCTCAACCCTCCTAGCCCTGGGCAGCCACTATTCTACTTTCTGCCTCTACAGATTTGCTTATTGTAGGCATTTCATACAAAGGGAATCATATAGTATGTGGTATTTTGCGACTGGCGCTTTTGTCACTTAGCAGTGTCTTCAAAGTTCATTCATATTGTCCCATGTATCCGTACTGCATTTCTTTTTACTGCTGAATAATAGTGCATTGTATGGATGGACCACGTTTTAGTTATCCATTCATCAGTTGATGGACATGTAGGTTGTTTCCACTCTTTGGCCATTATGAATAATGCTGCTGTGAACATAAATGTACAAGTTTTGCAAGGACACGTTTTCATTTCTCTGGGGTGTATATTGAGGAGTGGAATTGTTGGGTCATATGTTAACTCCAAGTTTAACCCTTTGAAGAACTGGCAGGCTTCTCCAAAGTAGCTGCATTGTTTTACATTCCCACCAGCAGTGTATGAGGGTTCCAAGTTCTCTGCATCCTTGCCAACACTTATTATTAGTGTTTTTTTTTTTTTTTGCGGTACGCGGGCCTCTCACTGTTGTGGCCTCTCCCGTTACGGAGCACAGGCTCTGGAGGCGCAGGCTCAGCAGCCATGGCTCACGGGCCCAGCCGCTCTGTGGCATGTGGGAACTTCCCAGACCGGGGCATGAACCCGTGTCCCCTGCATCGGCAGGCAGACTCTCAACCACTGCGCCACCAGGGAAGCCCTATTTGTGGTTTTGATTATAGCCTTCCTGATGGAGTAAAGTGGTATCTCATTGTGGCTTAAATTTGTATTTCCGTAATTGCTAGTGATGTCGAACACTTTTTCATGTGCTTATTAACCTTTTATGTGCCTTCTTTTAGTAATGTCTATTCAAATCCTTTGCTCATTTTAAAATTGGATGATCTGTCTTTTTATGTTTTAGTTGTGATAGTTCTTTATATGTTCTAGATACTAGTCCCGTATCAGATTGCAAAATTTTTCTCCCAGTCTGTGGGTTGTCTTTTCACTTTCTTGATGGTGTCCTTTGAAGGCCCAAAGTTTTAAATTTTGGTGATGTCCAATTCATCTATATATATTTTTGCTGTTGCTTTGCTTTGGTGTCATATCTAAGAAAAATTTGCCTAATCCAAGATCATGAAGATCCATGCTTATGTTTTTTTAAAGAGTTTTATAGTTTTTGCCCTTACATTTATTTACTTTAAAAAATTATTTATTTATTTTTGGCTGCTTTGGGTCTTCATTGCTGCGCCCGGGCTTTCTCTAGTTGTGGCGAGTGGGGACTACTCTTCGTTGCGGTGCGCGGGCTTCTCATTGCAGTGAGTTCTCCTGTTGTGGAGCACAGGCTGTAGGTGCACGGACTTCAGGAGTTGCGGCTCGCAGACTCTAGAGCACAGGCTCAGTAGCTGTGGAGCAAGGGCTTAGTTGCTCTGCGGCATGTGGGATCTTCCTGGACCAGGGATCGAACCCGTGTCCCCTGCATTGGCAGGCGGATTCTTAACCACTGCGCCACCAGGGAAGTCCCTCGCCCTTACATTTAGATCTATGCTTCATTTTAAGTTAGTTTTTGTGTACCGTCCAAGGATCTACTTTCATTATTTTGCAAGTGGATATTCAGTGGTCCTAGCACCAATTATCAAATTCCATTAACTTTATTATTATATAGTATTGGAAACATACAGAAGAATTTATGTGGCATCTTCCCACTTATTCCTGTGACCCTGTTCTTTTAACATAAAAGCTGACTTTATGTTATTTTGTCTAGGTTTCCAGAGATATCATGGGAGTACCAAGATAAACATATGTGTTTAATCTGTCATGTTTGACTAGTAGTCTGGTTTCTTTCTTAGGGATTTCAAAGCAAATGGAGGGGGTGTGTAAATAAACACGTGTGTCCGATCTTCCATGATCAGCTGTGAGTGTCCACTTGCTTAACACTTGTTTTCCTTGCTAGACTGAAGTGGCTCTCAACCACCATTGTCATTCCAAAGGTTAACACTGTGTTGAATAAATTAGAAAGGGTGTAATGAGCGAATGATGAAGCAAAATCTGAAGAGTTCGTGGGGGTGGGGAGGATCAGAGAGTGCCTTCAGGTGGGAGGAGGAACACCGTTTCCCCTGAGACTGAGAAAAGATGAAGGTGGGTTCAGATGCAGATGAGGTGGTGTAAATCGGGGGGACAAACTTGCAAGTCTCTCTCTCTCAATCTAGTAGCCAAGAAAGGAACACATGAAGGCAGTACAGAGGGAATATGGGAATCTCCCAAGACTTATCTGGGGAGAGGTTGCATAGATAGGCTCGGGTTCCTTTGCAGAGGTGATTTTGAAGGCCCAAGTTGGCTGCTACCATTTACTTTTCTCTTTCCTAAGACGCATGGACATTGTATGTTAAAGGGCCTATTCAATTTTATAATCCAGTTTTCTTTTCTGAATTTAGTTCTGCACTTCTTCCTAAAGCCTTTGCTGACTATTAGAAAAGTTCAAAAGGCAAAAAGCACAGGCTTTTAGAATCACACAAAGCTGGTTTCAAACCCCTATTCTTACCACCTACTGTGTGACCTTGGGCAAATTTTTAATTCTTTCTGAGAGTCAGTTTTCTCATCTGTGAAATGGGTACAGTAATATTACCTATCCCAAGAGGTTGTCATTTAGTTAAATGAGTTCATACACATAAAGCTCTTAAATTGATGCCTGGCATACCACATCATGCTCATTTAAAAACCTTATCACATTTGAATCTCAAAACAACACTTTGGATTGTCCTTTTCATTCTTTTTCTTTTTTTAAAAAAATAAGTTTATTTATTTAGCTGCATTGGGTCTTTTGTTGCTCCGTCGGGGCTTTCTCTAGTTGCGGCGAGCGGGGGCTACTCTTTGTTGTGGTGCACAGGTTTCTCATTATGGTGGCTTCTCTTGTGTCAGAGCATGGGCTCTAGGTGCGCAGGCTTTGGTAGTTGTGGCATACAGGCTCAGTAGTTGTGGCTCACGGGCTCTAGAGCGCAGGCTCAGTAGTTGTGGCACAAGGGCTTAGTTGCTCCGTGGCATGTGGGATCTTCCCGGACCAGGGCTCGAATCCGTGTCCCCTGCATTGGCAGGCAGATTCTTAACCACTGCACCACCAGGGAAGTCCCTGGATTGTCCTTTTAAAAAACCATTTCTCATTTTCAACTTTGACATCTTCATCTCCTAGGCCTTTAGGCTTCTTTCTTTTTGCCCATATGAATGGGACTGTAGATCTCTGTGTGTGAATGAGTCAGGTAAGGTGAAAAACTTTGAATTTGCAACTTCTCTGGCAGTCCAGTGGTTAAAACTCCACGCTTCCACTACAGGGGTGCAGGTTTGATCCCTGGTCGGGGAGCTAAGATCCCGCATGCCACGTGGTGCGGCCAAAAAAAAAAAAAAAAACTTTGAATTTTTCTTCTTTCTCCTTTTCTTTGCTTGAGACTTAGCAGCTGTCTCAAGCTGCTTTTAGCCATTGACACTTTGGGGTCTGAAACATTATGCTATTGGCCACCATCTCTAGGTATTTTCAAATGGCATTAGAGTTTGATAAGTTGAAGTCGTATTAATAAATTTCACAGTAGTTTTAAGTATCTGGAAATTAATAGTCATTTTTTTATTTAATAGACATACACAAAAGAATGGGCTGAGGTTCTAAACCACAAAAGTAAGCACGTGGAAGAAGCTGTCAAAGAACTTATATCAATATTTGAGACTATTTATGAAGTTAAATACAGTGGGAAAACAGCAAAACAGTTACCAGGTAATGTGGCTGGTTACAATGTTTGAATCACAAGTGTTACAGATATGTTCTCAAGTAGGCACCTTGTGCCTAGCAGGCACCAAAATTCCAGACTCCCAGAAGGAGAGCAGATGTTCAGCATAAACCACACCGTTTGCAGTTTAGGCACAGTGAGCCCTTTTTATGAATGAGGGAATGGTGGGCACCCCTCTGAAATCCAAGTTCATAGATACTTACTGGGGACCAACCTTGCAAGCAGGCCCTTCCATGGATAGCAGTCTCTGGCCTGCTATGTTAAGTGTTTTTTTTGGTACAGCATTCTACCATGCTGGCTGTCACACTGTGTGGGGATGGCATCTAGTGAGTAGAGGCCAGGGACGCTGCTGAATATCCTCTATGGCATAGGACAGCTGCAACAACAAAGCCTGTCAGTAGCGCTGAGGTTGAGAAACTCCAGCTTAAACAAGTATTCGCCGCATCTCTTCTTTCTCTGAGAGGTTTTCCACTTAGTTTAAGTAGTTTTCATCAGAAGTATCAAAAATACGAACATGTCAGCTTAAGATGGCAAACCCAAAAGGTAAACAGGTATTTTAGAAAGAGAGCCTGTAAAATAACCCCTCTTTAAATGTTTCTTAATTCTAGATACTAATACAGAGTACAGTATATTTAAAGAGTGTATTTCTTAATAGAATGTTAATTCTGTTGAGATGGGTGATTTAAATTGAATTCAAGGGTGATTTCTCCCAGCAACAAATTTTTAATTTTTAAATTAAGAATTCTTTTAAGAAGGACCTTCCTAAGAAGGTTTGGTTGCATAGAATAAACCAAATGCCAAGTATTAACTGTTATATTTTTGTTTTATCTTTTATCTATAGAACAGAGAAAACATGTTGTTTTTGGGAGTGAAACAGAAGAGGGTGAAAGTGTTGATTATGAGACTAATATTGTGCCTGAGGTTGATGTTAATCATAAAGAAGATGAATTTAAAAAGGTATTTATTGTAAAGCAACCTTATGCAATTTCACAGAATTATGACTTATAGGATTGTAGATAACCCCAAATGGTGGGTTTTTTTTTTTCCAGGCAGTTCTGCAAGCAGTCTGTGTGGATTTATAACAAAATCCAGAAAATATAATTTTCAGTTCTACACTGTAGCATCTGACAAGACACAGCAATCCTTACAGTTTTCCCCAGCACTGTCAACTTTTAATGCTATTCTATCAATTACAGTTTATATAGTTGTCTCCCCTATTGTGACTGACCGTGTTTTCTTATGTAGTAAATGTCACATCTGGGATTGTAGTGCCAATCCATTTGACTCAAAGTGGAGAACTTTGTTCTCAGTTATTGTTTTTGATAGAATTACCTGTATTGCAAGACTGGGTTTTGATTCTCTTGGGGTCCAGGGATCTGCATTTTTTATTAACACTGTGGATTCTCCCGCAGGAGAAACCCCAGGTGGGCAGATTCTCACATTATGCTGAGCTGTGTTGAGAATGAAAGTTGAGGAGGAGACGTGGGGATTCTTCATCCTTCTTAGGCCTTCTTAGGCCTTCTGGTCGTGCATCAACTCTAAATGCCACTCTCACATTTGTACCAATTCGTGCTTTCTCCTGCTCCCATCAGTTTTCTTTTAATCCTCCGTACTCATCTTTTTTTTTTTTTTTTAATTTTTAATTTTTAATTTATTTTTGGCTGTGTTGGTCTTAGTTTCTGTGCGAGGGCTTTCTCCAGTTGCAGCGAGCGGGGGCCACTCTTCATCGCGGTGCACGGTCCTCTCACTATCACAGCCTCTCGTTGCAGAGCACAGGCTCCAGATGCGCAGGCTCAGTAGTTGTGGCTCACAGGCCCAGTTGCTCCGCGGCATGTGGGATCCTCCCAGACCAGGGCTCGAACCCGTGTCCCCTGCATCGGCAGGCAGACTCTCAACCACTGCGCCACCAGGGAAGCCCCGTACTCATCTTTTCATTCTTTCTCCATTTTACATTCTTTTACACTCTCTAACCCCTACCCTAACACAGTCTTGGAAATAAACAGCACACGTTTGTTTCACTTTCACCTTCTGACTCAAGGATGCTATCACTAATTGATCGGGAAACACTTTCCCGCTGAGTCTAGATTTTAGCTGTAGATTGCTTCTCAATACCATGCACCAGGCAGCCACTATCAGTTGGTGGGGGTCAGCAGGAGAGTTCTTCGCTTCCAGCTGCATTCCCTTTGACACTGGCTGGGGTCCTTAGAGCAAGACTGAGTACCATCAGAGCCTCTCAAGATGGGAGATCACTTAGAGCTGCATCAGTGCAGACATCTCCTAAACAGCCTCTGCCTCTCAAATCCACCTTCCACATCGCTTCCACAGTGGTCTAACGTAAACATCTGATTATGTCATGCCTGCTCTTTAGCCTGGTAGTTGGCCAACCCAATCATATTCCTCTTTGTTCACACCTGATAAGCCTCCCTTCTGACTCAACTCAACCTGACTGGCCCACCCAGACTCAGAGGGTCAGGGTGTAGGGTGGAGAGGAACAGTGTGGCCAGAGCCTGGCTCCGGATGTGTGAATCACTGTGCAAGCAAGACGTAGTGCCCAGATTCCTGCCCAGGCTCAATATTTATTCTGTGCTCTGACCAATAAATGTGGCTACTTCTTCTCTGGTGGGAAAGAAGGGCTTGCAGAGAGGGACAAACCATGGTGCCAGGACGGTGGAAGTTTCATCCTATGTATTTTGGTATCATACATTTTAAAATATGTTTATCCACCAAGCTGAGATTTTTGAGGTTGGAGACTACATATCCTCTTGTGCCCATACCTCTAAGCATTGAAAAGTGCACCACACTTAAGTGCTTCAGTTTTGTTGAGTGAATTATTGAATATTGAGCAGACCAGGATTATTTTCAATTAGCTGTTTTTGAATTTTGGCTTTTGAGTAATGCCTTATAATTTGCTAGGGTGTTTATGAAAGCACACCTTTCACGTATTCTTACTTGTTTAAAAAAACAAGTAATTTAGGATTGAATTTATTTCTACAATATAATTGAAATTGTATAGTTTATTATTTTTCATCTTTTGCATGTCACTTCTAATATTGTATTATTGCTTTGGAGGTGTTAGAGTTTTTATTTTTTGTACCAAATTTAATATGATTTCTCATTACAGGAATGTAAAGAGGTCTACGCTTTTTTCTCTCATCAATTACTAGACAGTCTTCAAAAAGCTACACGGTTATCTTTGGACACAATGAAAAGAAGAATATTTGTTGCCAGGCAAGTTGAAAATATGCTAAATATGTCTGGTAAAACTATCACAACATAACACTAAAGCACTTTTTATTTTTATTAATTAATTTTAATAATTGTAAAATTTAAAACACGGCATTTATGAAAAGACTGTATGAAAACAAGCGTGTAATACTGCAAGAACACTGATAAATGAACAGCCATGTTCCTAGCACCCAGGCCAAGACAAAGAACACTGAACACTACCAGTACCCTTACTGGTCCTTCCTCTGCTCACCCAAAGGTAACCACTATCCTGAACTTGATGTTTATCATTGTCTTGGTTTGCCTGACAGTTTACCCCATGTTTGTATCATTTAATTTGCCTGTATTTGAACTGTGTTCAGTATTGCTTTTGAGGTGCATCTATGCTGATAGATTGGGTTGTTTCCAGTTTGGGCTATTGTGAACATTCTTGTGCCTGTCTCCTGCTGCACCTGCTCAGAGTGGAATGGCTGGGCCCTGGGCTGTGTGCATGCCTCAATTTACCAGGCAGTGCCTAGCATGAGAGTGCCTATGGATCCTCATCCTTGCACACAGTTGGTGTCATTCAATTAAAAAATTGTTGCCAGCATATAGGGTGTGAAATGGCGTCTCACTGGGATTTAAATCATTTAAATCATTTTCCTGGTTACTGATGAGGTTAAACATATTTTCATGTTTATGAGCCATTTGTGCTTTCTCTTTTTAAAAATTTGCCTTCCCTTCCCTTTCTTTCCCCCTCTCTTCCTCCCTCCCTCCCTCCTCCTCTTTCCCTCCCTTGTTTCTTCCTTCCTTCTGCCTGTTTTTCTATTGGATTGGATTTATTCATGGGTGGTCTCAATATATTATTTTGTTGATGATACTTTTAAACTCCTATTTATGATATTCTTTGCTGAGTTTAAAAATATTCAAATCTATCAGTCTTTTCCTTAGTAGTTTGTGATTTTTATGTCTTTTAAAAGAAATCTTTCTGTACTTCATAATATCTTCTAAAAGTTTTAAAGTTTTATCTTTTGCAGTTAGGGGTTTAATCCACATGGTATTTATTTTGTGTTTAGTGTGAGGTAGGAGACCAGTATATTTTTTCCCATATGGTTAATTAGTTAAAAGAAAATTAATTTTTCTTTTGGAATGGTTATTTAAATTACACTGAATCTATAGGTAGATTTGGAGAGAATTAGCATCCTTACAATATTGAGTCTTCCATTCAGAGTCATGGACTATCTCTCCATTTATTTGTCTTTTTTATTACTTCTCAATGAAGTTTTGTAATTCCCTGTGTAAAAGTCTTCTACATTTTTGTTAGGTTTATTCCTTGGTTATTCATTGCTGAATTTTAATTTACTTGCACTATTAAAATCTCCCAATGTGATAGTGAAGTTGTCAAATTTTCCTTCTGTTTCAGTCGTTGTTTTATATCTTTTAAGGCTGTGTTGTTAGGTGCATGTGATGTCATATAGTTAAGTCTGCCTAGAACACTGTTTATTTTATTTTTATTTGATGAGCCTCTTTATCCATATTAATCTTGATTTCTCAAATTATTTTTAGTCTGTCATTAATTTTACTTTCCCAGATTTTTTGGTATACCTTTTCTATCCCTTCATTTAATTTTTTCTGTGAAGCTTTTTTGTTTTACCTTTTAAAAGCATAATATACCTGATATATTTTAATATTGACATAGAGTTGATTTACAATGTTGTGCCAGTCTCTGCTGTACAGCAAAGTGACTCAGTTATACACATATATATAGATACATTCTTCTTTTATGTTCTTTTCTATTATGGTTTATCACAGGATGTTGAGTATAGTTCTCTGTGCTATACATTAGGACCTGTTGTTTATCCATTCTAAATGTAGTAGTTTGCATCTACCAACCCCAAACTCCCAGTCCATCCCTCTCCCTCCCTCCCTCACCCTTGGCAACCACAAGTCTGTTCTCTATGTCTATGAGTCTTATACCTGATATTTTTATTTAATCTGATTATTTCTGCCTTTTAAAGAGTTTAATCTGCTTACATTTTTGTGATTTTTTAATATAGTTACACTTAATTTATGACATTTTATTTTGTGGTTTCTTACTATCCTTTGTCTGGTTCATTTATTATCTGTTCCCTTTGGAATGGATAATTTTTCCCTTTTATTCTCTTTCCTATACTTAAGTTCTTTCAGTAGTTACCTTCAAATTTAGAACACATATATTTAGCTATATTTTTAAAAAAGTACTGTGTATAGTTTTTTCAGTTTTCTCATTTCTAACTACAAGGGCCTTGGCATGAAGTCTATCTACTTTCTCATTCTTTGATTTATTTATTTATTTTAACATCTTTATTGGAGTATAATTGCTTTACAATGTTGTGTTACTTTCTGCTGTATCACAAAGTGAATCAGTTATATGTATACATATATCCCCATATACCCTCCCTCTTGCGTCTCCCTCCCACCCTCCCTATCCCACCCTTCTAGGTGGTCACAAAGCACTGAGCTGATCTCCCTGTGCTATGCAGCTGCTTCCCACTAGCTATCTATTTTACATTTGGCAGTGTATATATGTCAATGCTACTCTCTCACTTCATCCCAGCTTACTCTTCTCCCTTCCTGTGTCCTCAAGTCCATTCTCTATGTCTGCATCTTTATTCCTGTCCTGCCCCTAGGTTCATCAGAAGTATTTTTTTTTTTAGATTCCATATATATGTGTTAGCATATGGTATTTGTTTTTCTCTTTCTGACTTACTTCACTCTGTATGACAGACTCTATGTCCATCCACCTCACTACAAATAACTCAATTTCGTTTCTTCTTATGGCTGAGTAATATTCCATTGTATATATGTGCCACATCTTCTTTATCCATTCATCTGTCGATGGACACTTAGGTTGCTTCCATTTCCTGGCTATTGTAAACAGTACTGCAATGAACATTGTGGTACATGACTCTTTTTGAATTATGGTTTTCTCAGTGTATATGCCCAGTAGTGGGATTGCTGGGTCATATGGTAGTTCTATTTTTAGCTTTTTAAGTAAGCTCCATACTGTTCTCCATAGTGACTGTATCAATTTACATTCCCACCAACAGAGCAAGAGGGTTCCCTTTTCTCCACACCCTCTCCAGCATTTATTGTTTGTAGATTTTTTTTTTTTTCGGTACGCGGGCCTCTCACTGTTGTGGCCTCTCCTGTTGCGGAGCACAGGCTCCAGACGCTCAGGCTCAGCGGCCATGGCTCACGGGCCCAGCCGCTCCGCAGCATGTGGGATCTTCCCGGGCCGGGGCACGAACCCATGTCCCCTGCAACGGCAGGTGGACTCTCAACCACTGTGCCACCAGGGAAGCCCTGTTTGTAGATTTTTTGATGATGGCCATTCTGACCGGTGTGAGGTGATACCTCATTGTAGTTTTGATTTGCATTTCTCTAATGATTAGTGATGTTGAGCATCCTTTCATGTGTTTGTTGGCAATCTGTATATCTTCTTTGGAGAAATGTCTATTTAGGTCTTCTGCCCATTGGGTTGTTTGTTTTTTTGATATTGGGCTGCATGAGCTGCTTGTATATTTTGGAGATTAATCCTTTGTCAGTTGCTTCATTAGCAAATATTTTCTTCCATTCTGAGGGTTGTCTTTTCGTCTTGTTTATGGTTTCCTTTCCTTTGTAAGTTTCATTAGGTTCCATTTGCTTATTTTTGTTTTTATTTCCATTTCTCTAGCAGATGGGTCAAAAAGGATCTTGCTGTGAATTATGTCAAAGAGTGTTCTTCCTCTGTTTTCCTCCTAAGAGCTTTATAGTGTCAGCCCTTACATTTAGGTCTTTAATCCATTTTGAGTTTATTTTTGTGTATGGTGTTAGGAAGTGTTCTAATTTCATTCTTTTACATGAGCTGTCCAGTTTTCCCAGCACCACTTACTGAAGAGGCTGTCTTTTCTTCACTGTATATTCTTGCCTCCTTTATCAAAGATAAGGTGACCATATGTGCGTGGGTTTATCTCTGCTATTTATCCTGTTCCATTGATCTATATTTCTGTTTTTGTGCCAGCACCATACTGTCTTGATTACTGTAGCTTTGTAGTATAGTCTGAAGTCAGGGAGCCTGATGCCTCCAGCTCTGTTTTTCTTTCTCAAGATTAATGTGCCATTTAAAGCTTGTGTTTCTTTATTTATTTTCATTTTGGATGATCTGTCCTTTGGTGAAAGTGGGGTGTTAAAGTCCCCTACTATGATTGTGTCACTGTTGATTTCCCCTTTTATGGCTCTTAGCATTTGCATTATGTATTGAGGTGCTCCTATGTTGGGTGCATAAATATTTACAATTGTTATATCTTCTTCTTGGATTGATCCCTTGATCATTATGTAGTGTCCTTCTTTGTCTCTTGTAATAGTCTTTATTTTAAAGTCTATTTTGTCTGATATGAGAATTGCTACTCCAGCTTTCTTTTGATTTCCATTTGCATGGAATATCTTTTTCCATCTCCTCACTTTCAGTCTGTATTTGTCCCTACGTCTAAAGTGGGTCTCTTGTAGACAGCATATATACAGGTCTTATTTTTGTATCCATTCAGATAGTCCATTCTTTTGGTTGGATCATTTAATCCATTTACATTTAAGGTAATTATCGATATGTCTGTTCCTATTACCATTTTCTTAATTGTTTTGGGTTTGTTATTGTAGGTCTTTTCCTTCTCTTGTGTTTCCTGCCTAGGGAAGTTCCTTTAGCATTTGTTCTAAAGCTGGTTTGGTGGTGCTGAATTCTCTTAACTTTTGCTTGTCTGTATAGATTTTAATTTCTCCTTTGAATCTGAATGAGATCCTTGCTGGGTAGAGTAATCTTGGTTGTAGGTTTTTCCCTTTCATCACTTTAAAGCCACTCCCTTTTGGCCTGCAGAATTTCTGCTGAAAGAAGAAACCTTATGGGGATCCTTTTGTATGTTATTTGTTGCTGTTCCCTTGCTGCTTTTCATATTTTTTCTTTGTACTTAATTTTTGATAGTTTGATTAATATGTGTCTTGGTGTGTTTCCCCTTGGATTTATCCTGTATGGGACTCTCTGCGCTTCCTGGACTTGATTGACTATTTCCTTTCCCATGTTAGGGAAGTTTTCAACTGTAATCTCTTCAAATATTTCCTCAGACCCTTTCTTTTTCTCCTCTTCCTCTGGGACCCCGTAATTCAAATGTTCATGTGTTTAATGTTGTCCCAGTGGTCTCTGAGACTGTCCTCAGTTCTTTTCATTCTTGTTTCTTTATTCTGCTCTGCAGTAGTTATTTCCACTATTTTATCTTCCAGGTCTCTTATCCGTTCTTCTGCCTCAGTTATTCTGCTATTGATTCCTTCTAGAGAATTTTTAATTTCATTTATTGTGTTGTTCAGCATTTTTTTTTTGCTCTTTAGTTTTTCTAGGTCCTTGTTAAACGTTTCTTGTATTTTCTCCATTCTATTTCCAAGATTTTGGTTCATCTTTACTATCATTACTCTGAATTCTTTTTCAGGTGGACTGCCTATTTCCTCTTCATTTGTTTGGTCTGGTGGGTTTTTACCTTGCTCCTTCATCTGATGCATATTTCTCTGTCTTCTCATTTTGTTTAACTTACTGTGTTTGGGGTCTTCTTTTTGCTGGCTGCAGGTTCATAGTTCCTGTTGTTTTTGGTGTCTGCCCCCAGCGGGTAAGGTTGGTTCAGTGGGTTGTGTAGGCTTCCTGGTGGAGGTGACTGGTGCCTGTGTTCTGGTGGATGAGGCTGGATCTTGTCTTTCTGGAGGGCAGGGCCACGTCCGGTGGTGTGTTTTGGGGTGACTGTGAACTTAGCATGATTTTAGGCAGCCTCTCTGTGAATGGATGTGGTTTTGTTCCTGCCTTGCTAGTTGTTTGGCATGGAGCGTCCAGCACTGGAGCTTGCTGGCTGTTGGCTGGAGCTGGTTCTTAGCGTTGAGACAGAGATTTCTGGGAGAGCTCTCGCCAATTGATATTACATGGAACTGGTAGGTCTCTGGTGGTCCCATGTCCTGCACTCGGCTCTCCCACCTCAGAAGCTCAGGCCTGACACCAGGCCTGAGCACCAAGACCCTCTCAGCCACATGGCTCAGAAGAAAAGGGAGAAAGAAAAGAAAGAAAAAAACATAATAAATAAAAAAAATAATTAGAATAAGAAATTTTTAAAGTAATAATAATAATAAAAAAGAAGAGAGTGGGGCTTCCCTGGTGACGCAGTGGTTGAGAGTCCGCCTGCCGATGCAGGGGACACGAGTTCGTGCCCCGGTCCGGGAAGATCCCACATGCCGCAGAGCAGCTGGGCCCGTGAGCCATGGCCGCTGAGCCTGCGCGTCCGGAGCCTGTGCTCCGCAACGGGAGAGGCCACAACAGTGAGAGGCCCGCGAACCGCCAAAAAAAAAAAAAAAAAAAAAAGAAGAGAGTGAAGAAACAATAAACAAATCCACCAATGATAACAGCACTAAAAACTATACTAAGATAAACATAAAAGTCAGAAACAAATCAGTCACAGACAGCAAACCCCAAGTCTACAGTTGCTCCCAAAGTCCACTGCCTCAATTTTGTGATGATTCGTTGTCTGTTCAGGTATTCCAGAGACGCAGGGTACATCACGTTGATTGTGGGGATTTGATCCGCTGCTCCTGAGTCTGCTGGGAGAGATTTCCCTTTCTCTTCTTTGTTCTCACAGCTCCCGGGGTTCAGCTTTGGTTTTGGCCCCACCTCTGCATGTAGGTCACCCTCTGGCATCTGTTCCCACCAGACAGGATGGGGTTAAAGTAGCAGCTGATTAGGGGGCTCTGGCTCACTCAGGCCGGGGAGAGGGAGGGGTATGGTAATTATAATGGGAATGTGGGGCAAGCTTGTGGAGGCAGAGGGCAGCGTGATGCTGCAACAGCCTGAGGCATCATGTGTTCTCCTGGGGAAGTTGTCCCTGGATCAAGGGGCCCTGGCAATGGCAGGCTGTGCAGGCTCCTGGGGAGTGGAGGGGAGGTGTGGGTAGTGACCTGTGCTTGCACATAGGATTCTTGGTGGCTGCAGCAGCAGTGTTAGCGTTTCACGCTTGTCTCTGGGATCTGCGCTGATAGCCGCGGCTTTAGCCTGTCTCTGGAGCTCGTTTAGGCGGTGCTCTGAATCCCCTTTCCTTGTGCACCCTGAAACAATGGTCTCTTGCCTCTTAGGCAGGTCCAGACTTTTTCACGGACTCCCTCCCGGCTAGCTGTAGCACACTAGCTCCTTCAGGCTGTGTTCACACAGCCAACCCCAGTCCTCTCCCTGGGATCTGACCTCCGAAGCCCGAGCCTCAGCTCCCAGCCCCGACTTGCCCCGGCGGGTGAGCAGACAAGCCTCTTGGACTGGTGAGTGCTGGTTGGCACCAATCCTCTGTGTGGGAATCTCTCTGCTTTGCCCTCTGCACCCCTGTTGCTGCACTGTCCTCCGTGGCTCTGAAGCTTCCCCCCTGCCACCCCCCGTCTCTGCCAGTGAAGGAGCTTCCTAGTGTGTGGAAACTTTTCCCCCTTCACAGCTCCCTCCCAGTGGTGCACGTCCTGTCCCTATTCTTTTGTCTCTGTTTTTCCTTTTTTTTTTTGCCCTACCCAGGTACGTAGGGAGTTTCTTGCCTTTTGGGAAGTCTGAGGTCTTCTACCAGCATTCTGTAGGTGTTCTGTAGGAGTTGTTCCACATGTAGATGTATTTGTGTGGAGGAAGGTAATCTCCACGACTTACTCCTCCACCATCTTGAAGGTCTCCCCATCATTGTTGTTTGCTGTTTTACTTTTTACCTTTTTTTTGAGCACTCAAAAATAATTTATTTACTGGTATATTTTATTAAAGTCTCCAGGTTCTTGTGTATTTATTTTATACCCCTGGTTTCTCAGGGAGTGTGAGGTGTAAACTCCGTTATTCTTCATTTTAAGTCTGAAACGATTTGGCTGGATAAAAAACTTTTGTTTGTCTCTCAGCACTTTCAAAGTATTTCTTCAGTTTTTTCCTGACCTGTATTCTTGTTGATGAGAAGTCTGCAGTGAGTCTAACTAAAAATTGTATTTTATCCTTGATGTTCTGTAGCTTCCTTTCCTGGTGTGGATTTGTCTTTATTTAATCATGCTTTGTTCTCAGAGTACACTTTCTATTTGAGGGCTTATAGGGTTCCTTAATCCTGGAAAATCATCAGCAATTTCCTTTTTCAGTTATTGCTTCTGAGACATCCTCTTATTATGGAACTCCTGTAGTTGAATGTTGAGTAAGTTGATCACATAATTGTTCCATCTAGGACACTCTTTTGAGTGAAGAAGCACTGTCCAGATGAAGTGTTAGGATGGACTTAAACCAGAACTGTCCTGGGCACCATGGACACGTGACCGTCTCAGATGTTGCAGCATCTCAGTCTCTCTTCCCTGTCTCCTAACTAGTCTGTCATATATTTTTGTCTTTTTGCCTTTCTGGGTTATGTTATGGGCAAGTATCTCTGTATCTAGCCTAAAGGCGATCTCATCTACTGCATCTTAAATATTTCAGTTAGTACTTTTTTCCTTATCCTCCAGATACTGTATCATTCCTGCCTTTTTAGTTTAGCAATTTATTATTTTTTGGAAGATTGCTTTCATTTATCTCTTTGAACATTCTCAATATATTTATTTTAGAGTTTGTCACACTTCTATACATTGAACTTTGTCTGGAGTGAGTTTTTGTTTCAATTATTGATATCTTTAGTCCTCTTTCTTGCTGTTAGACTTATGCATGCATATTGGGATTTTAGTTTGTAGACTCTCCTTGAGTGAGAAGTTTTTTTTGTTTTTGTGTGTTTCTCTCTCCTTCCCTCCCTTTCTAGGAGTTTCACTTTTGCCTCCACGTGACTCTTGGTACCTTAAGTGCAGAACTGGGTCCTATTTGTTCACAGTTACATATCCCCTGAAGAGATGCTGGGAAATGGCAGGTTTAAGCAGGGAGCACAGAAGTGAGCCGGCTTAGTGGCTTCTTGGGCATGCTGTGGACTTGCTTCTTTCACCCCAGGGCCACAGCTTTTGGAAAAGCTGCAGCTGCAGGCAGTAGGTTGACAAACTTTATCTTGCTGTTGTTTTGTCTCTCTTTACAAGTAGGGGAACATCACTTCAATGTCTGGCTTCGGGTAGCAAGCCTGGATGAGTCCCCTCTAACACGGACTACTTCAGTCCCTCAGAGTCCACAGTGGCCAACCTCCCACTCTCACTGCCTATTTCCTGACCAGAGCCCTGGCCAGGCTGTTGTGTGTTTCTGATGCGTTCCTGATTTGTGGAGATCCTAATCTTGTGTTCGAGCATTCTCAAGTCCTTCAGAGTCTATCCGTGATTGTGATGTGTTTGGCACAAAGAGGCATTTTTGAAGTCTGAACTCACTATGCCATGTTAATTTACAACAGTACTGATGTGAGTTTTGAAGAGGTATACATGAGTATAATATTGCAGAATCCTCCCTTGTCTAAAATGTCTTTCTCTTACCCTCACCCATGAAGGCTAGTAGGTCAACTTGGATCACAACCACTTTCTGTCACACTCCACAGATACTATTTCACTGGCTGCTTCTTTTTTTTTTTTTAATGCTTCCTTTTTCATTTTTATTTGTGGCACTTGGCTTGCCAACCTTCATCTGGGCAAGCCCTGCACACTCCATCCGCATAAACAGTAGAGATCTCTTTTAGTAATGAAGGATATTATTAATATATCTTGCCTCAACTGAAATGCAAACCCAATTTGATTTTTTCCTCAGATGGGATGCAGACAGAGAACATCCAGATAAAAGGTGTTATCATTCACGAGGTCAAGACAGAACCGTTATTTTGTAGCTAAATGCCACTCACAAAGCACAATCACTGGCTTCTTTTGTTTCCATTTTCAGAGGCGGGTTTTGCTGCTAACCTGATTTTCTTTTCTAAGTAACAAACTGTTTCTTGCTGTTTACAGGATTTCCCCCTTTATTCTGGAAATTAACAAATTATGTGTTTAGCTGTAAGTCATTTTTCACCCATTAATCCCATCAGGCACACAGAGAATCATTTCAAGGTGAAAAAACAAGTCTATTCTTAAGATTTGAGAAGGGCTATGCTTAAATTTATTTTATGTAGGGTTCCCACGTTGGATCTAGGTCGTAGAGCGTCTCTGAGCTGAGTGACCCACTGTTAAGTTACTTAAACTCTCTGTGTCTTGGTTTCCTCATCTACAAAATGGAAATAATAATCATGGGATCCACATCAAGAGTTAACATGAGCATGAAATGTGTTGATTCATGGAAAGTGCTTGGAAAAGCGCCTGTCATACACTAAGCGTTCGATAAACATTACTTATCTTTTCTTTATTATTTCACTTACCTTTTCCTTAAGTAATTTCCTTCTCTTGTATTTTGCATCTGAAAGCTTGGAGAATTCCTTAAGCTAATCCTCTAGTTTGTCAAATAAGTCACCAAAGGATCGGCTGCGCTGTTCACCGCTTCTGTTAGTTCAGCTGTTTGATTATACTTTATGAAACTCTTGTTCTCAGGTTGTACCCTTTCAAACACAGTCTACACTTGTTTTATTGCTGCATCTTGATTTCACAGTGAGACTATGAATTAGAGGTTTTTTCTGTTGTTTCTTTGCTTGCTTGCTTTTAGTTCAAAGAGTTCCTTATCTGGGAACCATTGACCCTGAATACTAAAGTTGGGTCTCCACTGTGAATGTGGGGGCTTTGTTTCTTGTGATTTTTTTCTCCCCCAGTCTGCTTGTAGTTATGAATGGAGGTGTAGTTTTCAGTAATGATAACATTTCTTGCTGTGGAAAGTTTACATTTATTATAATTTTGTCTGGGATGGGGACAGAGATCAGGCAGAGGGAGATAACCAAAGTAATTTGCAGTGCTGGTATGTGTCATTCATTAATTGCACTCATGTGTCTGTGTGTGTGTCTGTACTTCTGTCTGAGCATAACTGATATTGTTTACAAAGGCAGTTTTGGGAAGGTTTTGACTAGAAACCTCCTGTTTAATCTTGTACACACACAAAAATAAAGTATATGAAGGCATACGCTTTTTGTTGGTGATTTTCAGCATCTGTTCTGGGGCTGGGAAAAGGAGTGCTTTTAGTAAACATTATTAGGTGGTACTTTGCTGAGAGAAAGCAACGTTAAAATACTAGAAAATGGGTAGGAGACAAGTTTTTCACTTCAAAGAATATTAAATCATTCAGTGTTCTTAATTTATGAACTAGTTCATGAAATTTGTGGTTCCATTGTAAATAACGTTCTCTTCATTAATTCAGTATTTTGAAAATTGTCTTTATTTTTTTAGGATTGAAACTTGTAGCATAACCAAGCTATTTATGAAATTTTAGGTTAAGGTTTATAAGCTAAATGTCCATCTTATTACAGCCCTTATGGACGAAAGCGGTCAGAAGATGTTATTTCCCTTCTAAAATCTGAAGTACATCTTGTGATTCCTAATGTGGTAAGTATTATTAAATATTCAAGTTAATACAGTGATTTTTGGTAATGTATTTAAGAAGTATAGCATTAGAACTGAACTTTTATTTAATCTCTTGGTCCTCTGTGCTTTTTGACTTCACCTCCGTATTTAACAAAAATCAAAGTGTATCATTTATATCTGTTGTAAAACTTACTTCTGCAGAGCTCATGGTGTATTAAAGGTTGGTGTAAGAGTTAAGTATCTGTTGGGCCATCAGTTAGCAAGTACCCTACAAACCATCTTGGTTTTTCTTACTTCAGACATTAAATTATCTAAATAAGGCCATCTCAGAAGTCCAAATCCCTATACTGAACACCCAACTGTAAGACAACCCATGGCAGAATAGAAACAAAGAAAGAAAGAGAGAGCCTGTGCCCTGAATTCATGGGTCCCTTGTGCCTTCTTAGGGCACTTTCCTCTACCACCCCTCCGGCTGCTTATTGACATCTGGAACACCAAGCCATACAGGATGACTGAGGTGCATTCTGTGACAAGCCAAGGGTTAAGGCCAGGCAGGAACAATCTATGGCTCACCTGACACCACATCTACACAGTCTGGCCTCCTGGAGGACAGCTTCTTTGCTTATTTGGTGCATTTCAAAGAACTGAGGTCAAAATCTTGGCAGTATAGTTTCTTCAGTTACTCTGCTTCATGGACATCCAACACCTGCCCACAGTGTTTGGCTGCAGCCAGCCACCCTCCCAGGGAAAGGATGACAAGTACTATGTTTGACCTTTCTGCCTGCAGGAATTGGTAGAATAGGAAAGCTTGAAGATCGGTAAAGTCTGCAGCCTACCTTCCTCTACCATCCCTCTCCTCGAAGCAGCCTTCCACTGGGCCAGCGGAGGCTCTCCCTGCTCAGTGGGGAACAGGTGTGGTGAGAATCAGAGGGATGGATTTTTATGTGTTGGCAGCACCAGGAACTTATTTCTTCTTTCCACAGGTAATGGTTCCCAGTTTGGATGACATTCAACAAGCCATTAACCGTATGATCCAATTAACCCTGGAGGTCAGCAGAGGAGTGGCTCACTGGGGGCAACAGCAGACCCGTCCCATGAAGACTGTCATTAGCAGCCCCTCCCATACCGCTACTGACGGGACCCATCCGAGCACAGGAAAGCAGTTGAAGAAGGAAGACAGTAAGAATGTTAAAACAAATCTTAGATGAATAGAGTCTTAGAACTATAACAGTTAGTAAATGGTCTTTCTGATTCTTCCTGGGTATGACAGCCTATAGATATTTTTACACTCATATTTATATGTGTATTGGTTAAATTTTACGTTAAAAAAAAACTAGTGTTCTCCATCTTCCATCTTAAACATAGCATGCAGACATTTCAGATTTTGATCATGGGTGAACAAGTATATTTATCACTGTTCTACTACCGTAGTCTCAGATTCAAAGTTAAAAATGAAAATAAACCTTAGAACTAATTCTATTTTCAGCATTGTATTTGATCTGATAAACTTAGTTTGCTAGAACATAGTGCTTAGAAAATCTGGGTCATGTGTTCTTTGTACATTGAAATATATATAAGCTATTCCCTTAAATAATTATTAGTGTGATATGACACTGACCCAAAATTCCATAGACATTTTTGGATACTTTCTTGTATAGAAAGCCAAATTCTTTTTTTCTTTTTTGCTGTTCTGCCACATTAACATTTTTATTTATTTATTTTTGACAAAAATTATACATATACATGATGTTCTGATATATGTATACCTTTGTGAAGTGGTTACCACAAAGTAAATAACATATTCATCACCTCCCATAGTTAACCATTTTTTGTGTGTGTGGTGAGAACACTTGAGATCTACTCTCTTAGCACATTTCAAGTATACATTATTATTAACTATAATCACCATACTACACATTATGTTTCCAGAATTTAGTCATCATATTAGTGAAAGTTTGTACCCTTTGATCAACATCTCTGCTTTTCTTCCACACCACCCCAAGTATCATTTATAGATACTTCAGCTAACTGTTGCCATGCAGGAATACCAGGTTAAACTGTTGCCATGCAGGAATACCTGCAATCTGGAAATTTTCATGAAATCTCATGATTTTTTTTTTTTTTTTTTTTTTTTTTTTTTT
>NW_020837975.1:10721641-10722823 GCF_003676395.1 Aethalodelphis obliquidens
CCTCTCCCGTTGCGGAGCACAGGCTCCGGACGCGCAGGCTCAGCGGCCATGGCTCACGGGCCCAGCCGCTCTGCGGCATGTGGGATCTTCCCGGACCGGGGCACGAACCCGTGTCCCCTGCATTGGCAGGCGGACTCTCAACCAGTGCGCCACCAGGGAAGCCCTCATGATTTTTTAATTGTTAACAACTGCTTTAAAAAAGTAAGGAACTGTTTGGGCCAAACAAAAGTATCCGTATGGTCTCTGCTTGATGGAGAAAACTTGAGAGTTTCAGTCAAGGCTGTGACATGACTAGGTTTCAGCAAGAGATGTTTATCATGGTGGTTGTGTGATCTTTATATACCAGATGCTGAGCTGAAGACAAGCATATGTTGTCTCATTTAATCCTCACAAGTATTTCCATGAAGATTAAATAATTGGCTTAAGGTCATTTGGGTAGTAAACGTAGTGGCTCTCCTTTACCCACAAGCCTGTTCTGTAGGGTAGCAATTTCAACTCTTCTGATCTTTCCTTGGAGGACGTTTTGTTTTGGGGGGAGTGGTTAATCGGCGTCTTTCAGTTCTCTCCTCTGAATAACAGTTTCCCCACTTTAAAGAAACCTAGACCTCAAAATCTGACACAGTAGTTTAATAAGAATAAGTGAAGCTAGCGAGAGAATAGCTGTTAATTACTTGGAACGGGATGGGGGGGTCTTTAAGAAAATAAAGTTTAAAAAGTCTATAAATATTACAATTGATAGTATTTAAAGTTGAATATAGGAGTTATCTATAGGATAAAAATGTCTGTTTTCAGAATCTTTTGAAGAAATTATCCCCACACGGAAGCTGAAGAATTTTTATCTAGGTGTGGCAGAGCACAAAGATGTTTCCAAGCTGGTCCTCCTCCTTTCTTCCTCTGTGAATTCTCTCAGAAAGGTGGCTCATGAGGCCCTGCAGGACTTTGAAAAGTTCAAGACGCTCTGGACAGAGGACCGAGACGTGAAAGTGAAGGTATGTTTCTGCTACTTGTGATGCAGTTTGGTTTTTTTTTAACACCTTTATTGGAGTATAATTGCACTACAATGTTGTGTTAGTTTCTGCTGTATAACAAAGTGAATCAGCTATATGTATACATATATCCCCATATCCCCTCCCTATTGCATCTCCCTCCCACCCTCCCTAATCCCACCCCTCTAGGTGGTCA
>NW_020837975.1:10723223-10803602 GCF_003676395.1 Aethalodelphis obliquidens
TGCGCCACCAGGGAAGCCCTCATGATTTTTTAATTGTTAACAACTGCTTTAAAAAAGTAAGGAACTGTTTGGGCCAAACAAAAGTATCCGTATGGTCTCTGCTTGATGGAGAAAACTTGAGAGTTTCAGTCAAGGCTGTGACATGACTAGGTTTCAGCAAGAGATGTTTATCATGGTGGTTGTGTGATCTTTATATACCAGATGCTGAGCTGAAGACAAGCATATGTTGTCTCATTTAATCCTCACAAGTATTTCCATGAAGATTAAATAATTGGCTTAAGGTCATTTGGGTAGTAAACGTAGTGGCTCTCCTTTACCCACAAGCCTGTTCTGTAGGGTAGCAATTTCAACTCTTCTGATCTTTCCTTGGAGGACGTTTTGTTTTGGGGGGAGTGGTTAATCGGCGTCTTTCAGTTCTCTCCTCTGAATAACAGTTTCCCCACTTTAAAGAAACCTAGACCTCAAAATCTGACACAGTAGTTTAATAAGAATAAGTGAAGCTAGCGAGAGAATAGCTGTTAATTACTTGGAACGGGATGGGGGGGTCTTTAAGAAAATAAAGTTTAAAAAGTCTATAAATATTACAATTGATAGTATTTAAAGTTGAATATAGGAGTTATCTATAGGATAAAAATGTCTGTTTTCAGAATCTTTTGAAGAAATTATCCCCACACGGAAGCTGAAGAATTTTTATCTAGGTGTGGCAGAGCACAAAGATGTTTCCAAGCTGGTCCTCCTCCTTTCTTCCTCTGTGAATTCTCTCAGAAAGGTGGCTCATGAGGCCCTGCAGGACTTTGAAAAGTTCAAGACGCTCTGGACAGAGGACCGAGACGTGAAAGTGAAGGTATGTTTCTGCTACTTGTGATGCAGTTTGGTTTTTTTTTAACACCTTTATTGGAGTATAATTGCACTACAATGTTGTGTTAGTTTCTGCTGTATAACAAAGTGAATCAGCTATATGTATACATATATCCCCATATCCCCTCCCTATTGCATCTCCCTCCCACCCTCCCTAATCCCACCCCTCTAGGTGGTCACAAAGCACCAAACTGAACTCCCTGTGCTATGCAGCTGCTTCCCACTAGCTATCTATTTTACATTTGGTAGTGTATATATGTCCATGCCACTCACTCACTTCGTCCCAGCTTACCCTTCCCCCTCCCCGTGTCCTCAAGTCTGTTCTCTATGTCTCTGTCTTTATTCCTGTCCTGCCCCTAGGTTCATCAGAAGTTTTTTTTTTTTTTAGATTCCATATATATGTGTTAGCATATGGTATTTGTTTTTCTCTTTCTGACTTACTTCACTCTGTATTGTTTATCTCTAACTCCTGTGGGAGGACCAAGAAAACATCAGTGATAATGATGAGAACTCAAGAGCAGAGGCCGAGAACCTGTAAATGCCACACACCTAACACATCATGTCTTGCATAATTCTCACATTGACACTGGGGCAGTTGATAATAATGAGGTTCAGTCAGATTTTGTTTAATTTGGTTAAACAGTTGAGTACTAATTATGTTCCAGACATGCCCAGAGGTCGGGTATTCAAGGGTGTGTCCAGCTTACGTAGGCTCAGCTGTATATTTGGTTGGAGACTCAAGGAAACTTTAGAACTCTGAATAACCATTCAGAAATGTAAAATTCCCTCACATAACTTCCTCTTTCAGTGCTAACTGTTCATCCCTTTCTCTACTGAGCCACTGGCCTGATAGCACATACAAGAGGAAAAATATATAAGCAGATGCAGTTTTCTAATTCAACTATTAGAGGCGTAAGATTTACATTGTCAAAAAGCCGAAGAAAATGTTGATTCTTTCCTTGCTACAGGAGTTTTTGGCTAACAACCCCTCTCTGACTGAAATCAGATCCGAAATTCTACACTATGCTACTTTTGAGCAGGAGATTGATGAGTTGAAGCCTGTTATAGTTGTAGGAGCACTTGAATTGCATACAGGTATTTTATAAATATTATGTAAAGTGTCTGTATTTTCACATGAAATGTTACTTCATTTAGAAAGCAGTTATTAAGCTACCTTGGTACAATATTATATATATTAAGTATTTCTGGACCAGCCATATTGTTCATATATATGCTATATATATTATATATTATCATATATTATGTATATATAATATTATACCAAAGTGACTTAATGTACTTGATACTAAATTGGCACTCAAACAACTAAAACTACAGGGGGAACTACAGGTTACTGCGAGGAGGGGATTGTATACATGGGATAAGAGTCAAACAGTTTGAGGTCGCCTGAGAAGTTAGTCCAATTGGGGTTAGAGTATCAGAGGATTATGAGACAACCACTTAATGTCTGAAATCAAAAGCCCAAGCTGACTCTACTGCTAACTGTAGTGAGGGAGAGCTGTATTAGACAGGCACAGTGTTCTCAACAGTGTAGGCTGCTGGTCTCATATAGGGGTTACCTAGAGGAAATTGGGGAAATGAACGAAGGCTTCTAATGGGATGGCCAGAAACAGAGCAAGGCTCACATTGGATAGTGCTAGAACTAATTTCCAAAATTCTTCTCCATAGACTTGTGTCCTTCTCATGAATGGCTTAATATACTCCACCAGGATAGGAATTAAGTCTTCAGAATCCTTACAGAACATTTAATTCAGATGGACTACAGACTAACTACATTTCAAGTGCTCAGTGTGGCTAGTGGTCATCAAATGGACAGTGCAGTTATAGATGCTCAGATTACACATAAAATGAATTGTTTCAGAATGTCAGTTGTATTTTATTTTGACCTTTTCTTGTCTTCACCAGAGCCAATGAAATTGGCCTTATCAGTTGAGGCTAAGGCATGGAAGTTGCTACTCTGTCGATATTTGAATGAAGAATACAAAAAGAAAATGTCAGACATGATAGCATTTATCAATGAATACTTGAAAAAGTTATCTAGACCTATTCGTGATTTAGATGATGTCAGGTTTGCAATGGAAGCCTTGTCTTGTATCCGTGATAATGAAATTCAAATGGACATGACTTTGGGACCAATTGAAGTAAGAAATGATTGCATTTTTCTTTCTTGAAATGGTATTTTTTTTAAAAAATAGAGAAACACTAAAAAGTAGATTTCTTCATCTATTTTATTGCACAGTCTGCCTATTTTTCCTCTCTGATGTTGATGTCCTTGGAGGGACTGACAATTATCAACAGTGAACAGTATACGAAGGAATGTTAATATATTCATAATGCTGTGCTGGTCTAGACAGGGTTCATTTTTTTAAGCTGGCGCTTACATTTTACAGAAAAGAATGGTTGTATTCTCTCACTTCAGTCCTGACATGTTAGGCAAGTTCCCCAAATATCTTTGGCTTTTCTTAGAAACCAGTTATGTGTCTCACCTATGACCAGCGGCATACCATGGACAGATGGTGGGAGTGGTCCACTGAGGCTCAATAGTAAATTGTTGGAATTTATATCAACAAGAGATGTTTTTAGGGAAGAGTACTGTTTTAGTTCCTATTGCTCCTATAACAAATTACCCTCAACTTAATGGCTTAAAACAAATTGTTTTATAGTTGTAGAGGTCAGAAGTATGAAAATGGGTCTTATGGGGCTAAAATCAACTTGTCAGCAGGGGCTCTAGGGAAGAATCCTTTCCTTGCTTTGTCCAGCTTCTAGAGGCTGCTTGCATTCCTTGGTGGCTCCTGGCTCCCTTCCAGCAGTGCCATCACTCCTACCCCTGCTGCTGTCATCACATCTCTAACTCTGAATCTCCTGCCTCCCTCTTTCCCTTAAATGGACCTCTGTGATTACATTGGGCCCACATGGCTAATACAGGATAATCTCCCCATCTCAAATATTTTTACTAATCACATCTGCAAAGTCCCTTTTGCCACATAAGGTGACATATTCACAGATTCTGGAGATTAGGGTGTGGATAACATTGGGGAGGCTGTTATTCTGTCTCTCACAAGTACTTAGGACTAATGTTTAGAATTTCTGGCTCATGGTGATAATAAAAATCAGACTCAGTTCATTTTATTACTGTTTTTTAAATTATCTGTGGACAATGCACTCCCTATTGCCTGCAAACCTGGGGAATTGGCACTCCCCCTGCCTCCTTTTGGTACCCAGTGTTCACGACTGAGCATTGCTTTCTTGAACCCATTTAGAGTTTATACACTTTGGGAGCTAATGAAATTCATACCTTTACTACTTCTTTAAATCTTAGTATTTGGGTATTTTGAATGCTGACCACTCGCTTCTCAA
Source organism: Aethalodelphis obliquidens (assembly GCF_003676395.1). Lineage (NCBI taxonomy): Eukaryota > Metazoa > Chordata > Mammalia > Artiodactyla > Delphinidae > Aethalodelphis > Aethalodelphis obliquidens. The sequence continues at coordinate 10,727,460 of NW_020837975.1, forward strand.
GATTTAACAAATTATCATATCATTTTTTCCTGACTGCCGAAGCTTAGTTTTTCAGCATAAGTTCTTTGGTAAAGCCAGTTGCCAGCTCATCACTTTAAAAAATTTAGGCAAAGTTGGTATATAACATTATACAGATTTCAGGTGTACAACATTGTAATTCAATATTTGTATGCACTATAAAGTGATCACCACTGTAAGTCTTGTCACCATCTATCACCATACAGTTGATCCCCTTCACCCATTTCACCGTCCTCCAATCTCCTTCCTCTCTAGTTACCCACCAATCTGTTCTCTGTATCTATGAATTTGTTTTTGTTTTGTTTGTTCGTTAGTTTCTGTTCTTCAGAATATCTCCCACATCGTCATTTCATTCCATTCCTTATATAGCCAACCCATATCTTAATAGCGTATGAGAAAACATTTTGCACGGTGTTGTCACAAGATCAAGGAGGAGAGAGGCAGAAAATTATTCCAGGGAGTTTTTCCTAGGATAGTATCTCAAAGCGATTTGCCTACTCTCCACCAGAATCACCTTGGTGCTTATTAAATTCAGATTTCAGGGCCTGGGATCTAGAGTCAATATCTGATGTAAGTGATAATCTAAAGGACCTTTTTATACACATTTAATTTTGGGACCCATTCTTCTAGTCTTTGAAGACATAGGAATGTGTCTTTAGAAGACATCTAAGTCATTTGGCAGTTATATTCCTTGTGATGTTTCTGAACTCTACCCCCACCCCACAGGAAGCCTATGCTATTTTAAACAGATTTGAAGTTGAAGTAACCAAAGAAGAATCAGAAGCAGTTGATACCTTGAGATATTCTTTCAACAAATTGCAGAGTAAAGCTGTAAGTACAAATTTAATTCTTACTTTTTTTTTTTTATTGCTGTGTTGGGTCTTAGTTACAGTACACTGGCTCTTTACTGTGGCACATGGGCTTCTCTCTAGTTGTGGCGTGCGTGCGGGTTTTCTCTTCTCTAGTTGTGGCATGTGGGCTCCAGAGCACGTGAGCTCTGTAGTTTGCGGCATGCAGGCTCTCTTGCTGAGGCGGGTGAGCTGAGTAGTTGTGGTGTGTGGACTTGGTTGCCCCGCAGCATGTGGGATCTTAGTTCCCTGACCAGGGATCGAACCCGCGTCCCCTGCATTGGAAGGCAGTTCTTTACCACTGGACCACCAGGGAAGTCCCAATTCTTACTTTTTTATTAAGTCACTATCTCCAGAAAAAAATACATTTCAAACCTTTAAAAAGCTCAATATATATTATCTTAAAAGCTTTATTGAGATATAATCCACGTACTGTAACATTTACCATTTCAAAGTATACAATTCTGTGATTGTTAATATATGCACAGAGTTGCATGACAACCATCATTATCTAATTTTAGAATATTTTCTTCACCCCCAAAGCAACCCCATACCCATTAGTAATCACTCCTCATTTTCCTCCTTACCCCAGCCCCTGGCAACCACTACTTTTTTGTCTCTATGGATTTGCCTTTTCTGGACACTTAATACAGATAGAATCATATAATATGTAGTCTCTTGTGACTGGCTTCTTTCACTTACAGTAATGTTGTCAAGGTTTATCCATATTGTCTCATGTACCAGTACTTCATTTTCCTAATGTCCAATAATTCCTAGCATCTTTACATGTACTTACTGGCCATTTGTATATCTTCTTTGAAGAAAGGTGAATTTAAATCCTTTCCTTGTTTTTTAAATTGGGTTGTCTCTTTGAGTTGTAAGAGTTCTTTATATATTCTGGATGTAAGTCCCTTAATCAAAGGATTTGCAAACATTTTCTCTCATTTGTTGGGTTTTTTCACTTTCTTGATGGTGTCCTTTGAAGTACAAAAATTTTAAATTTTGATAAAGTCCAATTTGTCTATTTTTTCTTTCGTTGTTTGTGTTTTGGTATTGTATGTAGGAAACCATTGCCTAATCCAGGGTCATGAAGAGTCACTACTGTGTTTTCTTATGAGAGTTTTATAATTTTACCCTTGCATTTAGGTCTTTGATACATTTTGAGTTAATTTTTGTATATGGTGTGAGTTAGGGGTCCAACATCATGTAAAAGCATGTGGATATCCTGATGTCTCAGTGCCGTTTGTTGTAAAGACTATCCTTTCACCAATGAATTGTCTTGGCACCCTGGAGAAAATCAATTAACCATAAATGTAAGGGTTTATATCTGGACTCTCAATTCTATTCTGTTGATCCATATGTCTACTCCTATGCCAGTCTTGATTATAGTAGCTCTGTACTAAGGTTAAAAAAATTGTGGTAAAATACACATAACCTAAAATTTACCATCTTAATCGTTTTTAAGTGTGGAGTTCAGTAGTGTTAAGTGTGTTCCCATTGTTGTGCATCCAATCTCCAGAACTTTTTCATATTGCAAAACTGAATCTACCCATTAAACAACAATTCCCCATTTCACCCTTTCCTCAGTTCCTGGAAACTACCATTCTACTTTGTCTTTATGAATTTGACTACTTCAGTTTCCTCATATAAGTGAAATCCTACAATATTTTTCTTTATGTAACTGACTTATTTCAGTTAGCATAATGTCCTCAAGATTCATCCATGTTGTAGCATATGTCAGAATTTCCTTCCTTTACAATGCTGAATAATATTCCCTCATATGCAGCATATACCACATTTTGTTTATTCATTCATCCATCAATGGGCACTTGTGTTTCTCCCACCTTTTGGCTGTTGTGAATAATGCTACTATGGACATGGGTGTACAGGTATCTCTTTGAGACCTGCTTTCAGTTCTTTTGGATACACCAGGAATAGAATTGATGGACCATATAGTAATTCTATTTTCAGTTTTTTAGAACTGCTGTACTGTGTTTCATAGCAGCTGCACCATTTTACATTCCCAGCAACAGTGCACAAGGGTTCCAATTTCTCCACATGCTCACCAACACTTGTTATTTTCTGTGTCCTTGATAGTAGGCATCCTAATGGGTGAGGTGGTATCTCATTGTGGTTTTGATTTGCATTTCCCGGATGAAAAGTGATGTTGAGCATCTTTTCATATGCTTGTTGGCCATTTGTATGTCTTGCCTAGTTTTTTTGTTTTTTTGTGGTGCATGGACCTCTCACCGCTGTGGCCTCTCCCGCTGTGGAGCACAGGCTCCGGACGCGCAGGCCCAGCGGCCATGGCTCACAGGCCCAGCCGCTCCGCGGCACGTGGGATCCCCCCGGACCAGGGCACGAACCCGTGTCCCCTGCATCGGCAGGCAGATTCCCAACCACTGTGCCACCAGGGAAGCCCTCTTGCCTAGTTTTAAGTTGGGTTGTTTGTTGTTGGGTGGTGGAAGTTCTTTATATATTCTGGATATTAACTTCTTATCAGACATATGATTAGCAAATATTTTCTCCCATTCTATAGGGTGCCTGTTTACTCTGTTGATTGTGTCTTTATAATCCTTTTTATTTCTGTAAAGTAAGTAGTGATGTCCCTTCTTTCTCTCCTAATTTTAGTAATTTGAGTCCTTTCTCCTTTATTCTAGGTTAGACTAGGTAAAGTTTTGTCACTTCTGTTGCTCTTTTCAAGGAAGAAACTTTCAGTTTGTTGATTTTCTCTATTGTTTTTTATTCTCTATATCATTTATTTGTGCTCTTTTTAAATTATTTTCTTCCTTTTGCTTGCTTTGGGTTTAGTTTGTTCTTCTTTGTCTAGTTTGTTAAGGTGGATGGTTAGGTTACTGATTTGAGGTCTTTTTCTTTTAATGTTGGCGTTTATAGCTATAAATCTCTCTCTAAACATTTTTGAAGTTGGTAGATATTTAGCCATTAAAAGTGAACCCCAAGGGGCTTCCCTGGTGGCGCAGTGGTTGAGAGTCCGCCTGCCGGTGCAGGGGACACGGGTTCGTGCCCCGGTCCGGGAAGATCCCACGTGCCGCGGAGCGGCTGGGCCCGTGAGCCATGGCCGCTGAGCCTGCGCGTCTGGAGCCTGTGCTCCGCAACGGGAGAGGCCACAACAGTGAGAGGCCCGCCTACTGCAAAAAAAAAAAAAAAAAAGTGAACCCCAAGGGAGGGTCCAGATTCTTTAATTATACTAAAAAATTTTATTGAATATTAATTAATTAATGTTGGCTTAAAATTTCCTGTTTATGGAAAGATTTGTCACTGAGATTGAAGCAAGGCACAGTAGCAAGGACACAGAGCTGAATTTGGGGTCATGACTTGTGATTCTGGCTCTGCCACCAGCCAGTTGGGTGATCTTATGCAAGTTAATAACCTTTGTTTCTCAGTTTCTTCATGTGGCCCTTTAGGAATATTTTAGAAGCTTTTAAAAATGCAGTTATGAGGCTTGAGATGATGTACATAAAATACTTTTTCAATGCTTATTTCTATTTAAGTTCAATATTGACTAATCACTTAATTTGAAAAGTGCTTGCTGGTTAGTCTAGACAGTGAGTCTTAGCAAGGAAATGGGGAGCCCTCTGTTGAGATTTAGTGAAGCCCAGTTTTCTATTATTGTTCAATTTAACAGATTCACTTGGGTTTTTCTGCCATTTCTCTGTTAGTGTTAAACCTACTGACCCAGTCTTTACTACAGTCACCATTAAGCTTAAAGCAGTATATGTGCCAACCCAGAAAGATGCTATTGTTGAGAGCAGTTACGAGCAAGAGCCCTGGAACCACACTGCTAGGTTTTGAATCTTGACCTTGTCTCATACTGGTGCTAGGACGTTGAGGAAGTTAGTCTCTGTGGGCCTCGGTTTTCTCACTTGTAAAATGGGTATAATATTAGTATTTACCACGCAGGATGGTTGTGAGCACTAAATGAGTTAACATATGTAAAGAGCCTGGCAGAGAGAAAACATGAGTTAAGTGCTAACTATTATGAATGCAGGTTTAAGCAGAAGCTTTGAAGACGATTGTGGAAGACATATTTGCTATTTTTTTAAACCAAGAGTAATATCATTTTCTTAGAGGAAACTGCTCCAATTATTGGAACCATGTGAACCTACTAGAAATTGTTAATCCCAGACTGTGGCCTCGTCCCAGAGACAGCATGTGACTCAGACTGGGCCCACGATAGTAACTGTTTCCTTGGCCTGAACTGGGTCAGCCAGAAAATGTTTTCCTACCTGCAGTTAGATAGCTTTGCCTCTTGGGTCATGAACTAGAATGATCTGAGTCTCTTGATGGTCCATTTGGATTGTTTATTTCTGTTTTTTTTTTTTTTTTTTTAACAAATAACATTGCAGAGACATCCTTGTTCGTACAGTACATCTGTGAGATAACAAACTTGCTGGAGCAAAATTGTAGTTTTCATTTAAATACATTACTTTCACTCTCACATTGAATATTCTTTTTTATTCCAGGTTTCTGTACAAGATGAACTAGTTCATCTGCAGGTAAAGTTTAAAAGTAGTCTACTTGAATCCGTGGAAGTTTTTCGTGAGGATGTAATGAATTTTGCAGAAGCATATGAGACGGTAATTTAAGTGTTGCCTGCTGTGTGTTAAGATGTTTGGTGGTATGTTTATATGAGGTCAAAGTAATGAACCCTGAGAAATACACTGTGATTTGTACATTGTATGTAAGAGGCTATCTTTGCATATTTGCAGCTATTAAAAAGGGGGGATAGCTCGTCCTTTAAGCATGTTTCATGTAGAAAGAGAGAAGATTTAACTGCTAAAAGGAGCAACAACTTTGGAAATTGTGGAAGGAACAAAATCTGCTTTTGTCCTTTCTCAAGACCAGAATACTCATAATTAAAATGTAATACAGTTGTTGGAAGGCTGTAAGAAACTATAAATGCCTTAATGCCAGGGTTATGCAACTGATTTTTTTCCCACTAACTCTTAGAGAACCAATAGGGTCACTGAACATAAAAAATAAATGTCATCCTTGGTCAGTCCCACAGACTATTCAATCTGGTATAATGACTGATTAATGGTCGACCTCTTTGAAGTTAAACTCAGAAGTTGGATATAGTCCCCTAAAATATTCTACTTTCTTTTAGTGGTCACAGTTGATCTGACATCATAAGATAATTTAAGCCCTTGGCGCTACTTTTTTAACATCTTTTTTAACATCTTTATTGGAGTATAATTGCTTTACAATGGTGTGTTAGTTTCTGCTTTATAACAAAGTGAATCAGTTATACATATACATATGTTCCCATATCTCTTCCCTCTTGCATCTCCCTCCCTCCCACCCTCCCTATCCCACCCCTCTAGGTGGTCACAAACCACCGAGCTGATCTCCCTGTGCTATGCGGCTGCTTCCCACTAGCTATCTATTTTACATTTGGTAGTGTATATATGTCCATGCCACTCGCTCACTTTGTCATAGCTTACCCTTCCCCTCCTCGTATCCTCAAGTCCATTTGCTAGTAGGTCTGTGTCTTTATTCCCGTCTTACCCCTAGGTTCTTCAAGACCTTTTTTTTTTTCCCTTAGATTCCATATATATGTGTTAGCATACGGTATTTGTTTTTCTCTTTCTGACTTACTTCACTCTGTATGACAGACTGTAGGTCCATCCACCTCACTACAAATAACTTAATTTCGTTTCTTTTTATGGCTGAGTAATATTCCATTGTATATATGTGCCACATCTTCTTTATCCATTCATCCGATGATGGACACTTAGGTTGCTTCCATGTCCTGGCTATTGTAAATAGAGCTGCAATGAACATTTTGGTACATGACCCTTTTTGAATTATGGTTTTCTCAGGGTATATGCCCAGTAGTGGGATTGCTGGGTCGTATGGTAATTCTATTTTTAGTTTTGTAAGGAACCTCCATACTGTTCTCCATAGTGGCTGTGTCAATCTACATTCCCGCCAACAGTGCAAGAGTGTTCCCTTTTCTCCACATCCTCTTCAGCATTTATTGTTTCTAGATTTTTTGATGATGGCCATTCTGACTGGTGTGAGATGATATCTCATTGTAGTTTTGATTTGCATTTCTCTAATGATTAATGATGTTGAGCATCCTTTCATGTGTTTGTTGGCAATCTGTATATCTTCTTTGGAGAAATGTCTGTTTAGGTCTTCTGTCCATTTTTGGATTGGGTTGTTTGTTTTTTTGTTATTGAGCTGCATGAGCTGCTTGTAAATTTTGGAGATTAATCCTTTGTCAGTTGCTTCATTTGAAAATATTTTCTCCCATTCTGAGGGTTGTCTTTTGGTCTTGTTTATGGTTTCCTTTGCTGTGCAAAAGCTTTTAAGTTTCATTAGGTCCCATTTGTTTATTTTTGTTTTTATTTCCATTTCTCTAGGAGGTGGGTCAAAAAGGATCTTGCCGTGATTGATGTCATAGAGTGTTCTGCCTATGTTTTCCTCTAAGAGTTTGATAGTGTCTGGCCTTACATTAGGTCTTTAATCCATTTTGAGTTTATTTTTGTGTATGGTGTTAGGGAGTGTTCTAATTTCATACTTTTATATAACACTTCTTTTTAATGTGTACTAAACATCTCTTTTAGGTTTGATTAGTCAACATTTTATTGCTCTATTATTCTATTACACTGGCAGTCTTGCATATTATTTAGCATATCCATAATATTCATGATTGTACAGACCATTTGGGATCTTTTTTGCAACTGTTTTCTGGCTCATGGCCACCAGAGACCGCCTTCTGCTTCTTCCAAGTATTCAACCTTATGTGTGTCTCTGTTTCCATATTGGGCTGAACTATTCTTGAAAGAAGGTTGTTCTCAGAGCCCTATCTCAGTTATTCTAATGCACAGCCACAGCATCCTCATTTATAATCATAAATGAAATGAAACAGAGCTCTTGTGTTAACGAACTTCATATAGGATGTAATTTAATCACATTTTTTATTAGCTGTGTCAAGGTCCTTTAAAAAATGAATGGAAGTTACAGTGATGCAAATATACTAAAATTGAGTGTTATCATAGTCTGTGAATATAATAAAAACAGTTGAATTGTACATTTTAAATGAGTTGATTGTATAATATGTGAATTATATCTCAATAAAACTGTTGCAAAAAATAAATGAAAACTTCATGTACAGGACAAAATTAGATCATATAAATTAAAAATCATGGTTTTTGTTTAAAAGGAGATAATAGATAAACCTAATAAATAGATAAATACATGTGATTAGGAATTAAAATGCAGATTATATTATTCATTACAGGAAGGACCCATGGTTCCAAATATACCACCCCAAGAAGCTAGTGACAGGTTACAGATATTTCAGGTAAAACTACATTTTTTTGGTTACATTTACATTCCCTGCATTTATACTTAGGTGGCTTCCACAGTCATCCCACCAGGAAATATAGAGCTGTTGTCCAAAAACCAGTGTTTTCTTTACTAGGAATACCCAAGTTTTGCAGCAAATCTAGCCATATGAAGGCTTTCTGTAATTTATGCTTTAGTTTTGCCACATACTGGGTAGGTATTTCTAAATATTCCTTTACCTATGTTGGAGGTTACTTCGTATCTCTTGATGATTGGGTTTTTCACCCCAAACCAAATAAATGGAGTAGTCAGTAACCTTGTTTTTGTTGCTTTATATGTAGGTTCCATGGATGGTTCAGGTTGGTTCCATGCACACTTTTGCCAGAAAGGTTCAATCAGTTTGGATGGAACCTCTTAAACTGCAGGTTCTCCTGAGATTGGTAGGGGTAGTTCAGGCTTTTTCCATCATAACCAACTGGAATTTTTCATATGCCATCTAATTTTCAAGTATCTCCCTTGATTTGAGTGTTTTAAAATAGGAAAGCCATACCCTGATAAGAAAAGTGTTTCTTCAGGATCATTGGAGCAAGCAGGAATTGCAGCTGGTCCCTAGTGGAATAAACTTATGCAAAGTAGACAAGATCATCTGTCCTGAGCCCAATGTCTCTGCTGCCTGATTGCAGGAGGGTAGGTCTGGCCCAGTAGATTTCTGTAAGATAACCCTTGTGCCGGCAAGGGTTTTCGTGGGATGCAGCAGGCACAAGCCTTTCACCTAAATATGTTCTCCTCAGATAAAAAGGCTAGTCCCATGTTACTGTTGGGGTTCTCCAGAACTGTGGCCATCACTCTTGGACTAAAACCAGCTCCTCCCATCACCCTTGCCAGCTCTTTATGCTGTACCCTGGAGGAAACTCTGATCCTTTACTACCTGAAGTCCTCAGATTTGGAGCCAGGGTCCCAGGGAGAGGCCTTCCTCTCTGGAGGAGCCAGGACTAAGGCTGATGTGGTGGCTGCCTGCTGAGCCAACAGGAACCTCTCAGCAATAAAAGCAGTAGGTAGTAATGTTGGATGGTGATAAGTGCCAAGGGAAGAAAAAGGCAGGGAAGGGGCATCAAGTGCTAGGCCGTGTGTATGTAAAGTGGAGGTGAAATTTAAAATAGGGTCTCCAGGGAAGGCCTCCTTGAGCGGTGACATTTGAGTAGAGACCTGGGGAAGTGAGAGAATGAGCCAGGCAGTTTATCTGGAGGGGCAGCTTTCCAGGCAGGGGAAGAGCAGTACAAAAGCCCTGAGTAAGAGCACGTAAGAGGAGCAACAGGAGATTAGTACGGCTGGAACAGAATGAGCAAGGAGATGGTTGTAGCAATAAGTCCAGAGAGCTAAGGAGAGGACAGACTGTTAGCAGCCTTGCCAGCCCCTGAGGGGCACTGGCTTTGACTCTGAGTGAGATGAGTGACATGATCTTATGATTTCATGGGCCAGCCTGTCTACTGCGTTGAGAATAGATTATTAGGAGTCAAGGCTAAAAGCGGGGAGACTGATTAAGAGGCTATTGCAATATTCCAGGGGAGGGGTGATAGTAACTTGGACCAGAGTGGTGACGTTGGAGTTGATGAAAAGTGGTTGGAGCCTGGGTATATGATGAAGATAGACGCCTCCCTTCCTTGTCTTTCCCTTGGGAGTTATCAATGTATCAGTCAACAACTGGGACTTGAATGAGCCACCCTTTTACTAGGGGTGTGTTCACTTCATTGAAAAGGCAATGTAGGGCCCGTCTTTTGCCTCCTTGTACCTTCTTTCTGCCTGTGCCTGGGCTTGTCAGCTGAGCAGCCTGTTTGCTGAGCAACTGGCTGGATATATGGCTGGGGGTCAGATTATCAGACCTAACGCTTCTCAAAAGCAGGTGTTCTCCCTCCCCCCTCCAAAGCAGGTACCCAAGATCTAGATCTGGGGAAGAAGCAGGAGCCTCATCTCAGGTCCCAGTGGTGTTTTCTGATGCAACTTTACTCTGATTTGGGGAGTTACTGGGTACTTGGCTGCTGACATTTTGTTTCCTGTTTGGCTGGTGCTTTTTACATTATTTCGGACCTGAGTGGAAAAAGGGGTGAGGGATTGGCATTCATCAGGAGTCTTCATCACATTAACAAGATTTTAGGGACTTCCCTGGTGGCACAGTGGTTAGGAATCTGCCTGCCAGTGCGGGGGACATGGGTTCAAGTCCTGGTCCAGGAAGATCCCACATGCCGCGGAGCAACTAAGCCCGTGCGCCACGACTACTGAGCCCGCGTGCCACAACTACTGAAGTCCATGTGACTAGAACCTATGCTCCGCAACAAGAGAAACCACCGCAATGAGAAGCCTGCGCACCGCAACGAAGAGTAGCCCCCGCTCACTGCAACTAGAGAAAGCCCGCACGCAGCAACGAAGACACAATGCAGCCAAAAATAAATAAATTAATTTTAAAAAACCCACAAAGAAAACCCCAAGATTTTAAATGTTGTCCTTTAAGTGTATGCTAACTTTGAAGTTTTCGTTTCTCCTTTCCTAATGTCCACATAGTCCCATGGACTTTTCGTTCAGTACATTTATTGAGTAACCACCATACTAACCACCAAGGAATATAAAAAGTGCAAAATGGCTCTTCCTCTCTAGGAACGAAGAATTCGTTGGAGTTCCTCCTGCATCTTCACACCTTCCTGATTTGGCTCCTGTAATATGTGCTACTGTATCTGTCAGATCTGCATCATTATCTGAGCACTGTGAGGTCTGATGACAGACAGTTTCCAGGACTGGGAATTTAGGATCCTTATTGATATGTTATACCATTTATGTAGATCACACATATCTTGTCACAAGTGAATAATTTCTGTTTGCTTTTGTGCTTTTAACACTGTTAATACTTAGCATTCTAAGTATAGGAGATTCAAATTCCACTTCAAAAGACCTGAACATTAACTTTGCTGATTTAAATTGAGTTATTTCAAATGGTGTTAAAATGGAATTCTTTATTTTATAGACTTGCTTGTAGAGAAAGCAAGGTTGAATGGATTACACCAATGCTTCACTCATTTGAACCGTGTAGGAGAGATGACCAGGCTTAAATAATAGAAAAGTCTGAATTATAGAATTTTTAAAATGCAGTTTCATTACTTTCAGGTGTATTTATGGGAACTTGAAAGTGTAAGTCTGGGGACCACTTAATTTATTAAGGAAATAATTTTACATAAAATGATTACTTTCAGAATGCTTGAAAGTTAATTTCCTAAACGCTTAACTTTTCCTCTGATAGCTTTGTATCAGCATAAATTTGCTTCACAAATCCTTGTTTCATAGATAAATAAACTTCAATGTAGCTTTTATTCCGATTATAATGAATTCTACTTTAATGGGCTCTGAATTTATTACATCTTACTATAATTTAAAAACCTTTTATAGGCCAATTTTGATGATCTGTGGAGGAAATTCGTTACATATTCATCTGGTGAACAACTTTTTGGGTTGCCTGTGACTGACTATGAGGTTTTACACAAAATTAGGTAAGTTTAGAAATTGAACAAGTTTATTATAAATAATTAACTGTCCGTTAGAAGAATCATGTCAGCGTTAAATCCTTCATCATGCAGAGAAGAGTCTGGCTTGGAAAACTCCTAAATAGTTCCCTCATTCCTGGCTATTCCTGACTCATTGGATGCACAGTCTCCATATACAAAATAAATGTTCTAGGGGAGTAGAAAATACATGGCAAAAATTCTGGGCGTTAATGGCCTATATTTAGCCTGTGCTTTATTTTTTTTCTTTTCGTGATTTTGAATAGTGTCAATAATTGTACAGAAGCACTGCAACTTCGGATAACTTTTGTTTACTTAGAGGAATAGCCGTGCTCGGCGCTTGCTTCCTTCTTACTGCATTTATGCTAAGTGCTTTTCCCTATTGGGTAGGCATAGAATTCATTGAGATTGAAGGCCAAGGAACTTAATTGATTTTAAAGAGTAACAGTTGCTTTTAAACAGTGGATCTAGGATTTCACCAAGTATATTTTGGTAGAATGTTAAATATAACTTTCTTCAAAGGCAAAATTAAAACAGTGGTATTAGCTTATTAGGATCTTGGCTTTAGAACTTTATGTTGACTTGTTTCAAAATCCCAGCATGAAAATGTCATGGCACAAAGTACCTAAAATTGTCTGAAGAGAAATGAATTCCTCAGCCATTTAGGGAAGATGGTTTGTATTTTTTTTTTCTAAAAATAGGCATTTGCTAAGCTTAACCCAATTACTAATTGTGTTAGAATTGCCGATGTCTGGTCCTTTCCCCTGATATTCAATCAGAATCTCTGGGATGGGGTCCTAGCAATTCTGCATTTTTATAAACTCTCTAGTTAATTCTTTTGCACACCCAGTCTGAGAATCAGTGTTTTATTTTGACCTGCGGTATTCTAGGAAAACTAATCGTTCTCATTTACCTTCTGGACCAATGGACCCTTTTAATTTTTTATGTTTTTAAGTAATTATGAATACTTTTCAGAAGTAAGAATAAAGGAATGGTGAAAAGCGGTTTTATTAGAAAATTTAATGAGAATTTAAGCAGAGAAAAGCCAAACTTTTACTCCATAATGTCCTGGTTTAAAGACGTATGTACACGAAATGGAGACCAACTTTTGAATGTAGCTCATCAGCTGTCATGTATGAACCTGGAGCATATCCATCCTGTAAACAGTGATCCCAGGTTTCGAATCCATCTTCAATAACTTCTAGCTTCTCATTACTTATGTTTTTCTTGCACTTGCATTGTTAAAACTCAAAACTGTTGAAAACTCAGTCATAATTTTGTTCACCATCTTTTTTGCACTATAAATACAAAAATCTTTACTTTTAACTCTGAATGATCAGTTAACTTTTTCATTTCTGCATCATCTATTTCCTTTGAATACATATCTCCTTTCAACATTTTTCTTCTTGTGGAATATATCAAATAAAGTTTATGTAAACATATAAATAATGAAAGAACACTCACTTATCTTTTTCACAAAATGGGATGCTCTAGGTTCTTGTTGCAAAATACTGCGTGATACAGCCCTTGCCCCTATTGAAATATATCTTTCACTCATACATTATTGAATTTAAAAAAATCCATCTAGGTTATCATGTAAAGACACAAAAGTCTGAGATTTCACTTACACAATCAGTTTCACTATCAAAATTAGAGTCTAGAGCATTGCTTTCTGTCTCTTTTCTGTTTAATACTTGGGAAGCACCTTCCTTTGTCAATTTTATTCTTTTGCTGTTTTTAGGTAGAAAACGAAAAGTACTGAATTCTTTACCCGTATTAAGTGAAAGTTAAATAAACAAAAATCAAAAGACTACAAAAGTGGTGTCTCCAGAGTTCTTTTTTATACTTTCTTGAAAGATGATGCAGTGTTTTAGCAACACAATTAGAAATTTGAAGGACAATGCAGTAGTGATTATTTTTTCACTGTTGCATCATCTCTTTATAAGAGATTTCATCATTCATTTTTCTTTCTAGGATTTCTAGGATGATGAATTAGAAAAATGAAACAAGAACTGAAAAAAAATAGCTAAGATTCCAGAATATATCTTAGATTTATAAAAAGGTCCTATGCACCTTGGTAATTGCAAGAGTACAAAATTAATAAACAGAAACCTCAATTAAATAGAGTCAGGAGACAAGAAGGGGGAGCTTTCATGCTCTGCAACATTAGCAGAGCCCAACAAGAGGAAAGACTCCTTTTCTTTCCTGGCAACAACTCAGCCAATGAAAACCCATGGACTCTGTTTACTCTAGCCCTCCAACTTCCTATTCTCCTTCCCTTGCCATCTGGGGACTTGCACATGGCTCACCATGGTTGCAGACCCAGAATTGCAATTTTCTACTGATCCTGAGTAACACATTTTTTCTGGAGAAATAACTGGCAGTCTATTTGTTTTAGGTCAACACAAGATAGAATGAGTTTTACTCCATCAAAAATATAAGCAAATTTATCTTTGGTTGCTGATTATCTATAATAATAAACGTAACTCTCAATCCTTACAAACAATTAGAACTACTCAAGAAATAAAATAAAAAAACTAAAATTGGATTCAGTGGACCCTTATGGTATGCTAAGGGTCGAGGAATTCCTGGGAGAATCCACAAACTCTGTTGAGTGGTCAATTTTTGGTGTTTTACACACTGAAGAAATTTTCCTTTACTTGGACCCAGAATCCCTCCTTTTATTCTTGTTTTGGATATAACTCCATCTGAGCACATGAGGGAAAGCTTTTGATAGGAAAGTGATGTTTAAAGTCAGACTTAAAAGGCAGACATAATCATAAAAATCTAGCTTGCGTTTGAAAGAAAAAAGTCAAATAAAACCTTAGCCTTATCTTTGATCACGTTAACAAATTTTGGTCAGATTGTTTGCAATGATTGGTATGGTTGCAATAATCAAACCATTTGTTAATGTCATGTCATAGTATAATTTGGAATATTTGAAAGATATAAACTTTAATTGATGGAGCTTTTAATAAAGTCTTTGTTTGGAAACCGACAGGAGTGTATGCGTGTTGGTGTACATAAGATATGATACACATAATATGTGAAATAATTTGATTAGATGAATTCTTCCTATCCAATAATGAAATTTATTTTTTAAATATATGTTATGTAATGACTTAATTATTTGGTTTCCAGAAAGGAACTCAACTTGCTGCAGAAGCTGTATGGACTATATGATACTGTAATGGGCAATATTAGTGGTTATTATGAAATACTTTGGGGAGATGTAGACATTGAAAAAATTAATGCAGAACTGCAGGAGTTTCAAAACAGGTGAGTTTCAATTGAATTAAACTTAACTGTTTATAGTGCCTATCTTAGGATCCCATAGGTATTTCACAAATGAATTTATCCTCTGATATATTGCTGTATATTCATAACACCTTCTTCAAAGAAATGTGTAGATGAAATAATTTTTTCTTTTTTTTTTCTGAAAGATGTCATAAACTGCCAAAAGGACTTAAAGATTGGCAAGCTTTTTTGGATCTGAAAAAAAGAATTGATGATTTCAGTGAGTCGTGTCCTCTACTAGAAATGATGACCAATAAGGCAATGAAACAGAGACACTGGGATCGAATCTCTGAGTTAACTGGAACCGCATTTGATGTGGAATTGGATTCTTTTTGTCTTAGAAATATTATGGAAGCACCACTGCTTAAAAATAAGGATGACATTGAGGTACATAAGATTATAAGGTCTTACAAATGATCTATTAAAGAATCTTTCCTTTTTCTTTTCTGAAAACTGTACAAATAAACATGTTATTCGAGGGTGTATTGATTGCCCTATATAATGCACTCTCAAAACTTGAAATGATCCTGAACATTCCTTGATTTTGCAAAATAATGCTGTAACTCAAGGAAATAATATGATTATTTGAAATATTTTAGTTTTGGAGCTCCTCAGTCTATCCTCCTTGTCCCTTAACTAAACCGCCATTTAAAAAATTCTGTTTATTTCTGTATTGTGTTCTTGGTGAATTTCTCAGAACATTTTTCAAACTTCTAATTCTATGCTTTTTTACTATTAGTCTATCAAATATTTTAAATTATTATATCTTTCCTTTTTAAGATTTTTAATTGGTTCTTTTCCTTTTTCTATGCTTAGTGTTTGCATCAAATCCTTTCTTTTAAATGAGGTATAATCTATACCATATTAGTTTCAGGTGTACAATGTAATGACTCAATATATGTATACATTGTGAAATGATCACTAAAATATGTCTAATTAACATCCATCACCACATATAGTTACAGTTTTTTTCCTATGATGAGAAATTTTAGGATCTACTCTCGTAGCAGCTTTTAAATACAATACAGTATTATTAACTATAGTCACTATGCTATACGTTACATCCCAAGAACTTATTCATTTTATAACTGGATGTTTGTACTCCTTAATCACCTTCACCCATTTTACCCACTCTGTTTGGCAATGACCAGTCTGTTCTATATATCTATGTTTCTGGTGTTCTGTTTTTGTTTAGATTCTGCATATAAATGAGATCATATGGTATTTGTCTTTTTCTGTCTGACTCATTTCACTTAGCTTAGTGCCCTCAAAGTCCATTCATCCATGTTGTCACAAATGGCAGGATTTCCTTCTTTTTACATCTACATAACATTCCATTTTATATAAATATACCACATTTTCTTTATCCATTCACCCACTGATGGATACTTAGGTTGTTTTCACATCTTAGCTCTTGCAAATAATGCTACAATGAACATGGGTATGTATATATCTTTTCAAGTTAGCGTTTTTGTTTTCTTCAGATAAATATCCAGAAGTGGAATTACTAGGTCACATGGTAGTTTTATTTTTAATTTTTTGAGGATCCTCCATACTGTCTTCCATAGTGGCTGCACCAATTTACATTTCCATGGAAGGGTTCCTTTTTCTCCACATCCTCACCAACACTAAGTTTTGTCTTTGTGATGATAGGTATTCCAACAGACGTGAGGTGATATTTAATTGTGGTTTTGATTCGCATTTCCCTGGTGATAAGTGATGTTGAGCACCTTTCATGTACCTGTTGGCTATTTGTATGTCTTTTTTTGGAAAGATGCCTATTCAGATCCTCTGCTCATTTTAAAATCAAATCGGTCGTTTTTGCTATTGAGTTGTAAGAGTTCTTTATATATATTAGATATTAACCCCTTATCAGAGTTACGATTTGCAAATATTTTCTCCTGTTTAGTAGGTTACCTTTTCATTTTGTATATGGTTTCCTTTGCTGTAAGAAGCTTTTTAGTTTGATGCTGTCCCACTTGTTTATTTTTGCTTTTGTTACCTTGGCTTTTGGTGTCAAGCCCCAAAATCTCATTGCCAAGACTGATTTCAAGGAACTTACCAACTCTGTTGTCTTCCGGGAGTTTTATGGTTTCAGGTCTTACGTTCAAGTCTTTAGTCCATTTTGAGTTAATTTTTTGTATGGTATAAGATAGTGGTCCAGTTTCATTCTTTTGCATGTGGTTATCCAGTTTTCCCAGCATCATATGTTGAAGAGACTGTCCTTCCCTCATTGTATATTCCCAGCTCCTTTCTCATGAATTAAGTAAATACATATGTGGGTTTATTCTGTTTCATTGTCTCCGTTTTTATGCCAATACCATACATTTTTGATTACTATAACTTTGATATAGTTTGAAATCAGGAAGCATTATGCCTCCGGCTTTGTTCCTTTTTCTCAAGATTTCTTTGGCTCTATGGGGTCTTTTGTGGTTTCGTAAAATTTTTAGGAGTTTTTGTTCTATTTCTTGAAAAATGCCATTGGAATTTTGATAGGTATTGCTTTGAAACTGTAGATTGCTTTGGGTAATGTAGACATTTTAATGATATTAATTCTTGCAACCCATGAACATGGACTATCTTTCCATTTACTTGTGCCTTCTTCAGTTTATTTCATCAATGTATCATAGTTTTCAGTGTACAGGTCTTTTACCTTTTTGTTAAATTTATTCCTAGGTATTTTATTCTTTTTGATGCAATTGTAAATGGAATAGTTTTCTCAATTTCTCTTTCTGGTAGTTCATTATTAGTGCATAAAAATGAATTTTGGGGCTTCCCTGGTGGCGCAGTGGTTGAGAGTCCACCTGCTGATGCGGGGGACACGGGTTCGTGCCCCGGTCTGGGAAGATCCCACATGCCGCAGAGAGGCTGGGCCCATGAGCCATGGCCGCTGAGCCTGCGCATCCAGAGCCTGTGCTCCGCAATGGGAGAGGCCACAACAGTGAGAGGCCCGCGTACAGCAAAAAAAAAAAAAAAAAAAAAAAAGCAACTGATATTTGTATATTGATTTTATATCCTGAAACTTCACTGAATTATTAGTTCTAACGGTTTTTGGTGGCATCTTTAGAGTTTTCTATATGTAATATCATGTCATCTGCCAATACGGACAGTTTTACTTCTTCCTTTCCAATTTGGATGCCTTTTATTTCTTTCTTGCCTAATTGCTCTGGTTAGGTCTTTAGATACGATGTTGAATAAAGGTGGTG
This sequence comes from Aethalodelphis obliquidens, assembly GCF_003676395.1. Taxonomy (NCBI): domain Eukaryota; kingdom Metazoa; phylum Chordata; class Mammalia; order Artiodactyla; family Delphinidae; genus Aethalodelphis; species Aethalodelphis obliquidens. The sequence goes on from NW_020837975.1 coordinate 10,745,691, forward strand.
AGAGTGGGCATCCTTGTCTTGTTCCTGATCTTAGAGGAAAAGCTTTCAGCTTTTCACCATTGAGTATGATGTTAGCCGTAGGTTTGTCAGATATGACCTTTACTTTGTTGAGGTATGTTTCTTCTACATCTGCTTTGTTGAGAGGTTTTATCATGAGTGGATGTTGAATTTTGTCAAAAGCTTTTTCTGCATCTATTGAGATGATCATATGATTTTTATGCTTCATTGTGTTAATGTGGTACATCACATTGATTAGTTTGTGGATACTGAACTATACTTGCATTCATGGAATAAATCCCACTTGATCATGGTGTATGATTTTAATGTATTGTTGAATTCAGCTTGCTAATATTTTGTTGAGAATCTTTGCATCTATGTTCATCAGGGATACTGACCTATAATTTTCTTTTCTTGTGGTGTCCTTGTCTGGTTTTAGTATGAGGATAATGCTGGCCTCATAAAATAAGAAGTGTTCGCTCTCTGTTTTTGGAAGAGTTTGAGGAGACTGGTAGTAATTCTTCTTTAAATGTTTGGTAGAATTCACCAGTGAAGCCATCTGATCCTGGTCTTTTGTTTTTGGGGGAGGTTTTTGGTTACTGATTCAATCTCCTTACTACTAATCAGTCTGTTCAGATTTTCTGTTTTTTCATAATTCAGTCTTGGTGGGTGGCATGTTTCTAGGAACTTATTCATTTCTTCTAGATTGTCAAATTCGTGTGTGTATAATTGATCATAGTAGTCTTTTATGATCCTTTGTATTTGTATGGTATCAATTGTAATGCCTCCTCTTTGGTTTCTGATTTTATTTAGTTGAGTTCTCCCTCACTTTTTCTTGGTGAGTCTGGCTAAAGTTTTGTCTGTTTTGTTTATCTTTTAAAATACCAGCTCTTAGTTTCCTTGATCTTTTCTATTGTCTTTTTAGTCTGTACTCCATTTATTTCCACTCTGGTCTTTGTTATTTCCTTCCATCTACTAACTTTGGGCTTTGTTTGTTCTTCTTTTTCTAATTCTTTGAAGTATAAAGTTAGGTTGTTTATTTGAGATCCCTCTTATTTTTTAATGTAAGGTTTATCTTTATGAACTTCCTTTTTAGAACTGCTCTTGCTGCATCCCTTTAAGTTTTGGTATGCTGTATTTCCATTTTTATCTGTCCCAAGGTATTTTTTGATTTCTCTTTTGATTTCTTGTTTGAACCATTGGCTGTTCGATATGAACAACTCTTTGGTTGTTTATAACCAAATATGTGGTTAATCTTTATATATTTGTGAATATGTCAGTTTTCTTCTTGTAATTGATTTCTAGTTTCATACCACTGTGGTCAGAAAAGATACTTGACGTGATTTCAGTTTTCTTAAATTTATTAGCACTTGTTTTGTGGCCTAACATGCTCTGTCTGGAGAATGCTTAATGTGCACTTGAGAAGAATATGTATTCTGTTGCATTTCGATGGACTGTTTTGTCTATGTCTGTTAAGCTCATCAGATCTAACTTGTTTAAGGCCAATGTTTCCATATTGATTTTCTGTCTGGGTGATCTATCCATTGATGAAAGTGGGGCATTAAAATCCCCTACTGTTATTACATTGCTACCTATTTCTTCCTTTAGGTCTGTTAATATTTGTTTTATATATTTGAGTTCTCCTATGTTGGGTGCATAAATGTTTACAAACATTAAAGCCTCTTCTTGGATTGACCCTTTTATTGTTACATAATGATCTTCTTTGTCTCTTATTATAGTTTTTGTCTTAAAGTCTGTTTTGTCTGACATAAGTATAGTTACTCCAGCTTTCTTTTGGTTTCCATTTGTGTGGTATATCCCTTGCCATCCCTTCCCTTTCAGTCTATGTGTGCCCTACATCTGAAGTGAGTCTCTTGGAGGCAGCAGATAGATGGGTCATGTTTTTTTATCCATTTAGCCACTCTCTGTCTTTTGATTGGAGAATTTAGTCAATTTACGTACACAATAATTATTATAGTTATGTACTTGTCATTTTGCTAATTGTTTTCTGGCTGTTTGTAATTCCTTTCTTTCTTTCCTCTTCTCTTGTGCTCTTCCTTTGTTATTTGATGATTTTTCCGTAGTGGTATGCTTAGATCCCTTTCTCTTCATCTTTTGGGGATCTACTATAGGTGTTTGCTTTGTGGTTACCATAAGGCTTACATAAAAAAACTTATATTTATAAGTCTATTTTTAAAAATATTTATTTATTTGGCTGCATTGGGTCTTCGTTGCTGTGCGTGGGCTTTCTCTAGTTGCGGTGAGCGGGGGCTACTCTTCATTGTGGTGCGCGAGCTTCTCATTGTGGTGACTTCTCTTGTTGTGGAGCACGGGCTCTAGAGCGCAGGCTCAGTAGTTGTGGTGCACGGGCTTAGTTGCTCCGCAGCAGGTGGGATCTTCCCGGACCAGGAATAGAACCCGTGTCCCCTGCATTGGCAGGTGGATTCTTAACCACTGTGCTACAAGGGAAGTTCCTGTAACAGTCTCTTTTAAGTTGCTAACTACTGAAGTTGGAATGCATTCTAAAGCTCTACATTTTTACTCCCCCCACCACAGTTTGTTTTTGGTGTCACAGTTTACATCTTTTTCTCTTATGTATCCATTAACAAATTACTCTAGTTTTAGTTATGTTTAATAATTTGGTCTTTTAACCTTCACACTAGATTTATAAGTGATGAACCCACCACATTTTACAACATTAGACTATTCTTTTTTTTTCCTTAACATCTTTATTGGAGTATAATTACTTTACAATGGTGTGTTAGTTTCTGCTATATAACAGAGTGAATCAGCTATACATATACATATATCCCCATATCTACTCCCTCTTGCATCTCCCTCCCACCCTCCCTATCTCACCCCTCTAGGTGGTCACAAAGCACTGAGCTGATCTCCCTGTCCTGTGCAGCTGCTTCCCACTAGCTATCTATTTTACATTTGGTAGTGTATATATAAGTCCATGCCACTCTCTCACTTCTTCCCAGCTTATCCTTCCCCCTCCTCGTGTCCTCAAGTCCATTCTCTACGTCTGCATCTTTATTCCTGTCCTGCCCCTAGGTTCTTCAGAACCATTTATTTTTTATTTTTTTTAGATTCTATATATATGTGTTAGCATATGGCATTTGTTTTTCTCTTTCTGACTTACTTCACTCTGTATGACAGACTCTAGGTTCATAGTTCACTACAAAGAGTTCAATTTCATTTCTTTTTATGGCTGAGTAATATTCCATTGTATGTATGTGCCACATCTTCTTTATCCATTCATCTGTCGATGGACACTTAGGTTGCCTCCATGTCTTGGCTGTTGTAAATAGAGCTGCAATGAACATTATGGTACATGACTCTTTTTGAATTATGGTTTTCTCAGGGTATACGCTCAGTAGTGGGATTGCTGGGTCGTATGGTAGTTCTATTTTTAGTTTTGTAAGGAACCTCCGTACTGTTCTCTATAGTGGCTGTATCAATTTACATTCCCAGCAGCAGTGCAAGAGGGTTCCCTTTTCGCCACACCCTCTCCAGCATTTATTGTTTCTAGATTTTTTGATGATGGCCATTCTGACTAGTATGAGGTGATACCTCATGGGAGTTTCGATTTGCATTTCTCTAATGATTAGTGATGTTGAGCATCCTTTCATGTATTTGTTGGCAATCTGTATATCTTCTTTAGAGAAATGTCTATTTAGGTCCTCTGCCCAGTTTTGGATTGGGTTGTTTGTTTTTTTGATACTGAGCTGCATGAGCTGCTTATATATTTTGGAGATTAATCCTTTGTCAGTTACTTCATTTGCAAATATTTTCTCCCATTCTGAGGGTTGTCTTTTCGTCTTGTTTATGGTTTCCTTTGCTGTGCAAAAGCTTTTAAGTTTCATTAGGTTTCATTTATTTATTTATTTATTTATTTTCATTTCTCTAGGAGGTGGGTCAAAAAGGATCTTGCTGTGACTTATGTCATAGAGTGTTCTGCCTATGTTTTCCTCTAGGAGTTTTAGGGTGTCTGGCCTTACATTTAGGTCTTTAATCCATTCTAGTTTATTTTTGTGTATGGTGTTAGGGAGTGTTCTAATTTAATTCTTTTACATTTAGCTTTCCCGTTTTCCCAGCACCACTTACTGAAGAGGCTGTCTTTCCTCCACTGTATATTCTTGCCTCCTTTGTCAAAGATAAGGTGACCGTAGGTGCGTGGGTTTATCTCTGGGCTTTCTATCCTGTTCCATTGATCTATATTTCTATTTTTTTTTTTTTGTTCTTTGTTTTTTTGCGTTACGCGGGCCTCTCACTGTTGTGGCCTCTCCCGTTGCGGAGCACAGGCTCCGGATGCGCAGGCTCAGTGGCCATGGCTCACGGGCCCAGCCGCTCCACGGCATGTTGGATCCTCCTGGACCGGGGCATGAACCCGTATCCCCTGCATTGGCAGGCGGACTCTCAACCACTGCACCACCAGGGAAGCCCTATATTTCTATTTTTGTGCCAGTACCATACTGTCTTGATTACTATAGCTTTGTAGTATAGTGTGAAGTCAAAGAACCTGATTCCTCCAGCTCCATTCTTCTTTCTCAAGATTGCTTTGGCTATTCGGGGTCTTTTGTGTTTCCCTAAAAATTGTGCAATTTTTTTGTTCTAGTTCTGTGAAAAATGCCATTGGTAGTTTGATAGAGATTGCATTGAATCTGTAGATTGCTTTGGGTAGTATAGCCATTTTCAAAATGTTGATTCTTCCAATTCAAGTACATGGTGTATCTCTCCATCTGTTTGTATCATCTTTAATTTCTTTCATCAGTGTCTTATAGTTTTCTGCATACAGGTCTTTTGTCTCCTTTTGTAGGTTTATTCCTAGGTATTTTATTTTTTTGTTTGCAGTGGTAAATGGGAATGTTTCCTTAATTTCTCTTTCAGGTTTTTCATCATTAGTATTTAGGAATGCAAGAGATTTCTGTGCATTAATTTTGTATCGTGCTACATTACCAACTTTATTGGTTAGTTCTAGTAGTTTCTGGTAGCATCTTTAGGATTCTCTATGTATAATATCATGTCATCTGCAAACAGTGACAGCTTTACTTCTTCTTATCTGATTTGGATTCCTTTTATTTCTTTTTCTTCTCTGATTGCTGTGGCTAAAACTTCTAAAACTATGTTGAATAAGAGTGGTGAGAGTGGGAAACCTTGTCTTGTTCCTGATCTTAGTGGAAATGGTTTCAGTTTTTCACCATTGAGAATGATGTCGGCTGTGGGTTTGTCATATATGGCCTTTATTATGTTGAGGTAAGTTTCCTCTATGCCTACTTAATGGAGGGTTTTTATCATAAATAGGTGTTGAATTTTGTCGCAAGCTTTTTCTGCATCTAATGTGATGATATATGGTTGTTATCCTTCAGTTTGTTAATATGGTGTATCACATTGATTGATCTGTGTATATTGAAGAATCCTTGCATTCCTGGGATAAACCCCACTTGATCATGGTGTATGATCCTTTTAATGTACTGTTGGATTCTGTTTGCTAGCATTTTGTTGGGGGTTTTTGCATCTATGTTCATCAGTGATATTAGCCTGTAGTTTTCTTTCTTTGTGACATCTTTGTCTGGTTTTGTATCAGGGTGATGGTGGTCTCGTAGAATGAGTTTGGGAGTGTTTCTCCCCTCCCTCTGCTACATTTTGGAAGAGTTTGAGAAGGATAGGTGTTAACTCTTCTCTAAATGTTTGATAGAATTCGTCTGTGAAGCCGTCTGGGCCTGGGCTTTTGTTGTTGGAATATTTTTAATGACAGTCTCAATTTCACTGCTTGTGATTGGTCTGTTGATATTTTCTACTTCTTCCTGGTTCAGGCTCAGAAGTTTGTGCATTTCTAAGAATTTGTCCATTTCTTCCAGGTTGTCCATTTTATTGGCATAGAGTTGCTTGTAGTAATCTCTCATAATCCTTTGTATTTCTGCAGTGTCAGTTGTTATTTCTCCTTTTTCATTTCTAATTCTACTGATTTGAGTCTTCTCCCTTTTTTTCTTGATGAGTCTGGCTAATGGTTTATCAATTTTGTTTATCTTCTCAAAGAAACAGCTTTTGGTTTTATTGATGTATGCTATTGTTTCCTTCATTTCTCTTTTGTTTATTTCTGATCTGATCTTTATGATTTCTTTCCTTCTACTAATTTTGGGGTTTTTTTGTTCTTCTTTCTGTAATTGCTTTAGGTGCAAGGTTAGGTTGTTTATTTGAAATGTTTCTTGTTTCTTGAGGTAGGATTGTATTGCTATAAACTTCCCTCTTAGAACTGCTTTTGCTGCATCCCATAGGTTTTGGGTTGTCGGGTTTTCATTGTCATTTGTTTCTAGGTATTTTTTGATTTCCTCTTTGATTCTTCAGTGATCTCTTGGTTATTAAGTAGTGTATTGTTTAGCCTCCCTGTGTTTGTATTTTTTAGAGATATTTTTCCTGTAATTGATATCTAGTCTCATAGCGTTGTGGCCAGAAAAGATACTTGATACAATTTCAGTTTTCTTAAATTTACCAAGGCTTGATTTGTGACCCAAGATATGATCTATCCTGGAGAATGTTCCATGAGCACTTGAGAGGAAAGTGTATTCTGTTCTTTTTGGATGGAATGTCTTATAAATATCAGTTAAGTCCATCTTGTTTAATGTATCATTTAAAGCTTGTGTTTCCTTATTTATTTTCATTTTGGATGATCTGTCCATTGGTGAGAGTGGGGTGTTAAAGTCCCCTACTATGATTGTGTTACTGTCGATTTCCCCTTTTATGGCAGTTAGCATTTGCCTCATGTACTGAGGTGCTCCTGTGTTTGGTGTGTCAATATTTACAATTGTTATATCTTCTTCTTGGATTGGTCTGTTGATCATTATATAGTGTCTTTCTGTGTGTCTTGCAATAGTCTTTATTTTAAAGTCTATTTTGTCTGATATGAGAATTGCTACTCCAGCTTTCTTTTGATTTTCCTTTGCATGGAATATCTTTTTCCATCCCCTCACTTTCAGTCTGTATGTGTCCCTAGGTCTGAAGTGGGTCTCTTGTAGAACAGCATATATATGGGTCTTGTTTTTGTATCCATTCAACCAGTCTGTGTCTTTTGGTTGGATCATTGAATCCATTTACATTTAAGGTAATTATCGAAATGTATGTTCCTATTACCATTTCCTTAATTGTTTTGGGTTTTTTATTGTAGGTCTTTTCCTTCTCTTGTGTTTCCTGCCTAGAGTAGTTCCTTTAGCATTTGTTCTAAAGCTGGTTTGGTGGTGCTCAGTTCTCTTAGCTTTTGCTTTTTTCTAAAGGCTTTAATTTCTTCATCGAATCTGAATGAGATCCATGCTTGGTAGAATAATCTTGGTTGTAGGTTTTTCCCTTTCATCACTTTAAATATGTCCTGCCACTCCCTTCTGGCTTGCAGAGTTTCTCCTAAAAGATCAGCTGTTAACCTTATGGGGATTCCCTTGTATGTTATTTGTTGCTTTTCTCTTGCTGCTTTTAATATTTTTTCTTTGTGTTTAATTTTTGATAGTTTGATTAATATGTGTCTCGGCATGTTTCTCCTTGGATTTATCCTGTATGGGAATCTCTGTGCTTCCTGGACTTGATTGACTATTTCCTTTCCCATATTAGGGAAGTTTTCAACTATAATCTCTTCAAATATTTTCTCAGTCCCTTTCTTTTTCTCTTCTTCTTCTGGGACCCCTGTAATTCGAATATTGATGCATTTAATGTTGTCCCAGAGATCTCTGAGACCATGCTCAATTGTTTTTCATTCTTTTTTCTTTATTCTCCTCTGCAGTAGTTATTTCCACTATTTTATCTTCCAGGTCACTTATCCATTCTTCTGCCTCAGTTATTCTGCTATTGATTCCTTCTAGAGAATTTTTAGTTTCAGTAATTGTGTTGTTCATCATTGTTTGTTTGCTCTTTAGTTCTTCTAGGTCCTTGTTGAAAGTTTTTTATATTTTCTCCACTCTATTTCCAAGATCTTGGATCATCTTTACTATCATTACTCTGAATTCTTTTTCAGGTAGACTGCCTATTTCCCCTTCATTTGTTTGGTCTGGTGGGTTTTTACCTTGCTCCTTCATCTGCTGTGTGTTTCTCTGTCTTCTCATTTTGCGTAACTTACCGTGTTTGGGGGTCTCCTTTTCACAGGCTGCAGATTCGTAGTTCCCATTTGTTTGGTGTCTGCCCCCAGTGGCTTAGCTTGGTTCAGTGGCTTGTGTAGGCTTCCTGGTAGAGGGGACTAGTGCTTGTGTTCTCGTGGATGAGGCTGGATCTTGTCTTTCTGGTGGCCAGAACCGCATCCAGTGGTGTATTTTGGGGTGTCTGTGACCTTATTATGATTTTAGGCAGCCTCTCTGCTAATGGGTGGGGTTGTGTTCCTGTCTTGCTAGTTGTTTGGCATAGGGTGTCCAAAACTGTAGCTTGCTGGTCATTGAGTGGAGCTGGGTCTTAGCGTTGAGATGGAGATCTCTGGGAGAGCTTTCACCATTTGATATCATGTGGAGCTGGGAAGTCTCTGGTGGACTAATGTCCTGAACTGGGGTCTCCCACCTCAGAGGCTCAGGCCTGACACCCAGCCAGAGTACCAAGACCCTGTCAGCCACATGGCTTTTGTAGAATTTCTTCAGGGACTTCTGGTTGAGGCTTGGCTCCCAATTGTAATAGTGCAGCTTGGAGGGTGCAGGCTTGCTTTTTCAATCAGCTTGGGAAACTCGCAGATTCACTCCTGCACATACTGGCTGCCCATTCCTGGAGCTTTCCAGCCTGCTGGCCTGAGGCTAGACTATTCTGAACTTTACTATTTATTTCCCTTTACCAGTGAGAGTTATACTTTCATATACTTTCCTGTTACCAATTAGCATCGTTTCATTTTAGCCTGAAGAAGTCCCTTTAACATTTCTTGGAAGACTCATGTAGTGGTGATAAACTCCTTTAGGCTTTTGCTGGTCTGAAAAACTCTTGATCTCTCCTTCAGTTCTGAAGGACAACTTCACCATGTACAGTATTCTTGGTGGCGGGTTTTTTCTTTTAGCACTTTGAGTATATTGTGCCACTCCCTTTTGTCCTGCAAAGTTCCCTCTGAAAAATCTGCTGATAGTCTCATGGGGTGCCCTTGTATGTAACAAGTTGTCTTTCTCTTGCTGTTTTTAAGATCTCTCCTTGTCTTTAACTTTTGACACTTTAATTACGTGTTTTGTTGTGAGTCTCTTTGGGTATATCTGCATGTTAAACAAATAGGCCTTTTTTTTTCACAGAAGGACTAGGTGCTTTTTAGTCAGTTGTCTCTGTGCTGGGCCCTGGGTTGGTTGAGTACAAACAAGCCATTTAAGAACTATTTCTCAGTTTACTATGGCTTTGTGGGTCTCATAGACATAAGCCCTGAATTTTGGGGTGCTCACCAGGTACAGGTTTTAAAAGTTGGGGTGCCCGATGTGGAGTTCAAATCGTTTGCTCCTCAGGGAGAACCTCTGGTCTGTGGGTTCCTTCCCGATTGTGGGTCTCTGTGCCAGGAGTGGGGCTGAACATGAGATTCTGTCTCAGCTTCTCCTGCCAGTCTTGATGTGAGTCTTTCCTTGTTCACCTAATGTGTTAGAGTTGCTCAACTAGTTTTTGGGTTTCTTTGAGTTCCATATGTAGCTGTAGGTTTGGTGTGTCCATGGGAGGAGGTGAGTTCAGTATCGTCCTATGTCACCATCTTGATCTAGAACTTAGTTCTTTTTCTTTTGTGACCACCTGTTCTTTTTTCATTTCTACATTTTTTCTGTCCTTTTTATAGATTCTTAGATTTATAGATTATTAAATCTACATATATTCTCAAATATTTTATATATTCTCAAGCCTATAAATCTCAAATTTTTAGAGTTCTTCATTTATCTCTTTGAGCATCCTAAACATAATTATTTTTAAATTTTTTATTATGGAAAATTTCAAAGAAAAGTAGGGATCCTCTTGCTTCCAAAATTATCACCTCATGGCCAATATAAGTTCATCTCTACCTCCCATACTCCAAGGCCCCCAGATTAACCATAATTAAAGATTATTTTTCAGATTGTTCTATACAATTAATTTCACCTAGACTGAGTGTTTACTCAGATTGTTTTTTATGTTGGCTATCTCTCTCAGTATTGGATTTCTTTTCATGGGTTTTGCAATTTTTTTTTTTCACTTTTTTTTTTCGGCTGCACCACGCGGCTTGCAAGATCTTAGTTCCTCAACCAGGGATTGAACCTGGGCCCTTGGCAATGAAAGCGTGGAGTCCTAACCACAGGACTGCCAGAGAATTCCCAAGGGTTTTGCAATTTTTATTTTTTAGAGGACTCATTTTGAGTGGCGAGCTCTAAAAAATGTGGCTTTTATAATTTGTTAAAATTGTTTTTCTCCTTCTGCATTTTAGCCTTCCTTAGGAGTCTAGTGGTTTTGTGGCTTCTTCCTGCATCCCCCATCTCCTCAAGTCCAGAGCCAGCTGTTACAATAGTGGTTTGCATCCCCTATTCTGCTGTGGTGGGGCAGACCCAGGCAGAGCTGACCTGTCTCAGGTCTTGGTTGTGGACCTGGATCTGTCACCCCATCCGCCGCATCCCTAGGTTCATTTAATCTAGATGACCAGATTGCAGCTACAGACAGCCTCCTTCCACAGTGGAGGGATCTAGACCATAGTCCTGATGGTCCCTTTCATACAGGCCACTTTTAGTCTCCTCTGTCCTGCAGGAGCCAAGGGGTTGGCACCCACTGACCAGAGCCCTCAGGCCTGGGCTTCAGCTCCACCTCCTGGCTTGCATGTCTTTTTCACTTCTAGTTCATGGAGATGTTTACCTTGTTTTTAAGTCTTAATGTGTTTGTTTTTTACCTTCTCTTTTTGTGTTTTTTACATTATTCTGTGTTTTTGGAGGCGAAAACTGCACCCCATGACCAGAAATATCCCCTAAATATACGGTTTTGAGTTTTCTGCCGCCTCCTTGCCTCTTTTTAGCAACATGCACGCCACAAGTTTTGTTTTCAAAGCATTTTTGTCCTATTCATAAATGCCATTCAGATACTACTGAGGGAAATAAAGAGTTTAAGAAACCTTTGGTGACCACCTCATTCTTATATAAGTAGGTTTTTACACTTAAGAGTATAGCTATTCATAGGCTGTGCTTTGAAAACTTGATTTTGCAAGTCCAAGGAATTCTGGGATTCAGTTATTAACTATTCTTACCCCAAAACAGACTCGTAGTGTTGTCTACACTGGTGTATTCCGTTGTCTTTACCCCATATGCCCTGCTGTTAGCCAAGCTGGATTCTTACTGTTACTTCATTCATGGCCTCTAAAGGAAGCCTTTTCCCTTCCTGTGAAATGTCTTCTCCCTCCCCCTTTTGGAAGCCCACTTATTCTCAGATGCTCCCTCCTCAATGAAGCCTTTCCTCCTTGCTGCAGGCAAAAGTCATTTCTCCTCCTCAGAACTCACAACAGTTCACACCACTCTTATTACACTTACTACACACTAATTTGTAATACAATCATTTGTGGAAATTCCTTGAACCTTTATATTCCTTCCCATCTCTGAGCTTCTGTGATTCTAAGTATGAAAATTAATTGAGGCATGTTTCAGAAAATACCTTACTTTTATTTTCCTTTGTGAAACTTTCATATCAAAGATTCTCAGAAAAACAGAAAAACCCATTAAAAATAGAATTAACTTTTAATCAAGTGAGATATTCATATTTGGGCCAGAACAGGCAGGAATATAGCAATGTTTATATGTTACTTTAAAGAGTTCAAAAGAGTCTCATATATATTCTTGTTTGCTTCTCATAGCAAGCTGCTGAGATAGAGCAGCTGTGATTATATCCATTTTGGCTGAAAAACACCAACTAAAAATATAAATAAGAACATGATGATTTAAGTTCCATTATCTCATGTAGGTGGTACAATAAAATAATTAGTAGTCAGAGTGTCAGAAGGCTCTGGTTTGAACTTGCAACACAATCATCTTGAGCCTTGGTTTTCTTGGCCGTAAAATGACCCAATGACTTCTAGGGCCAAGCTAAAAACTTCTGATTTTAAATGCACTTAATTTGTAATTGAAAATGTCATGACATATTCTTTGATTTCCTTCTGAAGGATGTTTGCATATCTGCCATTAAGGAGAAGGATATTGAAGCCAAGCTGACTCAGGTGATTGAGAATTGGACCAACCAGAACCTGAGTTTTGCAGCATTTAAGGGAAAGGGAGAGCTGCTGCTCAAAGGAACTGAATCGGGAGAGATTATCACCTTGATGGAGGATAGTTTAATGGTCTTAGGTTCCTTACTAAGCAACAGGTAATTTTATAATTTTCAGGGGAGGGTTTTGATTTGGTATTTAGGGTTATATAATTTTAGATAAAAGCCCAGTTTTGTAGCGGTGGCACAACACAAGATTCTGACCTAAAGTGTTGACTCTTGTCTGTCCTTACATGAACTACCTATTTTCCCTACTAATCATGGCCTCCATCTCTTCTATGGTGCTCACCTCCCCTTCCTGTTTCCTGATGGGCCCCATCGTAATTATTCTCCCTCAGATTGGCAGCTTACCTCCTAAACATCTGGACTCCCCACGAAGATGACACCTTCATTTTATCTCCTTTCTCTTTTCATTCTCTGATTTTTCATCATTGCCCTCCTTGGCTAAACCTGCTCAAGTGTTTAACCAATAGCCCTGGAAAAGTATGCTGTCAACACATGAAGGAACATAATGAAGGGCTTGACACTTACACACTTGGATTTTTTATGGTGAAAAGTGGCCATATCTGTGCTGGGTCTACTGCAGCCTAAACGAGGCAACATGTCCATCACTGGACTACTGAACCGCTTGAAGGTGACTGTTATCTCAAGCGCAGCTTTAGGAAATGGGACCCAGATTAAGTACACTGTCTTGGCGTTAGCAACCTCTAATCCCCTAGCTGACTATCCAGTAATTCTTAACTGGTCTTCACCCTAACACACCTAAGAAATATATCACATTATCTCAGAGGTCATTAACAGAGGTCTGTGTCCATGGGGATTCTAATACCCTACCTCCAGGTTGGGACTGCTGTTTAATGAATGACATCCTGCATTACCTCTGGCTCAGAGGCAGTCTTGTATTTGGATAATGTACTAACTCACAAAGCTCCTAATTCTGGGTTGAAGTTGCTGGGGTTAAACTCCTAGGGTATGTCCTCTGCTTTCAGGGAATCTGAATAACCTGGCAAAGGTGACCATAGGCCATTCAGTGGTTCCTAGACTTCACAGGCTGCTACTTCCCCATGGTTCATTGCAAATTTTTCCATCTTGATTTCCTGAATGATGACCTCTTGAGGAAAGGCTGTAGATTCACCTGAACCTGGTGTGTAGCCCAAGAATTCAGGACTTGAAGCCTTTCTTAATTTCATTCTTAACTTGCATATAACCTGAATATTATAGTACTTATTTATGATACTAGTAAATTCAATGTTGAGGCCCTACTAGAAGGAGTATAAGGATATCTAAGAAGTCACAACACTTCAGTAGATTCTCCTCCTAGAGAACTTTGCAGCATCAAGTGGATCCAGAAAACCTCTCCTAGAGCCAACCACAGACTGATCTCATAGAAGGCAGTACCAGCTGGATCTCTAGGGCTACCTGGATGTGAGAAGGAAATTGTGTATCTTCATGGGTGAGGCTTCACTCACCTGGATTCCCTGGATGGTGACACTTTCCTGGTGGGTCCCTGATTCCCTGGCATTCCAAGGGCCTTCCTACCTGTTGTGAACAGGTTCCACCACACAAAGCTGTGCAATGCAGGTACCTGGCCAAATGACAAAAACTGGTCATTAGTGATTTTATTTCAAATCTCCCTTTTTCTTGTTGGGAAGTTACATACCATCAAAGATGGTTTTTTTTTTTATTCCGTGCAAAATTATTTTTGGCTCCAAATATCTAAGTCCTTCAACTCCCTGAAATGCCTTCCTTACCGTCTTGGTCTGTGTGTATTGATCTTGAAGGTTTTTTTTGGCATATTGACTGCCTTTCAGCTCTAGCCTGATGGCCAGATGAACACTATAAATTGGGAGTTGAGAAAAATGCCTCTTACTGCCAGATCAACTCATCCACCTCCTTGGGACAGTTTTCGTACAACCCCTTTATACCTCCGTGTGTAACATAGTCTTCCATAGAAGTGAAGGGTTACACTTAGGCATCAGACCATTCCCAGAAGAACCCCATTCTTCATGTGAGCCCCTTCAAGTCATCCTGTCCTGGATCAAGTAAAGTTTTAAGACTGTACTCAACAAATGCCACTCACTGGGAAATTCCACTACACAACTTCAAAGCTACTTGCCATGGCCACAAACTGAAGTCAGCTTCTTAATTCAACTGTTGTTAATTAGGTCTTTCCCCAGTATCTTCCCATCACTTCCTCATGGCATCCACTCTGTTTCTTGTCTTTCTTAGTTGTGCCCAGCTTTCTGGACACCTTGTGTTCTCATGAACACTTTAGCTAGCCCTGATGGTGAAAAAACAGGAACCAGGCTTTTGGGGGATAGCAATTCTGTATCGTTAACGCTGCAGAATCTAGGCGTAGTGCCTGGTGGAATTAGCAGTCTATGGGTGGGAAGAGCACATCTGTAGTAGACATCAGACCTCAAGCTTGACCCTGGCCTTGTCGTAGTAGTTCCATCGACAAGTAACAACAGTACCCTCTGTGTGATTTTCCACTTGGATTTGGTTTACAAAAGACTCGGAAAGCCATCTTATTCCTCGTTTTCCCTTTACTCAGAGGAGCAACCAGCACAATTCCTTTACTGGACCTCTGTGGCTTAAAACTTGGTGAACTTCTTAGTTTATCACTGATACATGGGACCATTAAGTGAAATCACTATAATTATATGTTTCATTCATAAAAATGCAAACATCTTAGTAACTGTATGAAATTTAATAGGAGCTGCCTTTTTTTTAGGAAAAAATGTTCAGTGTCAAAGGAATTTTTCTCCTATTATTTGTTATAAGCCATACTATTTTCTGAATTTTCCTTAAAATGTAATATCTTTCCATTCTTACTTTTTAGATATAATGCTCCATTTAAAAAAAATATCCAGAATTGGGTGTATAAATTGTCCACTTCCTCAGATATAATTGAAGAGTGGCTAGTAGTCCAGAACCTTTGGGTTTATCTTGAAGCTGTCTTTGTAGGTGGGGATATTGCCAAACAGCTACCTCAGGTAAATATGGTTTTTTTAACTGCTGATAGAATAATTTAGTGTATGTTGTTTATATGTCTCTGTAAAGGTCTTCAGAAAGACATATAGTCATGTCTTGATTATTTGCACCAGGGGTTTGCAAACTATGGCCAACTCACCTGTTTTGTTTTTTAATTTTATTTTTGGCTGCGTTGGATCTTCACTGCTGCGCGTGGGCTTTCTCTAGTTGCGGCAAGCTGGGGCTACTCTTTGTTGAGGTGCATGGGCTTCTCATTGCTGTGGCTTCT
This sequence comes from Aethalodelphis obliquidens, assembly GCF_003676395.1. Classification (NCBI taxonomy): domain Eukaryota; kingdom Metazoa; phylum Chordata; class Mammalia; order Artiodactyla; family Delphinidae; genus Aethalodelphis; species Aethalodelphis obliquidens. Next base: position 10,761,136 of record NW_020837975.1, read on the forward strand.
CTTGTTGTGGAGCACGGGCTCTCGGGCACAGGCTCAGTAGTTGTGGAGCACGGGCTTATTTGCTCCGTGGCATGTGGGATCTTCCCGGACCACGGCTCAAACCCGTGTTTCCTGCATTGGCAGGCAGATTCTTAACCACTGTGCCACCAGGGAAGTCCCACCTGTTTCTGTAAGTACAGTTTTATTGGAATACAGCCATGTGCATTCATTTATGTTCTGTCTGTGGCTTCTTTAGCATTACAATGGCAGAGTTGAATAGTTGTAACAGAGACCATATGGCCTACAAAGCCTAAAATGTTTAGCATCTTGCCCTTTACAAAGAAGTTTTTTTAAAAAAGTGCTGACCTTTGATTTACATCAGTAGAAACAAGAAACTCACATAATTTTCAAATCTCCAGGTTGTCTGAAGAGGTACATTTGAATATGATACTATTAAATTATAATAGTTCATCTCTTCTTAGAATTAGACTTATTCCTCTGAGAGTAAAAGTTAAAATAATCTGTATTCTGTAAACACAAATTAACTATGAGTAAGTTGTTAACTATAGTAGATCACAAACATGAGGCAAGGAAACTTAGCCTTAGAAGCCTGTAACAAATTCTTTAAAACAGCTTTATGGGACCTTTTAAATGAATGCCAGTAACTTACTAATAATTATTCTATGAAGGTAATTTTCCTCTTATAAAATTAGGCCTACTCTTTCTTTTTTTAAACATTTATTTAAAAAAATTTTTTTTGGCTGCATCGTGTCTTAAGTTGCAGCACGCGGGGTCTTTGTTGAGGCGTGCGGGATCTTTCGTTGCCGGCGCGGGGCCTCTTTGTTGCGGCGCGGGGCTTCTCTTTAGTTGTGGCATAGGGACTCCAGGGTGTGTGGGCTCTGTAGTTTGCGGCACGCGGGCTCCCTCGTTGAGGTGTGTGAGCGCAGTAGTTGTGGTGCGTGGGCTTAGTTGCCCCGCGGCATGTGGGATCTTATTTCCCCGACCAGGGATCAAACCCGTGTCCCATGCATTGGAAGGTGGATTCTTTATCACTGGACCACAAGGGAAGTCCCCTAAGCCTACTCTTTTGAATTTCCATACCTATGGCATCACTATAGATTAAAAATCAAGGATAAAGCATTTTGAAAATAGCTGGTTTCCCTTTGTAACACATTTTAAAAACATAAATCATTTTTAATCAGAAAGTTTTATTTTTTTAAAGTGCACTTAAAAGTTTTAACAGAGCAAGATTATGCCAGTTTCTAAAAGCATTTTAAAAAATTGAATGCAAAGCTTAATATCATCCATGGTAAATAGTTTTCATTTGCAAAAATGCTTTGTTTTGGATTTTTACTGTTTTCTTTTTCTTTTTCCTGGGGTACTATTAAGCTTTAATTATTCCAAAATACTGAGATCAAATTATTTTCATGCTTCTTCAGTTTGCTCATCAAACCAAAACACCTGGGGTACTGAAAGACTAGATTTGCGATTTAAGTTGATAGCTCTGCAGATTAATCATGTGGCACTTTGAAAAATGTATTAAATGTAAGGAAAAATATCAGCGATAAACCTCATTGTGATAGAGCAGCATTTCAATAAGCCGTTCTCTTGCTCCAGAGTTAATTCAGATGAAAAAAAAATTGCCCCTTTAAATTATGTAGCCTAGGACTAATAGGCTGGTTTGAGGAACTATAGGAGATGCCAAAGTGAAGACCTGGCTTCATTCAGTTATCCACATGCCAACTTTTACTTTTGTTTTTAGGAAGCAAAACGTTTTCAGAATATTGACAAGTCATGGGTAAAGATAATGCAGCGAGCTCATGAGAATCCCAATGTGATTGGTTGCTGTGTTGGAGATGAAACTATGGGGCAGCTTTTGCCTCATTTACATGAACAATTGGAAGTATGTCAGAAGTCACTTACAGGGTAAGAGTTTAATTTTTAAATTACCTATCCTTTTATATGTGATGGTGTTTTATCCCAAACAAGTTCGTAGAATTGACTGCATTTTTGGTTTGGTAGTGATGGTTGAGGTGGTGTTAGGAACTTAACATGTCACATAAATTTAATTTCTCTGCAAAAAAAGACACCTTCAAGTTGAGGGTGGGTGAGTTACAGCGTTGTATTAGTTTTGTAGGGCTGCTGTAACAAATTACCACAAACTGGGTGGCTTAAGACAACTGAAATTTATTTTCTCACAGTCCTGGAGGCCAGAAGTCTGAAATCAAGTTAGCAGCACCTTCTGAGGGCTCTAGGGAGAATCTTTCCTTGCCTCTTCCAGGTTCTGGTGGCTCTTGGCTTGTGGCTATGTAACTCCAATCTCTGTCTCTGTCTTTATATGTCCTTCTCCTCTTCCTGTGTGTCTCTTATGAGGATACTTGTCATTGGATTTAGGGCTCATCTGAATAATCCAAGATTATCTCTTCTCGAGATCCTTAACTTCGGTACATTTGCAAAGACCCTTTTTGCAAATGAGGCCACATTCACAGATTCCAGGGAATAGGACGTGGACATATCTTTTTGGGGCTACCAGTCAACACACTACAGGCATGGAGTAGAGATGTGCACTCAGAGAACAATTAACCAGACAAACTCACAGATAGTTTTCTTAAAAGGCAGTTCATTCTCAATTTCTATTTGAAACAGGGTAACGATATATCTTAGTTTGTCCAGATCTTTGCCTCTGTCCTGGCTGAATGGCTATTTGTCCCCCCTCTCTCTCAAAATATCTTGGTTTGGAGGTAAATTATGTGTTCCCCCTGGGTTTAAGCCGCGAGGTTCACAGTACTCTTAGAAAGGTTGCAGGAGGGCTCGTGATGAGAAAGAAGATAGGATGGAGCAGGCTTGCTCTGGGTCACTTTCTTATTTCCACTTGTTTTCCCAAGTGCCATCCATGGTGCAGCAGGACTTTCTTTCTAACCAAACATTTCAGAGGCAAATGGGAAATGACTGTAGGTGTTTGCTACTATCTTATTGATGTTAGTGATTGCGTCTTGGCTAAAAAAACCCCAAAATTAATAATTCAGAAAAAATTATTTGGTAACGTGACTTTATTTAAAGGTATTTGGAGAAGAAGCGATTACTATTTCCAAGATTCTTCTTTGTATCTGATCCAGTTCTCCTGGAAATTCTTGGACAAGCCAGTGATTCCCATACCATACAAGTATGTAATCTAAGTATCTGTTGCCTAAATCCTTTTTTTCCACAGCCTATGTGTTAAAAAATAAAAATGAAGTTAATGTCTTAAAAGTGCAGTCAGGAAAAAAGAGTATTAAAAATTATGTTGGTTATAAAATGTCTTATTTTCTTTGTATTCGGAGCCCATCAGCCTGAGGCAAGAGTCACCGATTATGCAACTCACCAGCTGGGTGACCTTGGCCAGCTTCTTAATTTTCCTGTGCCTCAGTTTCCTTGTCTGTAAAATCAGGATATTAATCATTTCCACCTCATGAGATAGTCATAAAGATTACACGAGATAATTCATTGAAAAGTTCTGGACACACAGTATGTTCTCACTAAATGTAATTCATTGTTACGAGTATTTTAATCTAAATATTCTTAGATCAAATAGGGATTGTGGTTTGGATTTGTCCTTTTTTTGTCCCAAGTGCTTCTCAAATGCTTTTATTGCCATTTCCAAGGGCAATACTTCCAGGAGGAAGAGAAAAACTACAGAGAACTGGGTGTGAGAGGCACTGGAACACCCATCCCAGGGACATTTCTGGTTTGGGAATTTGGGAAACAGCTAGTAATACCTTCCTTGTTGGTTTCCAGGGAGTTGAGGGGATGAGAAAGGAAAGGAGGGAAGTAGAAGCTGTGTAAGGCAGACATAGAGCCAAGAGAGAAGGACTGAGCTGTCCCTGGGAGGGAAGAGGGCAGGAACCATGTGGTTCAGTGTCCATCGGGAGGAAGATGACAGTTACTAGTCGAATCTCCATAATGTAAGAGGTGCATTTGTAGGTCTTGGAGGAAACATTCTGTAGGGCTGGATTTTTAAAAGTGGGCTTCCAAGTCAGTCAAGGGTCAAAGAAGAATCTTTTTTTTTTTTGAGACAATGAAGTAAATTCTTAATCTCTTACAAATATAAAAAATAGTAAAGCTTTTAAAAACATCTCAGTGACTTTTGTGTTTAACATCACGTATGATGTGTTTGCTCTGTCTTGTGCTTTCTTATAGCCACATCTCCCTGCAGTGTCTGACAACATAAATGAGGTGACCTTTCACGCAAAAGACTATGATCGTATCATGGCTGTCATATCAAGAGAAGGAGAAAAAATTATTGTAATTTAACTTGGTTAAAATTTTATTAGGATTTCTTTAAAAATTTAGATTTGAGGAGAATGCAATTCTCTTATGAAAGAAAGGGAGGGGAGTGGTGTCGGGTTTTAGTTCTGTAGCCCTGGCTTTGTAACAGACTAGTTTGGATAACTCATTTAACTTCTCTGAGGCTCATTTTATTATCTATACAATGAAAGTTTTAGACCAAATGATCTTTATAGTTCTTTCCACATATAGTATTAGTTGATTTTACTCACGTTTTAAATATTTTATATGAAATTGTTTGCTTTGCCTGAGGTACTTTGATTTATGACATTTGTAAAAATACCAAATTATTATCAATTTGTAACGTATTTGTAATATATCTTTTAGTTGGATAATCCTGTTATGGCCAAAGGTCCCGTGGAGATTTGGCTTCTGGACATGTTAAAAATGCAGATGTCGTCCTTACATAATATAATTAGATCTGCATTCTATCAAATCAGTGATTCAGGATTTCAGCTCTTACCTTTCCTCAATCACTTTCCAGCACAGGTGAGAATACATGACATTTAAATAGCGAAATAAGGGGGAAAGATATGCAGGAGGCAGTTAGCCTGATGATGTGGAGGCTGTTCAAGCTTAGAACTAGTTAGAGAGGCCCACCCACCCTCAGCCCCCAACCACCTGCTTGACCACTTGCTTGTCCACCTACACCGTTCTAGGCCAACCCATCCCATCCCTGAGAAGAGGATTTGCCACTGTTCTTCCATCATTGAGGATATACACTGAGACTAAAGCACTAACGAGAAATTTCATCTTATGTATAAGCGACACCTATCTATGTATAAAAACCGTCTATCTATATCTATTCATACATAAATATAGACACAGATATAGATATGGATATGGACATATATAAAAGGATATATCTTTGGACATATATAAAAGGAGCATATCTTTTTCTGAAATGAAATCCACCTTGCCTTTTGTTTATTTTGCCTTCAAATAATTAAAAATTGGCATAATTTGTTAAATACGACTAAGTTCCTTTTTAATATTTAATTTAATTAATTTATTTATTTGGCTGTGTCGGGTCTAAGTTGTGGCACGTGGGATCTTCGTTGTGGCATGTGGGATTTTTCATTGTGGCACGCTGGCTTCTCTCTACTTGTGGCGCACAGGCTCCAGAGTGCGTGGGCTCAGTCATTGTGGTGCACGGGCTTAGTTGCCCCGTGGCATGTGGGATCTTAGCTCCCCGACCAAGGATCAAACCTGCGTCCCCTGCTTTGGAAGGCAGATTCTTAACCAATGGACCACCAGGGAAGTCCCACGTTAAATGTGACGAAGTTTTAAAGAGAGAAGACCTTGAAGAGGCTGGAGCAGGTGTTCTCTTGAACAACTCTCCTGCCCTTTGGCTCTTAGAAGTGCATTGTCAGGTGCCAGGTATTATTAAAACGGGGCACAGAAAATGAAGAGCTAACAGTTCCATTACATTTTCAGCCAAGATAAATGAAAAGTGATGGTTTGTGATCTGGGTCAGAGATAGTGTGGGATAGAAGGCAAGAGCTATCTAAGGAAAATATAGGCAGGTTTTACTTCCCCAGCTGCTCCTCCCAACCTGAACTCCAAATCCTATGTTACTGCACACACAGTGGAGGCAGCTGAAATGATATGAAATAGTTCAAATGACAGAAGTACAGACATAAAATCAACCTTCACTGGAGAGAATATTTTAGTATTGTTTTTGTATTGTATAATATCCTTGGTAAACTTTAATATTCTTATTAGCATTTGCGATAAAGCTTTATAAAATACTTTATTTGATAAGCTGAGAAAAATAGCTCCTTAGACCAAATCAACATACTTTCTCTCTCTCAGGAAAGCTTGATCACCCTTTATACGCTGAAGGAGATATAGGATTAAAGTTGGAAAAGTTGAAAAGCAAATTTAAAGTAGCAGTGAAGTTGAACAGGATATAGTAGGAAAGTTGACTAACTCTTAGGATTTTATTTAATGTGTGTATATATACATATATATATATACACACACACATACACACAAAGATTTTTAGATAAAAATCTTAACACTGTACTGGGCAAATTTCAGTTTTCTGGAAAAATTGCTTTAAAGAGTAATGAATATATAAATATATTCATTCTATATTCATTCAATATATAGTCATTCAATATATTCATTCAATATATATATTATTCTTTAAATTGCATTTTATTTCATTTATTTTTAAAATAAATAAATTTATTTATTTACTTGTTTATTTTTGGCTGTGTTGGGTCTTCGTTGCTGCGTGCGGGCTTTCTCTAGTTGCAGCGAGCAGGGGCTATTCTTCATTGCTGTGCATGGGCTTCGCGTTGTGGTGGCTTTTTTTGTTGCGGAGCAAAGGCTCTAGGCATGTGGGCTTCAGTAGCTGTGGCACACAGGCTCAGTAGTTGTGACTCACGGGCTCTAGGGCTCAGGCTCAGTAGTTGTGGCACGTGAGCTTCGTTGCTCCATGGCATGTGGGATCTTCCTGGACCAGGGATCAAACCTGTGTCCTGTGCATTGGCAGGCGGATTCTTAACCACTGTGCCACCAGGGAAGTCCCTAAATTGCATTTTATAAAGCAGGTTTCCCAAATAAATTTGCCTATTATACAATGTTAATTTTTTATCTAAAATTGTTTAAAATTTCACCTCTATTTTCTTCTCAAACACGTTTTTAAGATTATGAACACAATGGATCCTTGTTGCAAAAATTGGGGAAAACTTGAAGAATATGAAAGTGAAAATAAAAATTTCCCATTTTTCCACCACTTGGAAATGATGACTTAATATTTCCATGTGGTCCCTTTCAGTATTTTTTAATATGCTTATTATAAGCATCAAATAATATTGATGAGAATGAGCATTCCTATTTTATTTTTTATTGTAATGAAACATCCTCCAGTTTTCCCTGTGAAGTCTGCTGCCTTCTTAAACCTAGTGAAAAACACAATTTAAGCTTTTCTTGGTGACTTAGGGTAGTCATTTTATTTTTCTCATCATTATTAGATTATAATTACTATACAATGTTGTGTTAGTTTATGCTGTACAACAAAGTGAATCAGTTGTATGTATACATATACCTGCATACCCCCTCCTTCTTGGGCCTCCCTCCCACCCTCCCCATCCCACCCCTCTAGGTCGTCACAAAGCACCGAGCTGATCTCCCTGTGCTATACAGCAGCTTCCCACTAGCTATCTATTTTACACATGGTAATGTATATATGTCAATGTTACTTTCTCAGTTCGTCCCACTCTCCCCTTCCTCCTCTGTGTCCACAAGTCTGTTCTCTATGTCTGCGTCTCTATTCCTGTCCTGCTAGTAGGTTCATCAGTACCATTTTTCTAGATTCCATATAAATGTGTTAATATACGGTATTTGGTTTTTCTTTCTGACTTACTTCACTCTGCATGATGGACTCTAGGTCCATCCACATCACTAACAATGACTCAATTTCATTCCTTTTTATGGCTGATATTCCACTGTATATATGTACCACATCATCTCTGTCCATTCATCTGTTGATGGACATTTAGGTTGCCTCCATGTCCTGGCTATTGTAAATAGTGCTGCGCTGAACATTGTGGTACATGACTCTTTTTGAATTATGGTTTTCTCAGGGTATATGCCCAGTAGTGGGATGGCTGGGTCACATGGTAGTTGTATTTTTAGTTTTGTAAGGAACCTCCATACTGTTCTCCATAGTGGCTGTATCAATTTACATTCCCACCAACAGTGCAGGAGGGTTCCATTTTCTCCACGCTCTCTCCAGCATTTATTGTTTGTAGATTTTTTGATGATGGCCATTCTGACCGGTGTGAAGTGATACCTCATTGTGGTTTTGATTTGCATTTCTCTAATGATTAGTGATGTTGAGCATCTTTTCAAGTGCTTGTTGGCCATCTGTATGTCTTCTTTGGAGAAATGTCTATTTAGGTTTTCTGCCCATTTTTGGATTGAGTTGTTTGTTTTTATTGATATTAAGCTGCATGAGCATTTTGGAGATTAATCCTCTGTCAGTTGCTTCATTTGCAAATATTTTCTCCCATTCTGAGGGCTGTCTTTTCGTCTAGTTTATGGTTTCCTTTGCTGTGCAAAAGCTTTTAAGTTTCATTAGGTCTCATTTATTTATTTTTGCTTTTATTTCCATTTCTTTAGGAGGTGGGCCAAAAAGGATCTTGCTGTGATTTATGTCAAGGAGTGTGCCACCTCTGTTTTCCTCTAAGAGTTTTATAGAGTCTGTCCTTAGATTTAGGTCTTTAAATCCATTTTGAGTTTATTTTTGTGTATGGTGTTGGGAAGTGTTCTAATTTCATTCTTTTACATGTAGCTGTCCAGTTTTCCTAGCACCACTAGTGAAGAGGCTGTCTTTTCTCCATTGTATATTCTTGCCTCCTTTGTCAAAGATAAGGTGACCATAGGTGCATGGGTTTACCTCTGGGCTTTCTATCCTGTTCCATTGATGTATATTTCTGTTTTTCTGCCTGTACCATACTGTCTTGATTACTGCAGCTTTGTGGTATAGTCTGAAGTCAGGGAGCCTGATTCCTCCAGCTCCGTTTTTCTTTCTTAAGATGCTTTGGCTATTCGGGGTCTTTTGTGTTTCCATACATATTGTAAAATTTTTTGTTCTAGGTCTGTGATAAATACCATAGCTGATTTGATAGGGATTGCACTGAATTTGTAAACTGCTTTGGGTAGTATAGTCATTTCCACAATGTTGATTCTTCCAACCCAAGAACATGGTATATCTCTCCATCTATTTATATCATCTTTGATTACGTTCATCGGTATCTTATAGTTTTCTGTATACAGGTCTTTTGTCTCCATAGGTAAGTTTATTCCTAGGTATTTTATTCTTTTTGTTTCAATAATAAATGGGATTGTTTCCTTAATTTCTATTTCTGAAATTTCATTGTTAGTGTACAGGAATGCAAGAGATTTCTGTGTATTAATTTTGTATCCTACGACTTTACTAAATTTGTTGATTAGCTCTAGTAGTTTTCTGGTGGCACCTTTAGGATTTTCTATGTATAGTATCATGTCATCTGCAAACCGTGCCAATTTTAGTTCTTCTTTTGACATTTGGATTCCTTTTATATCTTTTTATTCTCTGATTGCTGTGGCTATGATTTCCAAAACTATGTTGAAAACTAGTGGTGAGAGTGGGCACCCTTGTCTTGTTCCTAATCTTAGAGGAAATGGTTTCAGTTTTTCACCACTGAGAATTTTGTTTGCTGTCGGTTTGTCATATATGGCCTTTGTTATGTTGAGGTAGGTTGCTTTTATGCCCACTTTCTGGAAAGTTTTTATCATAGATGGGTGTTGAATTTTGTCGGAAACTTTTTCTGCATCGATTGAGATTATTCTATGGTTTTTATCTGTCAGTTTGTTAATATGGTGTATCACATTGATTGATTTGCATATATTGAAGAATCCTTGCATTCCTGGGATAAACCCCACTTGATCATGGTGTATGATCCATTTAATGTGTTGTTGATTCTGTTTGCTAGTATTTTGTTGAGGCTTTTTGCATCTATGTTCAACAGTGATATTGGTCTGTAATTTTCTTTTTTTGTGTTATCTTTGTCTGGTTTTGTTATCAGGGTGATGGTAGCCTTGTTGAATGAGTTTGGGAGTGTTCCTTCCTCTGCTATATTTTGGAAGAGTTTGAGAAGGATAGGTGTTAGCTCTTCTCTAAATGTTTGATAGAATTCGCCTGTGAAGCTGTCTGGGCCTGGGCTTTTGTTTGTTGGAAGATATTTAATCACAGTTTCAATTTCAGTGCTTGTGATTGGTCTGTTCATAGTTTCTGTCTCTTCTTGGTTCAGGCTTGGAAGATTGTACTTTCCTAAGAATTTGTCCATTTCTTCCAGGTTGTCCATTTTATTGGCATATAGTTGCTTGTAGTAATCTCTCATGATTCTTTGTATTTCTGCAGTGTCAGTTGTTACTTCTTGTTCATTTCTAAATCTGTTGATTTGAGTCTTCTCCCTTTTTTTCTTGATGAGTCTGGCTAGTGGTTTATCAGTTTTGTTTATCTTCTCAAAGGTTCAGCTTTTAGTTTTATTGATTTTTGCTATTGTTTCCTTCATTTCTTTTTCATTTATTTCTGATCTGATCTTTATGATTTCTTTCCTTCTACTAATTTTGGTTTTTTTTTTCTTCTTTCTCTAATTGCTTTAGGTGTAAGGTTAGGTTGTTTATTTGAGATTTTTCTTGTTTCTTGATGTAGGATTGTATTGCTATAAACTTCCCTCTTAGAACTGCTTTTCTACATTCCATAGGTTTTGGGTCATCATGTTTTCATTGTCATTTGCTTTTAGGTATATTTTGATTTCCTCAGTGATCTCTTGGTTGTTTAGTAGCATATTGTTTAGCCTCCATGTTTTTTTTTCTTTTACAGTTTTTTCCCTGTATTTGATATCTAGTCTCATAGTGTTGTAGTCGGAAAAGATACTTGATATGATTTCAATTTTCTTAAATTACCAAGCCCTTGATTTGTGACCCAAGATGTGATCTATCCTGGAGAATGTTTCATGAGTAGTTGAGAAAAAAGTGTATTCTGTTTTTGGATGGAATGTCCTATAAATATCAATTAAGTCCATCTGGTCTAATGTGTCATTTAAGGCTTGTGTTTCCTTATTAATTTTCTGTCTGGATGATCTGTCCATTGGTGTAAGTGAGGCATTAAAGTCTCCCTCTATTATTGTGTTAGTGTTGATTTCCCCTTTTGTGGCTGTTAGCCTTTGCTTTATGTATTGAGGTGCTCCTATGTTGGGTGCATAAATATTTACAATTGTTATATCTTGCTCTTGGATTGATCCCTTGATCATTATGTAGTGTCCTTCCTTGTCTCTTATAATAGTCTTTATTTTAAAGTCTATTTTGTCTGATATGAGTATTGCTTACTCCAGCTTTCTTTTGATTTCCCTTTGCATGGAATATCTTTTTCTATCCCCTCACTTTCAGTCTGTATGTGTCCCTAGGTCTGAAGTGGGTCTCTTGTAGACAGCATATATATGGGTCTTATTTTTGTATCCATTCAGCCAGTCTGTGTCCTTTGGTTGGGGCATTTAATCCATTTACATTTTTTTAAAATTTATTTATTTATTTATTTTTGGCCACATTGGATCTTCATTGTGGTGCGTGGGCTTCTCATTGCAGTGGCTTCTCTTGTTGTGGAGCACAGGCTTCAGGCACACGGGCTTCAGTAGTTGTTGCATGTGGGCTCAGTAGTTGTGGCTCACGGGCTCTAGAGCGCAGGCCCAGTTGTTGTAGCACATGGACTTAGTTGCTCTGTGGCATGTAGGATCTTCCCAGACCAGAGATCGAACCCGTGTCCCCTGCATTGGCAGGCGGATTCTTAACCACTGCGCCACCAGGGAAGTCCCTAATCCATTTACATTTAAGGTGATTATTGATATATATGTTCCTATAACCATTTTCTTAAATGTTTTGGATTTGTTTTTGTAGGTCTTTTCCTTCTCTTCTGTTTTGTGCCTAGAGGAGTTGTTTAGCATTTGTTATAAAGCTGGTTTGGTGGTGCTGAATTCTCTTAACTTTTGCTTGTCTCTAAATCTTTTGATTTCTCTGTCGAATCTGAATGAGATCCTTGCTGGGTAGAGTAATCTTGGTTGTAGGTTTTTCCCTTTCATCGCTTTAAATATGTCTTGCCACTCCCTCTGGCTTGCAGTTTCTGCTGAAAGATCAGCTGTTAACCTTATGGGGATTAACTTGTATGTTGTTTTTCCCTTGATGCTTTAATATTTTTTCTTTTTGTTTAATTTTTGATAGTTTGATTAATATGTGTCTTGTTGTGTTTCTTCTTGGATTTATCCTGTATGGGACTCTCTGTGCTTCCTGGACTTGACTGACCATTTCTTTTCCCATGTTATGGAAGTTTTCAACCGTAATCTCTTCAAATATTTTCTCAGTCCCTTTCTTTTTCTCTTCTTCTTTTGGGAGCCCTATAATTCAAATATTGGTGTGCTTAATGTCCCAGAGGTCTCTGAGACTGTCCTCATTTCTTTTCATTCTTTTTTCTTTATTCTGCTCTGCTGCAGTTATTTCCACCATTCTATCTTCCAGCTCCCTTATCCCTTCTTCTGCCTCTGTTATTCTGTTATTGATTCCTTCTAGGGTATTTTTCATTTCACCATTGATTGTCTGTTCTTTAGTTCTTTTAGGTCCCTGTTAAACATTTCTTGTATCTTCTTGATCCATGCCTTCATTCTCTTTCCAAGATTTTGGATCATCTTTACTATCATTACTCTGAATTGTTTTTCAGGTAGTTTGCCTATTTCCTCTTTATTTTTTTGGTCTTGTGGGTTTTTATCTTGCTCCTTTGTCTGCAAGATAATTCTCTGTCTTCTCATTTTGTCTAATTTACTGTGTTTGAGGTCTTCTTTCCCTAGGCTGCAGGATTGTAGTTCCTCTTGCTTCTGTTCTCTGTCCCTGATGCTGAGGTTGGTCCGGTAGCTCGTGTAGGCTTCCTGTTGGGAGGGACTGGTGCCTGCGTTCTGGTGGGTGGAACTGAGTCTTTTCCCTCTGATGGGCAGGGCCATGTCAGGTGGTGTGTCTTGGGGTGTCTGTGAACTTAGTATGACTTTAGGTAGCCTGTCTGCTGATGGGTGGGTTTGTGTCTCTGTCTTGTTTGTTGTTTGGTCTGAGGTGTCCAGCACTGGGAACTGCAGGCAGTAGAATGGAGTCTTGTATTCAAATAGAGGCCTCCTGGAGAGCTCTCACTGCTTAACATTCCCTGGGACTGGGAATTCTCTGGTGGTCCAGCATCCTGGACTCAGCGCTCCCTCCCCAGAGGCTCAGGCCGACTTCCAGCCAGGGAACTAAGACCGTGCAAGTTGTTCATTATGGCAATAAAGGGGATTTTTTTTTTAAAAAAGATATAAAAGACAAATGAAACCCCAGACAAATGGTAAAAGCAAAATCAAACAAAGAGAAACAGGGAAACACACACATACAAAAGAAACAAAAACAGAACAAAATAAAACAAAAAGGAAGAGAACAACCAGACAAACAAAAGAACCTGAAAACGAAATCAAACAATTAAAAACAAAACTAACAGAAACAAAAAGCCCCAAAACAAAACCAGAGCAGAGTGCCAACTGAAGAATAAAGCAAAGAAACAAAAATTGATAGAAATGATTAAAAAAGAAAAAAGGGAAAAAACACAGAAGAAAAGAAAAGAAAAGTAGCAACAGAAATATAAAAAAATAAAAAATACATTAAAGAAAAAGAAGAAAAAAAGGGAGAACACAGAACAACTGAAAAGCAAAGTAAAAATAGAAATATATTAAAAAATTAATAAAAGATAAAAGACATGTTAAAAAACAAGAAAATCCCAAAAGACTAAATAAGACTAATAACAACAAAACAAGAACAACAACCAAAAAAAGAACCAACAACAGAACAAATCAAAACATAATAAAAATAATAGCAATAATAATGTTATCTAAGCTGTCAGTGTCCTTGCTCTTCCTGTGAGCCACAGCCCACTTCCACCTCCCCAAGAGGCCCTCCACTGCCTCTGGGCTGTTTTCTGGACCTGTTGTGTGCCCTGTGGGGACCACTCAGGCTCTGATCTGGCCCAGTTCCTGCATGTGCTGCCCCCAAAGTCCACAGCTGCCAGCGCTAGACTGTTTTCATATGTGGGAACTCTCATTGTCGACTCAAGTATTCCATGGGTGCAGGTTCTACCTAGCTGATTGTGGGGATTTAATCTGCAGCTTGTGCAGCTAATGGGAAGATTTTTGATCCTCTTCCTTGGTCGCCCCACCCCTGGGGTTCAGCTTTGATTTTATCCCACCTTTGTGTGTGGGCCATCCACAGGAGTCTGCTCCTGGGGCTGCCCTGAAGCACTTGGGTCTGACCCAGTGAGGACAGGGTGCAAAGGTGGTATGGCTGCTTGGGTTGTGGGAGCCCCAGCAGTACCAAATGCGCAGGGAAGCCAGCGGCCACGGGTGCAAGAGATATCAGGATAGTTATCATTTTAAAGATCAGTTTTTAGAATATACCTCTATGTAGTGATTTTGCAGGGTCTGCAAGTCTGTTTGGTCTTTAAATCAAGAAAGCCTTACACTGCTGTTTCTGTACTGCTTCTCTTTGCTTTGTGCAAATAGAATCTGCTTGCTCTTGGGAGCTTCCTGACAGCAGCTATTTCCTCTACATCCCATTACTCCTCTCAGCCAGGTGCTTCATTTATCTTTACCTGCAGACCCCAGGATTGGCCACTACTCTAGCAGGAAAATTATTGAAGTTCCAGAGGAAGCAGGGATAAGGAAAGGGTTTTATTCCTGCTTTACCTACATCGAATGCCATGCCTGCAGTACCCGCTTTCCCTCACACACTTTCCTTCCCCTGCCAGATATGGAATTCCTTTTTGGTCCAAATGATCTTGGATCTGTTGCTTGACTCCGGGGATGAACAAAAGCTCCCAAAGGGACAATTGTTGCAGTGAGGGGGTGAGGGTAGGGCATGTTCTGACCAGTTTTATTTCCTTTTCTGCAGCAGAAATTGTAGGTAAGGTGACAGTCCACTCACAGTTTCCTTATGCCTTCATCAGGAGACAAAGGACAAGCTTTTCCCCTTCTCACTTTCTGTCTGTCTCTCTCGTAGATAAATATATAGACAGAGAAGTAGATGTAGATAAAGATATGGATATTAGAGAGAGTGTGAGATTAAGAAAAGAGATAGGCAGCATATCCTTTTTAGAAGATGCAAAGAAACTTTTGCAAAACCCTGCTGAAGAAAAATACACAGTAGTCTATTAATTCCATTTCTTTTCTTGAGAAAGAAAAATCACTGTATGAAGGTATATGGGTCTCAGGCCCTCTGTAGAAAAATTTCCCAAGCATCTTCCATTAACGCACATATAATTCCATAAATCATAGCAATTGTTCAAATTATTATTTATCTATCGACATTGAAATAATTAAATAATCAATAGTTTGAACTTTAAATGTTTTTACCCTTTGGGAGTAGAAAAATGCATGTCCCTTTTTTAGTTTAAAATCAGTAAGACTGTTCACCTTTATGTGACTAAGTGACCACTAAATTTTATTGCAGATGTGCTTTAAATATTTGGTAAATTTATTTGTCTTCTGGATTTGTAGGTTGGGCTTCTGGGACTTCAGATGTTGTGGACACATGATTCAGAAGAGGCTTTAAATAATGCAAAAGATGACAGGAAAATCATGCAAGTGACCAATCAGAAATTTTTGGATATTCTAAATACTCTAATTGGTCAGACAACACATGACCTAAGCAAGTTTGATAGAGTGAAATTTGAAACTCTAATTACCATCCATGTGCATCAGAGAGATATTTTTGATGACTTGGTAAAGTATCATTTTTTTCTTAATTTAAAATAATTTAGTGTACTAGTTAATAAGTTAGTGCTTCTAATAATGAACATTTAAGTATTATATGTATTTCTTAACTTATATGAACCTTCCATCTGCTTAGTCCTTTTTTACAACCCTCCAGTATAGTTGTATAGTTGTAGACAACTATACGATGTCTACAAATATCTGTATTTGGAAGTTTTAACAATCATATGTGTATATTCACCTTTGGCATTCTGAAAGTCTGGAATCAACTGATGTGATTTGAACTAATTGTTTCATTAAACCAATAACCAGGGATGTGATATAATTTAGGTGGGCTTGGTCATGAGTTATGATAATGTTAGTTCATAACTTGGCCCCTGTACAGAGAGGGCAAGGAGAGCCTGAAGAGAGAGGCATGTTACTCCAGGTTGGTAGGTGGAAGTTTTAATAAGCCAGGAAGTTTACTCATGAGGCTTGTCTTGGGCAGCCACGAGCAGAGCAGATCTCTGCATTTGTCTGCCAAAATTTTCTAAGTTTATATAGAGGCCTTAACTGTCACATACACCATCCAGATGGTCTCAACAACACATTGCTCTCTCAAGGCTGCATCCTTGAAAACAGCCCCACTGTGGGAACAGTGGGCAGAATGCCCGTTCCAAGGACAGGGAAGGGGATGAGGATCCTCCAATTGCCTGTGTCCATCCAGCTCTTGGGTCAACCTGCGGTCATGTCTTCTAGATTACCTCTTCCAACAGATGAGCCAACTGTGAAAGAAGTCCAGATTGAATAGAACCAAGCTTCAGGGAACTCGCACGGCTGTTCAACTGATAGTGTCCAACAGGGCATCATGGGCTTGCTTTGGGCAAAGTTCTGCAGGGTGGGAGTGAGAGGGATGATATTTGAATTCCCTTTGGAAATAGAACCCTAACCAGTGGTCTTGAGCAGTAGTTATCTATTATGGTGTAGGGGCCCCAGGTGGCTTTGATATTGCACCATTTGACTAGTTTTGTCTTTAACTACCACTGACTTATTCTATTTGATTTTATCTATCTTTTAGGCCTCTTTTTTCTTCATCAGAGACACATAATTCATGCAACTTGGGGTGCTTTTTTAGAGACTATGATCCCAGGCTATCTGTTTCAAATTTGTATCAAAAGTTCTGATCAGATAAGTTGTATTTATTGAAGATTGAAGGACATGTAGTCTGTCTATTCCCCTGTAATCTAGATCCTTCTTTCTCAAAGTGTTGTATGACAATCAGCTGCATTGGGCCTCACCTAGGAGCTTGTTAGAAAAGCAGAATCTTCAGCCTCCCCACCAGACCTACTGAACCATAATCTGCATTTCAGTACGATTTCCAGGTGATTCATATATGTATTAAAGTTCCAGAAACACTGTTCTTGGATTTCTCTGGTTCAAGCTAACCATCAAAAAGCCGCATACTTAGACCATATTGCTTTGGCCTTCTACAGATTTGCTTTCACTGAATTGCAATTACCATTATACTTTGGCTTTCCTTGAAGTCCACTTCAAGAAACGTTCATTACTATACCTGCTATGAATGTACTATTGAGGATATCTATACATCTCTCACTGGCTCTTAAAGCTGACGTCTCATGGAAGAAATTTCTTTTTAAAATCAAAATGCTCAGCACGTCTTTACTTTCTGTACAGAATGGATTTTTTAAAAGAAAATATACACACAATTAAGACTGTGAAACTGTTTTTTTTTTTTCTTAATTGCTACTGAACTCATGGTCAGTTTGCATTCCAAGTAAAATGAGATCTCATGGCCAGCATATATGCATTTTATCTTCCCATGTCTAATGCTTAGAATAGACTGACGTACAGTAACAACTCAGTAAATATTAGCTATTCTTCTTTACTTTTTCCTCCTCCACCCCCTCTTTACCATCTTATTGGATTGTTGAAAGTAGCTAGCTGACCGCATCTCCATGGCTGAGGGTCCTGTGTTAGAGAACAGAGTCCCTGGGGGCGGTACTGGACTATGTTACCTGAAAGCAGCTCTTTTAAGATGATGAATACAAACTGCATTTCAAGAGGGAAGATAGGAGTTCTTAACTGGAGGAGGAAGCAAGATCATAAACAATGAAACAACAAAATGCAAGATGGTAAATAGCATGAAGACTTGATTAGATGGAGAACTGAGCATTGTACAGTTGCCAGAGTCTGTTTTTTAGTGTCGAATGACCTGGAAGTGGGCCCTGGGTTGCGGAGCAGTGAAGGAGACCACTTGCCACTTCCTATGTTGGTTCCCCTGAGTGGGCAGGACTGGGGTTTCTCCAGGTTTGCTGATGCAAAGTCATGAAGCACTGTAGAATGTGGTGGCGGTGAGATGTTCCTAAACGTGCTTACCCGGTTTCTATCTCTTGCATCCATGGTGGTAGGAGCCCAGCACCTCTTGCCCCATGGGTATAAGCTGATGACTGGGCAGATTGATTGGTTTGGCCACAGTGCTGGTGCAAGAAGTCATGTGTGCATATATGACCATGCATTTCTCTGCTTAATCCCTTCCCATTTCTCATGGCTTCCCATTGCCATGAGAACAATGCCCAACCTCTTTCCTCTGCCCTGTGAAACCTCAGCTCTCACTCTTTCTCCAGAGTCCTGGATGCCTCAGCTGTACTGAACTTCTTTCAGTTTCTTGAACATGCCAGTCAGATCTTCTGGGTCTTCATCTAGAATGTTTTGCCCTCCCACACCTCCATCACCCCTTCTGTTTTATTTCCCTGGCTAATTCCTACTATTATTGCAGGGTTTAGTTTAGATGTTTCTTTCTCCAAGTATCCCCCTCAGACCTTCTACACTAGGTGAGGTCTTCTTGCTACATAATTTCATTACCCTGAGTTTCTTTTCCTACTTTATTGCAACTACTTGTTTATCTGATTGTCTTTTGTGCTCTTCTGTCAGCTCCAGAAGGCAGGAACCATGTCTGTCTTTGTTCACCCATCACAGTGTCAGGCCCAAGGAGGGCCTCAGTAAATATATGTTAAATGAATGAGAATCAATTCGTGAATGAGTGAATAAAAACTGCCCATATGCTTGTGTTTTATGCTACTGCAGTGCAGTACTAATCTCTTTGTATTTCATGTTTTTAAGGTAAAAATGCATATCAAATCAGTTACTGATTTTGAATGGCTAAAACAGAGTAGATTTTACTTCAAGGAAGATTTGGATCAAACAGTGGTGTCTATTACAGATGTTGATTTTATTTACCAGAATGAATTTCTGGGATGCACTGATCGTCTTGTTATCACTCCATTAACAGATAGGTAGGAAACTCCATTTTTATTATTCCATTTTTGTAATTAAGTCATGTGCTTAAAATTGTTTTAAAATTGCCTTTGAGGGACTTCCCTGGTGGCGCAGTGGTTAAGAATCTGCCTGCCAGTGCAGGGGACATGGGTTTGAGCCTTGGTCCGGGAAGATCCCACATGCCACGGAGCAGTTAAGCCTGTGCACCACAACTACTGAGCCTGCACTCTAGAGCCCGCGAGCCACAACTACTGAAGCCCACTTGCGTAGAGCCCGTGCTGTGCAACAAGAGAAGCCACCGCAATAAGAAGCCCGCGCACCACAATGAAGAATAGCCCTGGCTCGCTGCGACTAGAGAAAGCCTGCACACAGCAACGAAGAGCCAAGGCAACCATAAATAAATAAATTAATTTTAAAAAATTGCATTTGAAATGTTAGCAAAAGCATTGCTGTCGTGTGGGGTCCGTGCTAGCTCATCAAAGTCTAACAATGAAACAACCATCATTGTTAGTTAAATGCACATATACATTACATTTTTATGAAATAGAAAAAGATAAAAGAGTAAAAGGACGCTTGAATGTTGACTATGAGTAATTTAGTAATGAAGTTTAGATTGCAAGATGGACAAATGTCTCTAGAACCATAAAGGGGGTCATTAGAATTGCAAAGAAAGAAAGGACCTTGGAGGTGGTCTAGTTTAGTCTCCTGGTTTTTCAAATGTGGAAATTACTACCTAAAGTGATGTTTCTTGGCCAGGTCTGAATAATCAGTCAACGGCAGATCTCCTCACCCTTCTTTCCAATATAGGACCCTAGACAAGAGCTGGGTTTTTTTCATCTTTATATGTCCCGCAATTACCTGGTTCCACATGCTGTGCATAGAAGACAATACACGTTTGTAGAATTGACTTAAATTGGGTCATAGAACAATGAATTCTGCTGTTACTTTAAACAGGGCTGCCTCCAGGTAAAATTATGATACAGCCAAATTATATCTTCAACCTCCTCTAGACTCATCCAACCTCCCTTTATATGCCCAGTCCCATCGCAGCGTAAAATTTTCAGGGTGTTTTCCCTTCAATCGATGTTTACCTATAAAGCTTCACGTCTTACGAAGCTTTACTAAGTTTGCTTAGATCTGAAGTAAATATAACTGAAGCTGGATTAGGGATACAAGGAGATTCATTATATTGTTCTTTACATGTGTCTAAACGAGCAAAACATTTCATAGTAAAATGATTTACTTGCAATGGTGTGCTGGAGCTGGCTTGTACCGGCATGCAAGAGCCAACGTCATGCATCCCTCCCCAGTTTTGTGCTATCACATTGGTAGCTTGTTATCAGCCATGGTGGAAGTAGTTATGCCACAGAAATCAGCAGACATAAAAATCAGATTTAGGGAATTCCCTGGCGGTCCACTGGTAGGACTCCACGCTTCCACTGCAGAGGGCACGGGTTCGATCCCTGGTCAGGGAACTAGAATCCCACATGCCATGTGGCACGGCCAAAAAAAAAAAATCAGATTTATTTTTGTTCCTGGAGATCCCATTGTTAAACATCTGCCAGTACACTGCTGCTTATTTGGTTCTCTGACTTGGGATTTATCGTGACCACAATGGCAGGAAGGCCCACAGGTTTTTTACGTCAGAGTTGAGCGTTTTTGCGAACACTGTATTACTTCTAATGAATATCAGATACTCCAGCCTTGTTTGGTTGCCTGTCTCTTATGTGGGCTGCTCAAATTCTAAAACCAACAGGCTTATTCCAATCGCACTGGACTTTTGCTTGTGCTTTACTGTAACATGTGTTATCCCATATTCACAATGCTTTATCTCATTCACTTTCGCAGATGCTATATCACTTTGGCACAAGCTTTGGGAATGAACATGGGAGGGGCTCCAGCAGGACCTGCAGGCACTGGCAAAACAGAAACTACGAAAGACATGGGAAGATGCTTGGGAAAATATGTGGTCGTGTTTAACTGCTCAGATCAAATGGATTTCAGGGGGCTAGGAAGGATTTTCAAAGGCAAGTGTCAAACACTTATTTTTGGTGAATTTACTTTTATTGCAGTTAAATGTTATTTTCTGATAGAAGTCTAAAATGATAGTATCCCACATGACCAAAATTAATATAGGTTGATGCATATGTTATTGCCATTTTTCTGGGTCAGGATGGCTGGATATCATCAATTTAATATTGTTCAGTACTATTGCTGGCATTACAGTCCATGAGTTGAATGTGTATTAGATGATGAAAATGGAATCAATTTATTACTGCCTGAAACAATGGTGGAGGAGATAAGATCAGGATAGCAAACTGATTACACATGTGACTTCCCTTCCTGCATTAAATCCCATTGAAATGAAAGATTTTTATTATTTATTTATCTACTTATTTTTGGCCACGCTGTGTGGCTTATGGGATTTTAGTTCCCCTACTAGGGATCGAACCCGGGCCCTCTGCAGTGAGAGCACTGCACCACCAGGGAATTCCTGAAAGATTTTTAAAAAGGATGGTAATGCTAGAAAACAAGAAGGGGGGGGCACCAGCAGATGGGAAATTTTGAGAATATCTGGAAAGATAGATAGCAGGTGGTTTCAGATGGACAAAGAAAAAAGATGAGAGAGCACTTCAGTCTTAGAACTCAATGCTCTGTGGTCTTCTTTTGGTGATCGCATGCAGACCGAAACTTTAAATACTCTCTAAATGATCAAATTTACATCTTTAGCTCAGACTTACCCTTGAAACTCTGGATTCACATAATACAACTGATATCTACTCCTTGACATCACCACTTAAATATCTTAACAGGTCCAGATTCACTGTGTCCAAAACCAAACTCCTGGTCTTCCCTCCCTGTATCTACTTCTTCCTCAGCCTTTCCTGACACACTGAACACCCACTCCATTCTTCCAGATACTTACACACAAATCTTTGACTTATCCTTTACAGCTCTCTTTCTCTCATACTCACATCCAACTGTCAGCAAACACTATTAGCTCTACCTTCAAAATACAGCCAACACCAGCCACCTTCTATTATCCCCACTGCTATCATCCTAGTTCATGCCAATCATCATCTCTCACCAGTACTACTCCAATAAGCCTCCTAATTGGTCTCCCTGAGTTTACCCTTGTGCTCTCCATTCTAATCTCAAAACTGGTTCCTTCCAATTGTAAGTCAGATCATGACACTCTTCTGCTGAAAGCTGGGCACTGGCCTCACTTAGAATAAGAGCCGAAATCCTTACGATGGTCCTGTATTGTTTTATACAGTCACACCTGCTCCTTCCCCATTGCATTGCTGTGACCTTCTGACCTCATCTCCTGATACTGTCCCCTCACTCTGTCTACTACAGCCACTTTGACCTTTGTGATGCTTCCCAAACATCCTGAAGTACACTCCCTCCTCCATATGATTGCTATTCCTTAGATTCTTCTCCCAGATATCCATCCACATAGCTCACTTGATAAAGGGCATCCCCAGCAAACATCATACTATTGAAAATTTGAAAGCATTTTTTTGAGAGGAGATATAAGATGAGGATTTCCATTACTATTAGTTCTACTTATCACTGTATTCTGTATCCTGCCCAGTTGCAGTAAGGAACAACAACAATAGCGACAACAAAAATACAAAGACTGGAAAGAAATAAATATAAAATATAGTTATTTACCAATGATACGGTAGACAGTAAAGAAAATTCAACAAAACTATAGAAAGTAGAATTTAGCAAGTTCACTTGCATATGAAGTCAACACACAAAATAAATTTTAATTAAGCATGCACAAAAAAAGAAAATGAAAATTTCAGAAAGATATCATTTAGCACATAATTAAGAGAGTGTGGTATTTGTGTAGGGGTTGATAAATAGACCAGTGGAATATGGTAGAGAATGCAGAAATAGGCCAGGGACACTTGACATATGGAAAAGGTGGTATTGAAAACCAGTGATGAAGAGATAGACTTTGAAATAAGTCATTCTGGTACAATAGATGATTAATATTTAACAAGGGAAATTGGATCCCTACATGTATAAAAATTGGATCCCTATAACTGTATAAAAATCAGTTCTGGGGATTAAAGGCTTAAATGTGGTAGGCAAAACATATATGGCTTTTAGAAGGTAATAAAGGCAAATATCTTTGTTCTCAGAGTAGAAAGAGACTTTTTATACAAAAATTACAAACTACAGAGAAAAGATTAATACACTTAAACAGGGTAAGAGAATATCCCTGTAATAGATACCATGGGATTGCTCATCCAACTCTTATCTTTAATTACCTGCCTGTTGGATATATATACATTGTACAGTTCAGATTTGAACTGAGCAGGTCCACTTATACACAAATTTTTTTTTAATTAATTTATTGACTTTTTGGCTGCACTGAGTCTTTGTTGCTGTGCACGGGCTTTTCTCTAGTTGCAGCGAGCGGAGGCTACTTTTCCTTGCGGTGTGTGGGCTTCTCATTGGGTGGCTTCTCTTGCAGAGCACAGGCTCTAGGCATGCGGGCCTCAGTAGTTGTGGCCCTCGGGGTCAGTAGTTGTGGCCCTCGGGTTCAGTAGTTGTGGCACACGGGCTTAGTCTGTGACATGTGGGATTTTCCTGGACCAGGGCTCGAACCCGCGTGCCCTGCATTGACAGGCGGATTCTTAACCACTGTGCCACCAGGGGAGCCCTACACAGATTTTTTTAAACTAAATACATACTACAGTACTACACGATATCAGATTGGTTGAATACCTAGATGTTGAACTGTGGGTATGGGAGGGCTGACTGCAAAGTTATATATCGATTTTTGACTGTGTGGAATGTCCATGCCCCTAACCCCTGTGTTGTTCAAGGGTCAGTTGTGCGTGTGTGTGTGTGTATACATATATATATATATATATATATATATATATAAAATTTTACAGACTTTTGTGATACATCTCTAAGAAGGAGAAAAAAATAAGCTACAGACTGAGGGAAGATATTTTAACCTGTATAGCTGACAAAAGATTAATATCCAGCATTAAGAAAGATTTTCTTCGGACTTCCCTGGCGGTCCAGTGGTTAAGGCTCTGCGCTTGCATTGCAGGGGGCAGGGGGTCAATTCAATCCCTGGTTGGGGAACTAAGATCCCTCATGTCACATGGCATGACCAAAAAAAAAAAAAAAA
Organism: Aethalodelphis obliquidens; assembly: GCF_003676395.1. Taxonomy (NCBI): domain Eukaryota; kingdom Metazoa; phylum Chordata; class Mammalia; order Artiodactyla; family Delphinidae; genus Aethalodelphis; species Aethalodelphis obliquidens. The sequence goes on from NW_020837975.1 coordinate 10,785,202, forward strand.
AGAAGGAAAAAGAAAGAAAGATTTTCTTCAAATCATTAAGAAATGCAAAACAATAATGGGATAGCATTCTCATTCTTGCCAATTGGTAAGAATCGACAAGTCTGACAAACCACTGTTGGTAAGGGTGTGTAGAAACTAACCCTTGGTACTTCTTCTGTGTGTGTAAGTTGGCAGCACTGCTTCAGAGAACCGCAAATAAATCAGATTTATTAATTTGATTATATACTGTATGTATTTATACTGTATATGTACAGTATTTTATGGATATATAGAAAAATAGATACACAACAAATTTTGAACGAGCAAGGTACGTAGCGTTTGTGAATACATGCATAAGAGCAGTAGTTTAAAAACATGCATAGGAACCATTGACATCAAATTCAGGATAGAAGTTACGTCTGGAGAAGGAGGGAGTGTGGATCCAAGAGAGACATACATGGACTTGAACCGTGGTTCTAATATTTTATTCTTTAGGATGAAATCTGAAGCAGAATTGTTAAGATTTGATAGGTGGGTACGTGGGTATTCATTACATTATTCATTATAATTGCCTGACCTTTAAAAAAAATTAAACCCAAAGAACCACTTTTTAATCAAAGAGAAAGTTCTTCTGTGGATCACTCCTGGCTTAAGGGTTGAAGATGGTTGAGAGAAGCAGACTAGAGCACCAGGTAAATCCTAGAATGCCAAAACTATAGCAGAAAGCAGAGAAAAAGAAAAGGAAGTGGCTATCTCCAGTAGTTTTCCTCCATGTAAAAGGTCTGAAGTGGGAGTCCTGACAAAGATCAGTGCCGGGTGGAGGCTTGTGCCAGAGAGGCAAGCACTGCACCAGGTCAGACCTCATGCTCCAGACCCAGAGGGTAAGCTCTCCTGCCTCTCTCCTCCCTTCCCCCAGATCGCCAGAGGCAGCCATGCATCCTGCAAACAGGAATTTGCATTTGGAATGAGGAAATACACACATATGAAGAGATAACCAAGTATCATACAATATTTGAAGGCATTAAGGAGGCACTCACAAACAGCAAGGAGACCTACTGACCACTTAACTGATTAATAGAGGAAACCAAAGAAAATGCAAAAGTAACTAAGATTAATGGTTTCAGAGAGATTCAAGAATTTACCACATACAATCAATTAAAGAAAAAATAAGTTGCTATGAAAAGAATAACAATTGGAATAATCAGAAATTGAAAATAAAAACTGAGAAAAAAACGAAAAACCTCTCTTGAGTTGGAATATCTAGCCAAGAGAGTATATTGCAAAAAGAAATGGAAAGTTTGAAAGAAAAATTTAAGGGCCATAGGGATAGATATATAAGTTCCAATATCCACATAATGGAAATTCCCAAAGGAGAGAGAGAAAAAGTGTGGGGGGGGGGGTAGGTGGGGGGAAGCAATAATAAAAGAAAGAAGAGCATTTCATGCAGTTGAAAATAATGAAGGTTTTCATCCTTAGAGAATAGACAGGAGCAATGTTCCCAATATGCAGGTCTTCCTTCGTGCTGGGTTTTGTAAGAAGTAAATAAACATCCTTTTGACCATTCACTGTCTCACCTAGTTTCCTGGCACTTCTCTCATTGCAACAAGAAAGGAACAGAGTGATCTGACCCAGACGGGGCATCCGTTATTTTGTTAATTTCCCCCAATATTATGGCTGCTTCACCCCCATCCCCACTGGAGGTGGCACATCAAGACTGAATCAAATTTTTGTCACCCTTCAGCATCCCTGGTGTAATGATGTGTCTATACTTTCATTTTGGCAGTGTACTATTTTCATTGTTTTGGTGATGATGTACAAATAATTAAACCTTTGTATATCACTGGAATTAACTAAGTCTCTGTAAACAGCCAGGTATGAAATTTACATAGATTGTATTTCAATATAAAATTGTTTGAGAGTGCTTTGGAGAAATGATTGCCGTCAAGAAGATATATTACAAAGTAAAACTCACCAGATTAACTGTTTTTCATACCAGGTCTTGCACAGTCAGGTTCTTGGGGCTGTTTTGATGAGTTTAACAGAATTGAATTGCCTGTATTATCAGTGGCAGCCCAACAAATTTACATTGTTTTGACAGCAAGAAAAGAGAGAAAAAAACAGTTCATTTTTTCTGATGGTGATTGTGTTGATTTAAATCCAGAATTTGGAATCTTCTTAACAATGGTGAGAACATAGGTTTTATATATTTTTAAAATTTTTATTGAAGTAGTATAGTTGATTTACAATGTTGTATTACTTTCTGGTGTACAGCAAAGTGATTCAGTTTTATATATGTATATATTCTTTTTCATATTCTTTTCCATTATAGCTTATTATAAGATATTGAATATAGTTCCCTGTGATATACTGAGACCTTGTTTTTATCTATTTTATATATAGTAGTTTGTATCTCTAATCCCAAACTCCTAATTTATCCCTCCCCCACCCCCTTTCCCCTTTGGTAAACATAAATTTATTTTCTATGTCTGTGTGAGTCTGATTTTGTTTTGTAAATAAGTTCATTTGTATCATATTTTAGATTCCACATATAAGTGATATCATATGATATTTGTCTTTCTCTGTCTGATTTACTTCACTTAGTATGATAATCTCTAGGCCCATCCATGTTGCTGCAAACGGCATTATTTCATTCTTTTCACCTCCTTGGTCAGGTTTATTCCTAAGTATTTTATACTTTTTGATGCGATTTTAAAAGGGATTGAAGAACATAGGTTTTAAATGCAATTTATTGGTTTAATTGTTACAGACTCAAATAAAAGTAAGCATGTATTAGTGGGTAAATGACTGACAATCCAGGGGTCAGAGTATAGTCCCTGTTGTATGATTTTTTTTTTGAGTAGTAAAAATAATCCAGACAGAAGATAAAATAGTGATATGTTAAAAATAAAGATAGCTACTGTTTATTGAGCACTAATTTTGTGTAAGGGGATGGGCTAAATATTTTATATATTGTATCAGACAGGGGGGAAGCTACAATAACAATCTCCCAAATTTTAGTGGTTTAAAACCTCAAGGATGTATTATTCTCTCATGCCCCATGTCCACTTCGGGTTGATGGTATCGGGTGGAGAGGGCAGGGGATGCTTTACATGTCCTTACTCTGGTACTGTCTCAATCGTTACTGGTTGTTGTAGCAAAGGAAAAAGAGAACAAGAAGAATTATGCTCTGGTTCTTAGGATTTCTGTCCAGAAGTGACACAGGTCACAACCATGGGTTAAAACAATTCACTTGGCCACACCTAACTTTGAAGGGTCAGTGAGGTATAGTCCCGTAGTATTTTGTGTGACAGATATTTTATAACCAAGACACCCGAGGCTCAGGGAAATTAAAAGAACTTGCTCAAGTCACACAGCTAGAGAAAGATGTTATTGTCTGTCTAACATCAAAACCTGACTACTTAACCTCTACACTTGGCTTTTCTCTGACACTTAATAAAGGATGATGGAAATGCTTTAAAATTTCCAAAATAATTCAACAAGGTCCTATACCAAAGTATTGTAACAAATTCAGTTACCGTGTGATTGAGGGCAGAGCTTTGTGATACAATGTTGTAAAGACAGAAAACCAAAGGCATGAATAAATAGAGGTGTTTATAAATTGGAGAAGTGAAGTTAATGTTGAACTGGTTTTACTAATGCTTTTAAATGATCTCTATTCTGTTAAGTCTCTAAGTCGCAAGATAATACAAGTACTCTGAGTTTTAAGTGTCCTGAGTGGATAAAGATAAATTATAGGAAGAAAAATCAGAAAATTTTCTGATAAGCTTTAATGTAAGCAAACAACCAGTTAAGCAGTTGGGAGTAAATATTAATAATCCTGACGTGATCAGTTATAACTCAGGAAATTAGATGAAGAAGTTTATTCAGTGTGATGCTGTGGCTCAGAAGAATTTAAAAGAATCTTAATGTTCCCTTTGGATTAAGAATAGTATTGGAAATATCAATTAGATAATTGCATTAGGCTGTGAATAACTGAGACATGAAAAATAGTGGCTTAACATCTAAGGATGTATTCTCTTAAGATCCTTCAGTGTTTCAACACCATCATGGTTTCCATCTTCAAGGCCACCTTATAACCCAAGATGCTACAGAAGCATCTCTGTTGGAGCCAATTGATTGAATCAACGGCCTTCAAACCTCCGTCAAGGATGTTTCATACACTGTGTCCCTTTGTGACTCACAGTGTAGAATTTAATCACACCAGCTGCAAGGCAGGCTGGGAAATGTGGTTTTAAACCTGGGTGGTGATGCACACAGCTTGCAACTGGGGTTCTGTGCCTAAGGATGAAAAAAAGGAGTATTGAGAGGCAGCCAGTAATGTTTGTATTCCCAGCACCTAGCAAGTTATCTGGCCTATTGACGGTGTCCAGTAAATGCTCAGGGACTGAAGGTTTCTTCATGCACTTTCCTAAAATGACTGCCTCCTCTTTGCCTTACTTGCCTTTGAACCCTCTAACTTTTCCCTTGGGACTTTTGGTTCTGACCTGTCCTCAGACTTTTGCTACTTATTAGCTTCCTTTCCACCTCTACTTTTGTCCTTTTCAATGTTTTTCTCAACATTCCTGTCTTTATTTCCCTTCATCCCCATGTTTTGTTTTGTTTTTTTAAATGGTACTTTGTCAGCCGCAGAACTCTCTAATTCTCACTGCAAAGGATAATTGAAGAGATGAAATAAAAATTACCTAAGTAAACTGATGAATTTTCCTTCTCTTTCGATAATAGTTTAGATCATAATTACCCCAGTATTTATTCAGTTTTCTTTTCTATTTCCTTTTCTATTTTCTTAATAAATAGATACACAGATACTTAATTTTTGCTACACAGAGTGGTGTGTGTGTGTGTGCACGTGTGTGACTTTATTAGTATAACGAAAATGGAAATATGTAAGAGGGAGTGATGTGACATTAATAAATATGGATGGTCCAGTACACATTTTTGTGAAAATAGGGACATTTTATGAATCTAATGTTTTTCAATACCCTCTTAGAATCTGACGTAGGGATTTGAAATGTATTTGTATTCATGAAATGAAAATTATATCAACAGTTAAAATTAAATAATTTTAATTTTTAGAACCCTGGATATGCTGGGCGCCAGGAACTACCAGAGAACTTAAAAATTCAATTTAGAACTGTTGCTATGATGGTTCCTGATAGACAGGTATGCATCAGGATTTAAAAGCATAATACAGTTTATGTTCTTTACCTGTTTTTCACTAAAGTTGAAAAATCTCACTGTATTAATTTTCAGATCATTATGCGAGTTAAACTTGCAAGCTGTGGTTTTCTTGAAAATGTTATCTTGGCTCAAAAGTTTTATGTACTTTACAAACTCTGTGAAGAGCAACTTACTAAACAGGTAACTTTGTATATCTATTTTCCTCCTAGCAGAAAACTTGTTTTTTAACTTTGCAATTTTACCTTGATACATGCTAATTAGGGAGTTAAAAAATTCCTTGACTCTTTTCTAAAGTATATTTATAATTAATTTGACCTATTAATTATGTATTTTTATTTTATTTTATTTTTTAAAAATATTTATTTATTTATTTTATTTTTGGCTGCATTGGGCCTTTGTTGCTGTGCACCGGCTTTCTCTAGTTGTGGCGAGCAAGGGGTACTTTTCGTTGTGGTGCACAGGCTTCTCATTGCGGTGGCTTCTCCTGTTGTGGAGCACGGGCTCTAGGGTGCACGGGCTTCAATAGTTGTGGTGCACGGGCTTAGTTGCTCCGCGGCATGTGGGATCTTCCCGGACCAGGGCTCGAACCCATGTCCCCTGCATTGGCAGGCGGATTCTCAACCACTACGCCACCAGGGAAGCCCCCTAATTACGTATTTTTAAAACTTCCTTAATTTGAAATAGCTACAGATTCACAGGAAGTTGCAAAGAAGTGTACAAGAGGTCCTGTGCACTCTTCACTCTGCTTCTCGCAGTGTTGACATCTTATAACTATAGTACAGTAACAAAACCAGAAGATCGACATTGGTACAATAAACAGAAATTACTAAGACTTCACCAATTTTTCATGCGCTCATGTGTGTGTGTGTTTGTGTGTGTGTAGTCCTATGCAAACGTGTAGATTCATGTAACCACCACCACAGCCAACATACACAACTGTTTATCACCACAAGGTTCCCTCCTGCTACCCCTTTATAGCCACACTCACCTCTCTCCCAAATCCGTATAGCCCCTTGTAGCCCTAATCTTTTCTACATCTCTATAATTTTGTTATTTCAAGAATATTACATAAAGGGAATCACATAGTATGTAACCTGTTGGTCATGCATTTTAAATGGTTGCCACTCAGACTATCAGACTGTATTGTTCTCAAAAGATACTTAAGGTGTGAACACTGTATCACACAGCTTGATCTTTCCAGAGGAGTGATCATTTTTCAGTCAAAGGAAAGACGGGAGAATTGAGCTAATAAAACTTTGCCACTCAGCCACTCCAAAACTATGGTGTATAAGTATCAGAATATCTACATGTAATACATAGTGAGGCTACATTTAGAATTTTTCAATTGAATAATCTTTTTTCTTTCTTTTCTCATCTTAGGTTCATTATGACTTTGGGTTGAGAAATATTCTATCTGTACTGAGGACACTTGGATCTCAAAAAAGAGCCAGACCAGAAGAGAGTGAATTAAGCACCGTCATGAGAGGACTAAGAGATATGAACCTTTCTAAATTGGTATCTTTCTTCTCTGAATTAATTTCTCTTTCAGGATTTCGACCTGGCTGACAAGTGGGGGTTGGCTCATATGAAGCTGTTAACATTAAAAACTGCAGGGAAGTGGGACTTCCCTGGCGGTCCAGTGGTTAGGCCTCCACGCTTCCACTGCAGGGGGCACAGGTTCAGTCCCTGGTTGGGGAACTAAGATGCCGCATGCTGTGTGGGCGCAGAAAAAAAAAAAAAAAAAAAATTGCAGGGAAGTTACCACTGAGCTGAGCTTTCAGAGGAAGGCAACCCCCCTCCCCCACAAAAAACGCCATGGCTTTGTATGACCCACATGGGCTGCAAATACATCCTTTTATCAGTTGTGTGCCATGAAACAGGCTTCATCAGTGGGCTGCAGCTTCCAAATGTCAGTCCATTATTCATAATGTTACACAGATTCTAAATATGAAAATCTGGATTCATAGGGAACCATGAAAGCTTTTTTTTGCTTTCTCTGTATGTGACTAGCTTAGCTATGTCTCTCCCAAAACACCAACACCACTTCTGTTTTCCAAATATGCCTTAAAAGTTTGCTGTAGAGATTATAGTAATTATTTCACCGATTTCATGCTTGTCACAATTACAGCCAGGTTGTTTTAAACTGGTTGACGGACAGGTTCATGTGGCTTTTATTCAGGGGCTTCTGTATGCTACATGTCATGTCCATGCCCTAGGAGTACAAGGTTGAGAAAGAAATGGATCTTAGGAGCTCGCATTCTAGTTACAAAACTAACAACTAACATCTGTGTAGTTCATGACTATCACAAAACCTATCCAGGGGTATTGTCTTGTTTGAGTCCTACAGCCACTCTGGGGGATATGGGTGCCATTTTCCTTATGGGAGAGGCACGTGTGTAGGACTCACCCATAATCACAGTCAGTTGATAAGCTGGAACAAAAGTCCACGAGACTTTCTGATGCTAAATCCTCTGCTCCCTCCAGAGTATAGCTCACTGCCTCCATTAATAATGGTACTCCTGAAACTTCTAGACGAGAGTTCCAGAAAGTATCCGGAGACCCTCCCCCACCAGAGAATGGGAAAAATTCAGAGGGGGTCAGCAGTTGGGCATGGGGCGATCTCGGTATTAAAGATGTGGTAAATAAGGATTGGAGTCCATTTACTCCAACCTGCTGCTTTCAAGTTTCAAGAGAGACTGAACGCTGCTCTGGTGCAGTTTTCCAGCCAGTGTTGGATGAGCCAGACATGCAGGGTTACAGATCTTTGCCTAATTTAAGTGAAGTATTAATACTCTCTTCTCATGGGATTGGAACCATTACTTGCATGTTTTTAAGGTTAGTGCATATACCTGTCTGTGGGAAGCAGAACATTCATAGGATAAAGAAATGAGATCAGACCTTGGAGCAGTAGACTGGAGAAGACCTTGAATGCCAGGGAACTTTGGGTGCAATGCTGTAGGTAATGTGGATTCCGTGGTGGTGTTTGGGAGAAAGTACTAGGGCCTACACATGTGGCTAGGAGAGTAATAAAATGGTTCTCTGGGCATGAAGTGATAAGTGCTGTGAGCGTCTGCTACAAGCTTCGTTGTTGACTGAATGAGTAAATTTGTTCTCTGCCACCTTAGATTGATGAAGATGAACCCCTGTTCCTCAGCTTAATCAATGACCTGTTTCCAGGATTACAACTAGATAGTAATACTTACGTGGAACTGCAAGCTGCAGTAGCCAACCAGGTTCAACTGGAAGGTTTGATTAACCACCCACCCTGGAATCTCAAGCTTGTGCAGGTAAAACATTTTTAATCTGTTATCAGTATGATGCTCAGTGGGTGTTGTTAAAGATTGTCACTTGAGGAGAAGAACTTGTGAAGTTAGTCTTACTGAATGTAAACGTTGAAACTAAATTAAAACACATCATTGCAAGAAGAGTCCTCAGTGAGAGGGGTTGGTCCCAGGGATGTTAGTGTGGATTTATACTAATCAAGCAGTTACTGAAGTTACTTGCACCTGATGAGGTTAGGTTAGGTGGTAACCAGAATCTCGAGAACAGTTGGGAGGGGATAGTAGGTTATAAAAACGCAGGGAGATGGAATGACCCAGCTGGCTCTTGTGCCAGTCGGGCAGCATCTCCCACAGCTGGGGGCCTTCGTAGGGCATGGAGCCTGAGGAATCTGGGGGTGGTACTTTGCTCCTGCTTTGTGTGTGGGCATGTTCACACCTAAACTCAATCCTTTGCCTGTGTCTCTTGGTGTGTTTCTGTCCGTCACATTTCATCCTTGTGACAACCTACCAGTGATTTTACCAAGCAGAGCCAAGAAGCTGTAGCAGCGATGCTGCATTAAATCCCCACGAGCCTGGTGCATTGGGGGTATTTTCCAGGGCTTTTGGAAAGTGAAGATGCCGAAATTGTGCAGAGCGTTAAAAACTGCTTTTGAAAAAGAACGATTCTTTTTTTAACTTACTCTTCTTGCCACATTGTAAGCAGTTCAAGTGTATCAGACAGATCCAAATCTTACAAGGAAATATATAGGGAAAAAATCAAAGTGTTTTTCATCATCTATGTTTTGGAAACCATTAAACATTTTTAAAAAATTTCTGGGAAAACGTCATTTTACATGTGATATGTATACAGTATATTGAGTACTGAAATCTTAGTCACCTCATTTGGTGGGGCACTAGAATATTGTGTTTTTATTTAATGTCAAACACATGACTGTTGAGTATAATATGGCCAGTACCTCTGCTGCTTTTAAACTATGGATTACAGAGGTAATACATTTCTACCTAAAATGTGAGGAGAATAACTCAAATTTTACCTCTGATCAGCTGTGAGACCTTTGAATCGTTATTTTTATTAAAAGAAAAGATAGACAGGATATTGTAGTAGACACTGTCCATGTTCTTACTATGTCTTCTTGAATCTCTTTTACCATATCCATGCACCCCTTCCCCCGCTTCTAGAACTGTGATTCCAATCCCACATATATATACCACTCTCTGCAGGAGGGTTCACCAACCCCACATTTTTTGGCAGGCACAAAGCGCAGGCAGTGCATGGGAGTTTATTTTCCCCTGCTCCCAAAACAACCTTCTTTAGTTAAGGAGTTGTGGGTGATGTAGTAGGAAAGTCAAGCTCTCCTGCTTCCAGATGGAACAAACACAGAGGTGTAACTTATGTTCCAAAGTGCCCCGCAGGGCCAGTCTTAAGTCTCCCTGCTACAGGATTTTGTCCTCAATCACACCTTGTTTGACCTTTCCCCATTTTGTCCTGCTTCCCTTACTCCATTAAAAGTTTCCCTGGTGAGCACTCACTTGCACAGGAATCCTCACCTGGAGCCGTGCTTCTGGGGAATCAGAAGGCTGGTGTGTGTGTAACTTGGGTCTTGGCTGAGTTAGTTTGTATTGCTGCTTTCTACCACCGGGGGGCAATATCACCACACAAACTGCTCCTTATGCATCAGCAAACTAAAATCACAAGGAACAGTAGTTTGAGACCCCAAAACTAGGTCCTGAATTAATTATTTCCAAAATGTAATTAAAGTTCCACATTGTCATTGCTTTATCACTTATATCGTTTTATAACGTGCTGCTCATTTGCTATCCACCTCTAGGAAGACAAAAAAAACTTTTTGGGGGGGCATATTCTCTTCTTTTAAATAGTGAACAAGTTACTTTAATGAAAAGCCTATTTAAAGCTTTTAAAATTTCTGCACAAAATTTCTATGAATGTCGTAAGTTACATTTTTCAATTGATTATCTCATTGTGTAGTTATATGAGACGTCTCTGGTACGCCATGGTTTGATGACTCTTGGGCCCAGTGGTTCTGGGAAGACAACCGTTATAACAATCCTGATGAAGGCACTAACAGAATGCGGGAGGCCTCATAGAGAAATGCGAATGAATCCAAAAGCTATTACGGCTCCTCAGATGTTTGGCAGACTGGACACGGCGACCAATGATTGGACAGATGGGATTTTTTCTACTCTGTGGAGAAAAACATTAAAAGCTAAAAAGGGTACACATAAACTCTTTTCTGGTGATCATTCTTTTCCCCTGCCAGTTTATCAATAACACAGTATTGGTTTAATTTTCTGTTTTGATTATCTGCAGGTGAAAAGTGATTTTCTGTTTTCATTATTGGCAGGTGAAAACATTTTCCTCGTTTTAGACGGCCCTGTTGATGCCATTTGGATCGAGAACTTAAATTCCGTGTTGGATGACAACAAAACCCTCACACTGGCCAATGGAGATCGCATCCCCATGGCCCCTACTTGTAAGCTTTTGTTTGAAGTCCACAATATTGAGAACGCCTCTCCGGCCACGGTTTCTAGGATGGGCATGGTCTACATCAGCAGCTCTGCTCTCAGCTGGAGGCCAATACTGCAGGTGGGGACGACAGACCCACAGAAGCGCGTTCAGTGTATTTCCACGTCTCACTCTCCTATAAACAGAGACTCTCTTTCTTTGCTGCAGGCGTGGTTGAAGAAGCGTACTACACAGGAAGCTTCTGTATTCCTAAGTCTGTATGATAAAATATTTGAGGATATATATACATTTATGAAACTGAACCTCAGTCCAAAAATGCAACTCTTAGAATGCAACTATATTGTGCAAGTAAGTTGTTTTCTTTGTACATTCATGACTTAGATGTGAGATTTCCACCCCCCCCACACACACACCACTCAGTTGCAGTTTAGAGGTATCTGAAATGGAAAATTCACGCAGTCCATCAGAATCCTTTTGTGACGTGGAAGTGAAGCCTCTGAGAAGTTTGATTCCTATGAAAGATCTTATTGACGCTCGTACTGCCATCTCTTCATGAGTTTCACTTCCCAGGGCGGTATTGTCAGGGGAAGAGGAATGAACTATCTTTCCCATCGTCAAGCTTAGTATAACCTTCCCAGAAAGAGTGTCCAAATATGAGAGTAGACTAAATAAATAAAGCTGGAAGTTCTACAGAAAAGCACAACAAAGAGCTGGTGGCAAGCAGGAAAATTTGGGTGGCAGTCTTGGCTTTGCAAATTTACTACACATATTAGATAGGGAAAACCTTTGAACAATTCTCCAAGTATTTTGTAGAATTATGTTTTTCCCCCTCTTCTGTTTTTCTTATTAGTCTTTGGAAGAAACAGAACCAATCATAGATTTTTCAGAGGCTCTCCTGATTCTAGTCCATAGGTGATCTCTCATTATCCCATTCTAGTGCTTTGATTCTCTCTTAGTGTAAGGGATGTCAGTCAGGGAGGGTGGGTAGCTTAGAACTGATACGTGAGGCCCACATTAAGTGCAAATCTTATCTTGAAATAATTTTGTTATGAAAGACAAAGGATATCTTACTGTAGATACATTTCTTTCTGATGCCATATGGGGTTTGGCACACTTTTTATTAGAGGGGCAAATAAATGTTTTAGACTTTGCACAACTTTCTGTCTCAGCCCCTCAGCACTTCAGTTGCATTGCAAAAGCGGTCAGACACAATGAACGAGTGTGACTGTGTTTCAGTAAAACTTTATTTGCCAAACAGGTGGCTGGCCCCTGGGGCACAATTTGCTGAGCCTTACAACATGTTAAAATAAATAAAATCTTTGATCTATAAAATTTGGAATACCCAAACTTTAGAACCAGAAGCTACCTTAGGAAACATCTAGTCTAGGCCTTTTGCTTTTTAGATCAGGAAACTGAGACTCAGAGATGTTAGTGGCATGAGCCGGGATACCTCCAGATTCCCAGTTTGGCATCCTTTCTGCTAGATCATGCAGTCTGCCTAAAGCACAATGGCCTTTCTTCTAAATGCTGCTAGCTGTAGGACACTGATCAAGCAATATCTGGAGATATATTTGTTTTCTTCTCTCTTTCTCTCCTTTTAAATTTATTATTGTTTTTAAATGTTTATTTAAAATATCTAAATACAAACCTTTATTTTATTGTATTTTAAATATTTTCAGTCTCTCAATCTTCTGGAAGGTTTAATTCCCTCCAAAGAAGAAGGTGGCGTTTCATGTGTCGAACATCTTCATAAATTATTTGTGTTTGCTCTAATGTGGAGTTTAGGAGCCCTTCTGGAATTGGAAAGCAGAAACAAGCTTGAAGCCTTTTTACGAAATCATGAGAGCAAGTTAGACTTACCAGAAATACCTAAGGGCACGAATCAAACCATGTATGAGTTTTATGTTACTGATTATGGTAAGCACAGTGACTTATACCTGAAATAAAATGACATTTTTTTTAATGGAAAAAAGATAAACTCTGTAAACTCTTCTGTGGGGAAATATTAAACCAATCATGAATAACATAATTGCTAATACCATTTTTAAAGGGCATATATGCAAGGAACAGTAGGATTTTGCATATGGGCCAGGCTGGGAACAGTTACAGAGGCTCTTGACTTCTCCTCCTTTTGCAGTGGTCTCAGTGAAATCTAACATAAATAAGTTAGCAACACTTCTTACAGCATCTATTTTCTCTTACTTGAAGAGGAAGGGTAGCAGTATAGAGAACACAGATTCTTCATGTTGCAAAGCATGGTAATTAATGCTCATGACAGATCAGTCTTAGAACTTCTCTGTTGGAAATGTCAGAATAAGCAGAGAATGAACCAAGCAGATGGGATCCTACTTACACGTCGCAGACTCGGCAAAGTCCAGTGCTGTCACCTCAGCCCCCTAGCCTCCTGTGTGTGGTAGGGCCCAGCTCACCTCTCCCTAAAAGAAACTAACAGTTAAATGCACCCTTAAATCTAGCTATGAATTCTCTTAGAATCTAGAGCCAATCCAAAGATGGTTCTTTGAAAAGATCGATAAAATTCGTAAATCTCTTACCAGAGATATCAGGGGAAAAAAAGAGAAGACATAAATGACCATGATTCAGAATGAAGGAAGGAACATTACTACAAACCCTAAAGACATTAAAAAATAAGAAGTGAATATTAGAAACAATGTTATGAAAATACATTTGACAATGTAGATGAAATGGATAAATTCCCTGAAAGACACAAACGACCAAACCTTATCAAGAAGAAATAGATATCCTAAGTATCCCTATATCTACTAAAAATTTTTGATTTATAGTTTAAAACCTTCCCACAGAGAAAACTGCAGGCCCAGATGACTTCACTGGTGAAGTACATCAAATTCTTAAGAAAGAAATAATACCAATTCATTCTGCATAAACTCTTCCAAAATATAGAAAATGTAAGGAAGAAACACTTCCCATCCCACTTTATAAGGGTTTGTAAGTGTTGTCCTGATACCAGAGACAGAGAAAGACATTACAAGAAAAGAAAACTATAGACCATTATCCCTCAGGAATATTGACACACATTTCTTAATACAATTTTAACAAATGAAATTCAATAGTATATAAAAGGATAACATATTGAGTTCCAGTGGGTATTTATTCTAGGGATGGAAGGTTGGATTAACATTTAAAAACCAGTCAATGTAAGTCACCATATTAATAGAGTAAAAACCAAACAAATTATATAGTCCTCTAAATCAATGCAAAAAGAGCACTTGGGGACTTCCCTGGTGGTCCAGTGGTAAGACTCTGTGCTCCCAATGCAGGGGGCCTAGCTTTGATCCCTGGTTGGGGAACTAGATCCCACATGCCTGTCACAACTAAGAGTCCACATGCCACAACTAAGAGTCTGTGTGTCGCAACTAAGAAGTTTGCATGCCACAACAAAGATCCCACGTGCCGCAACTAAGACCTGGCATGGCCAAAATAAATAAATAAACATTTTTTTTAAAAAGCATTTGATGAAATTGTACATCCTTCCATGATAAAACAGTACACTAGGAATAGAAACTTTATCATTCTGATAAAGAATATCTGCAAAAAATCTAACATTATACTTAATGGTGAAAGACTGAATACTTTCTTCCCAAGATCAGGAACAAGACAAGAGTATTCCTTTCTCACCACTTCTATTAGACGTTGTACTAGAGGTTCTAGCCAGTGCAATAAGACAGTAAATAAATAAACATGAAAAAACAAATGAAATACCTATAGATTGGAAAAGAACAAGTAAATCTCTATTTGCAGATAATATAACCATCCTCGAAAAACTAGTAAATGAGTTTATTAAGGTCACAGAATGAAAGAACAATATATAATAATACTTTGTATTTCTACATGCTCACAACAAATTGAAATTTTAATATACCATTTAAAATAGCATTCAAAAAATGAAATATATAGGGATAAATTTAACAAAATATGTGTAAGATCTGTATATTGAAAACCACAAAATTGCTGAGAGAAATTAAAGAAGTCCTAAATAAATGGAAAGCTAAATCACATTTACAAATCAGAAAACTCAGTTTTGTTAAGATGTTACTTCTCTCCAAATTGATCTATAGATTCTGTGCAATCATAGTGAGAATTCCAATAGACTTTGTTTGGTTGAAATTTATAACTGAATTATAAAACTTTATGGAAATGTAAAGGATTTAGAATAACCAAATCAATTTTTTTTTTTTTTTGTGGTACGCGGGCCTTTCACTGTTGTGGCCTCTCCCGTTGCGGAGCACGGGCTCCGGAGGCACAGGCTCAGCGGCCATGGCTCAAGGGCCTAGCCGCTCTGCGGCATGTGGGACCTTCCCGGACTGGGGCACGAACCTGCATCCCCTGCATCGGCAGGCGGACTCTCAACCACTGCGCCACCAGGGAAGCCGCCAAATCAATTTTTAAAAAACAAAGTTGGAGCACTCATACATCCTGATTTCATTAAAATCTATTTGAAAGTCACTATGAAAATAAAATTCCCATTCCAGCCACAGAATGGGAAGAAATGTTTGAAAAATATATATCTGATAAAAGAATTTTATCCAGAGTACATAAAGAACTCTTGCAATTCATAATAACAAGTGGCCAGCCAATCCAAATTTCTTAAATAGGCAATAATTTTAAATAGATGCTACACCAAAGAAGATTTATGAATGGTGAAAAAAGCACATGAAAAGATATTCAACATGATTGGTCATCAGGGAAATGCAAAATCATTACACAGACACTAGAATGACTAAATTCTAATTAATTTAATGGCTAAAATTAAAAGGTTACTAATACCAAATATGGGAGAGAATGTGGAACAAGTGGAGCTCTCACATCCAATAGTATATCCACTTTGCTAACTACACAACGGTACACAATATACAGTCACTTTGAAAAACACTTCGGCAGTTTCTTAGAAGTTAAACATGCACTTAACCATAGAACTCTGTAATTTGCAAGGAAAGTTGACATTGAGGTTATTCCCCCAGTGGTGAATGTTTGCTTTGCTACTATCAAATGTGTGCTCCTCTGCTCTCTTTCCATGCATTCTGTATACACAGTAACTTTTTTGGTACAATTCTGAATCATGGTATCTTTTGGAAGATCTTTAAACTGGCAGTTAAATTCAAGAATGCAATACCAACAATGCAAGTCATTCAATTTAAATGGCAAAAGTATGAACATCTCTCATCAAGTTTGCATAGCCAGCAGCGATTCTGACATAATAGATTGAAAGGAGCGTTCCAGAGATGATAAAATGTAAATAAAATATTTTTCTTAGAATTGATGAAATGCACTTACAATAATTGTTATAACAATAATATCAGTCAGTAAATTAGCAGTGACTATAAGTCAGGAATCTGGGCACTCTATTAACACTAGTTTTAGGGCCAGGTTTATTTTTTCCCATTTCTCATGGCAAACATCCTATGTCCAGTAATCTACAATCCCTTTTTTGGTCTTTCCCATCCTTTTAGTTAATGTGATTTTCCTATTAGATACTAAACATGTTATTGGTTGTAATTCCATTTCAGACCAAGATCTCTCTGGATAAATAATTAGCAATTTAAAGCTGACTTTGTAAAGAGGCAAAAACAAATTTAAATTATCCAATGCCACATACATTAGATAAGCAGATATGTTAACGTGTTTTACAAAAATGTTTTAAATGTTTATGTATTTCTGTTAATTGTTTATAGCACTTGTGTTTTGTATTGAGATAACTTCTGAAGAATGCAGTTTTATTAAGATCAGCTTTAATTATTGTTTAGGTGATTGGGAGCATTGGAATAAGAAACTTCAGCCATATTATTATCCAACTGACAGTGTTCCGGAATATTCATCAATTTTGGTTCCAAATGTTGACAATGTTAGAACAAATTTTTTGGTAGACACCATTGCAAAACAGCATAAAGTAAGTTTGTTAGTTTTGTCGACTGAAAAAAAACGCACAACCTAAAAGTTGAGAGTTATGTTTTATTTGGTGGACATTCTTAGGACTTCAAGCCTGGGACACAGCATCTCAGGTAGCACTGAGAAAAATCTTCCAAAGAGGCAAGACAGGTGGGGGGAAGCCAGAATATACAGAAGTTTTTGCAACAGAAGACCAGGTAGTTGGAGCACCAAAGAATTACCGTTAATGAAAAAAACCCCAGATATCTCAAGTTAAGGAATTTAGTGCTTTTCTGGGTATGGGAAGATACAAGAGTCTGGGCTCACTGAAATCCCTTTGGTACGCACCTCAGCTATCTGGGGCCAGTATCCTGTGTTTTCTCTTCCTGAGTCTCCTCAGGGTGCACCGTCTGGGTGGCTGTAATGTAATGGCTTGATGGCTGCAACATCCTCATTTACTGACATGGCAGGCAATATTTTAGTTTTCAGTTTCTTAGATGATTGCAAACCATGTAAGAAACACATCCCTTTTTACACCTATTGGTGGAAAAATTAAAGTACAAGGGGCCGGAGGTGGTGTCATTTCAGGGAAACCTATTTGGCAAATGAACTCCAGGTCCCAAGATTCACTCCAACTCAATCTTCCCTGAAATGCTGACTTCCAGCGTGCTAAGGAAAGTGGGTATCTGCTTACAAAGTCCTTCCAGGGGTTACGTGACTGCTCACCCACACTTTCTTCCAGCACTTTTATAGCATATATTTTACATTTAAATCTTTAATTCCACTAGGATTTATTTTGATGTAGGTCTAATCCTTAAAAGTAATCAAAAATTAGTTGCATTAGTTTATAGAATGAAAGAATGGCTACTAGAACCTTAATATATTTAAAACTAAACATCTTATAACACCTTTCAACATGATTATCCTACGATTGCAGGCTGTTTTACTCACGGGGGAGCAGGGAACTGCAAAAACTGTAATGATTAAGGCCTATTTGAAAAAATATGACCCCGAAATACAGTTATCTAAAAGTCTAAACTTTTCATCTGCCACAGAACCAATGATGTTTCAGGTAAAGCTCATCACTTGCTGTAGTCATTATCATATTAAATATATTAAGTGGTTGATACAATAAAATCTGTATGCAAATGAAACATTGATATATATATAGTTGTCCCTCAGTATCCATGGGGGATTAGTGCCGGGATCCCTGCTGGTATCAAAATCTGTGGATGCTCTAGTCCCTTACATAAAATGGGTAGTGTCTGCATGTAACCTGTGCACATCCTTCCATATACTCCAAAATAACCTCTAGATTACTTACAATACCTAGTACAATGTAAATTCTATGTAAATAGTTGTAAATGCAATATAAGTGCTAAGTAAATAGTTTCCAGTGTGAGGCTAATTCAGGTTTTGCTTTTTGGAACTTGCTGGAATTTTTTTTCCAAATACTTTTGATGGAAGTTGGTTGAATCCAAGGATGTGGAAGCTGTGGATAGGAAGGGCTGACTGTGTATATATATATATATATATATATATATATATATATATAT
>NW_020837975.1:10803702-10873501 GCF_003676395.1 Aethalodelphis obliquidens
TATATATATATATCTCAAAAGAATTGATGTTGAAGTTGGCATTCAGCTGTTTAACCTTCCTAAGGCTGACACTGAGGCCAAATCCAAATAGCATGTTTTGGCCTAATATTGAAGCTGAAGCTGAACATTGGAGTGTCTTTTAATATAAATTAATGATTAATATTCCAACAGCTTTTTTAAAGTTTGCAATATTTATTTTAATAACAATAGTTACATATATTAAATAAATAAGTCAA
Organism: Aethalodelphis obliquidens; assembly: GCF_003676395.1. NCBI lineage: Eukaryota > Metazoa > Chordata > Mammalia > Artiodactyla > Delphinidae > Aethalodelphis > Aethalodelphis obliquidens. Next base: position 10,803,939 of record NW_020837975.1, read on the forward strand.
TTATATTCTACTCTGAAAAGCATGTTCATCATTTTTAGAAATGGATTGAAATGTAATGCATAAGACAGACTATTTCCTTTTCTCTAGAGAACAATCGAAAGCTATGTGGATAAGAGGATGGGAAGCACATATGGGCCACCTGGAGGCAGAAAAATGACTGTATTTATTGATGATATTAATATGCCCATGATTAATGAATGGGGAGATCAGGTAGGACTAAAATATCTCATGTAAATGATACTTAATCAGTATTCTTAGTGACATATGAAAAGATCAATAACTGTCACTTTATTAAGCCTAGTAACAATTCTCAGTCTTTTTTGGCTTCTTGGTTATAGATGACGTTCTTCCTTTTTGAAATCCCTATATGCTTCCCCCCAACACTCCCTCTGCCTCTCTGGCTGCTTGATTTCAATGTGCTTTCTGGCTTCTTTCTTCCTTTCCCCAGGGTTTTATCTTTGTTCTCTTATTTCCCACTCTATATTCTCTCTCCCAGGAGTACCTGATGTTTAGAAAACACTTTTTTTTTTCTTTTGGCTGCGCCGCACGGTATGCGGGATCTTAGTTCCCTCACCAGGGATTGAACCCGTGCCCCTGCAGTAGAAGCACAGAGTCCTAACCACTGGACAACCAGGGAGTTCCCAGAAAACAATTTTTAAAAAAACCCAAAACTCTGCCATGCACCACTGTCCTACTTGTGATCGTCTGTCATCCCCAGACTCAATCCCCTTAGAGAACCTCACAGTTGCTGCCAGGGTTCTGCCTGTTCCTGGTGGGATCCCCAACACGTCCTCCCACCACCGTCTACTGCCTCATCAACACCATCAATCTAGAGCCCACCAGGACCCGTCACATCCCTTCCACCCTTTATCCTGGTTCACCTCAGCCATCACCAGGATGTCAGGACTCCCAGGTCTGTCCATGCTCATCCTGACACTAATCCCCATCAGTTCTGCTTGGCCCTTGTCTGGCCCCATCTCCTACTTTCCCCACTCCTGAAAACTTTCTGTGTGCCCTTGGTAGCCATGGTTCATCCACAAAATCCCCTGTAAATTCAGCTTCTTCTCTGAGCTTTTCCCTCACCTTCTTGCTCTAATGGAAACCCAGGATGCTGCTTTCCCTGCAGACTTCTCACCTGCAGGTGAGGGAGATGTCCTTCTCCGTTCTCATTGCCCTCTTCCCTGAAAACCTATCACTCTGACCTCACACCCACATGTTGTTGCAGTCATCTTGGACCCTTGGGTCACACCCGTCCCTCCCCGAAGATTTCAGTCCCCGGATGACTGTCACTCTCTCCAGGGCTGTCCCAGTCTCCGGGGCCAGCTTCATGGTGTGCACAATGTGCCGTTGCAGAGGGATTCGCACTTCAGAGGAACTTGCATGTGGTTTAATGCTCTGCTGTCACTGTCTTGAAATTTCTAATAATGATTTTTGAATAAAGACACTTGAATTTTCATTTTGTCCTGAGCCTCACAAATTATGCAGCCATTCCTGCTTGTCATAATTCTCAGTGATGCCAAAAAATATCTACGTACATGATCTTGACCTCTTAGTTCCTCGACCTCAACTCCTCCAATGATCATGTCTTCTACTCCATCTGAAATTACTCATTCATGCAGTCGCACCCTACACCTTGTCATTATCAGGAACTGTGACCTGTTCATTATCTCAATTTCAAGCGTTTTATTCTCTGATCACCATGTCCACATTCTGTAGCTCATTCCCTCTACTACCCAGACTACAGATGGAGCTACCAGCCATTGTTCCTACCATCATTAAATTCTCCTTCATTTCTTCTCATTTCCTCACTTCCTTCCTTTCCAGCTAAAATTCCATAATCCATTATTATAATCACGGTAGCATGCACCCTCTACTCATTTGTGAAAGCCTTAACCACATTAAATCCTTGTTAAGCCTCTTTGCTCACCAGCCACCTGCACCTATGCAGCCAAACTTGGCTGGAGAAAAACACACAGTACTGCTTAAAATCACTTTAAAATCATGATTATGGACCTCAACTGAGCTCATAATACTACCCAGCAATTATACTGCGTGTTTGGTGTTATATATCTTTATCCTGTCTATTCCTATCCTACATTTACATTCAGGTTCCTTTCATACCATCTTTTTCTCAGACCGTGGACACCTTCATTTCCTTGCCCTCAGCTGAGCATGAAGTGCTACAGCCTTCTTCCTATTCCACTGAGGACATTGATTTTTTTTTGTTCCTTTTTCCTTTTCTTACGATCCATTTACTGCAGTCAATTTCTGTGTTCTAGTGGTTACCCTAGACAGTGCATCCTACATACATAATCAAAAATAAAGATAATCTAACACTACTTTCCCATTTTGTATATCCAGTGACCTTTGAACACTTTAATTTCCTTTATCTTTCTCCTGATTTATAATTTTATTGTTGACTTGTATTTTAAGTCTATGCCTCTATTTTTATTTTTTATTAGCATAAATTATATTATTCACCTTTATATTGTGTTATGCCAGTTTTATTTATTTTTTAAAAAATTTTATTGGACTATAGTTGATTTACAATGTTGTGTTAGTTTCAGGTGTACAGCAAAGTGAATCAGTTATACATATACATGTATCCACTCTTGTTTATATTCTTATCCCATAGAGGTCATTACAGAGTATTGAGTAGAGTTCCTTGTGCTATACAGTAGGTCCTTATTAGTTATCTATTTTATATATAGTAGTATGTATATGTCAATCCCAATCTCCCAATGTTATCCCTCCCCCGATTTCCCCTCTGGTAACCATAAGTTTGCCTTCTACGTCTGTGACTCTATTTCTGTTTTGTAAATAAGTTCATTTGTATCATTTTTTTAGATTCTGCCTATAAGCGATATCATGATATTTGTCTTTTGCTGTCTGACTTACTTCCCTCAGTATGACACCTCTCGGTCCATCTGTGTTACTGAAAATGGCATCATTTTGTTCTCTTTTATGGCTGAGTAATATTCCATTGTATATATGTACCACATCTTCTTTATCCATTCCTCTGCTGATGGACAATTAGGTTGCTTCCATGTCCTGGCTATTGTAAATAGTGCTGCAATAAACACTGGGGTGCATGTGTCTTTTCAAATTATGGTTTTCTTCAGATATATGCCCAGGAGTGGGATTGCTGGATCATATGGCAACTCTATTTTTAGTTTTTTGAGGAACCTCCATACTGTTCTCCATAGTGGCTGTACCAATTTACATTCCCACCAACAGTGTAGGAGGGTTCCCCTTTTCTCCACACCCTCTCCAGCATTTATTGTTTATAGATTTTTTTTGAGGATGGCCATTCTGACCAGTGTGAGTTGATACCTCATTGTAGTTTTGATTTGCATTTCTCGAATAATCAGTGATGTTGAGCATCTTTTCATGTGCTTTTTGCTCATCTGTATCTAATTTTTAAAGTGAACTCCCATGAGGCATTATTTTTTACTGTTTTATATATTCACTCTTTGTTTGCATTACACACTTATTTACCACTTTTTTTACTCTTTATTCATTCTTAGAACTTCCTTAGGAGAAAATCTTTTAGTGACAAACTCTTAGTTTTTTTGTTTGTTTGTTTGGTCTGCAGAAGTCTTTATTTCATCCTCTTTACTTGAAAGACGTTGCTGGATAGAAAAATGTAGGTTGGCAGTTATTTTCTTTCATCACTTTAAATATATGATTCCTGTCTTCTGCTTTCCTTGTTGCTGTTGAGAAGTCAACTACCACTTAGTCATTGCACCTCTGAAATTAATCTGCTTTTTCTCACTTGTTGCCTTACTTTCCTGTAATTTTTTCTTTTTCGAATTATGTTCCTTGGTGTAGATTTATTTGTACTTTTTTTGCTTGGGATTCACTGGGACTCATGAATCTGTGGTTTGGTGTCTTGTGTCAGTTCTAGAAAATTCCCAGTTCTTACCTCTACAAATATTGCCTCTGCCTCACTTTCTTTCCCTTCTTATCAAACTCCAAATGTATATTAGACTTTCTTCTTTGCCCTCTATGTTTCTGCCCTCTTTTTCTATACTTCCCAACTTTTTCTCTCTCCAATACTTAGTCTAGATAATTTCTCCTCTCCTATCATCCATCTCACTAATTTTCTTCTCTGCTTTGTCCAATCTGCTGTCAAATTCATCCACTGAGTTTTAATTTCAGTTGCTATTTGATTCTTATTTTCTTTCAAATGCGTTGTCATTTGTATTCCTTGCATATATTTTCAAATCATTGTCTATTTCTTTAAACATGTTGAGCATAGTTGTTTTAAAGTCTATGTCTGTTAATTTCAGCATCTGAAGTCTATATGGGTCTGTTTCTGCTCTCTGTTGTTTTAATAGTTCTTGTTCACGTTCAACCTTTCTTGTTTTCTGTAAGTACCTTTGACTGCTTGCCAGGTCATTGCCCTTAAAAAATTATCTGTGGCTGTTTCTTAAAGCCTAAGATGAATGTGTCCTCAACCAGACAGGTTTGAGTTTTCTTCTGTTAGATCCTTAAGCGCTTATTCAGTCAGGATCATCTCAAAGCAAGGTTAATATTTGAAAGTCTCTGGCCCACTTAGGCTATGCACACCCGTGGTGCAATTCTGTGCAAGTGTCATTCTGAGGCTACAACCTCCCAGGGAAGACTTCTTTTTCTTTTTTCTTTCCCTTTTCCTCTCCCATTCATTAGGGATCCAGGGCAGGTAGACCTCTCAGCAGTTCCTGTAAGGTGAGGAGAGAGGAGGCATATTTAGATATCATCTGTAAGATGAAAAGATCCTGAATTCAGACTTTTTAAATCCAATTAAGGATGTCTAGTTGGATCTCAAACTTAACATGTCCAAAACTAAATTCCTGTTACTCCCTAAACCTGCTCCTCCAACAGTCTTCTCCATCTCAAGAAATAGCAACTCCACATTCAGCCTGTTAGGAAATCATGTCGGCTCCATCTTCAAACTATATCCAAGATTTGACTGCTGCTCATCACTCCATTGCTAACACCTGGTGTGAGCCACCATCTGTCTTCTTGATCATTACACATCCCTCCTCATTGTCTCCCCATTTCCCTTGCCCCTCTCAATCTATCCTCATATCAGCAACCAGTTAAAACATGCGTCAGGGGACTTCCCTTGTGACGCAGTGGTTAATCCGCCTGCCAATGCAGGGGACATGGGTTTGATCTCTGGTCCGGGAAGATCCCACATGCTGTGGATCAACTAAGCCCGTGCGCCACAACTACTGAGCCTGCGCTCTAGAGCCTACGAGCCACAACTGCTGAGCCTGCATGTCGCAACTGCTGAAGCCCGTGCGCCTAGAGCCCCTGCTCCGCAACAAGAGAAGCCGCCACAATGAGAAGCCTGTGCACTGCAACAAAGAGTAGCCCCTGCTCGCCACAACTAGAGAAAGCCCATGGGCAGCAACAAAGACCCAACACAGCCAAAACAAACAAAGAAACAAACAAAAAATGTGTCAGATGGTGTGTCACACTCCTCTGCTCAAAATCCTCCCGTGAGACATGTAGCATATAAATGCCAAAATCCTTCCTGAGATCTAAAGACCCTATACTGTTTGATATTATCTCCCCATGATTCTCCAACCACATTTACTGATCCTTGTACACACTGGGTATAACATTCACTCAGAGCCTCTTCATTTGCTGTTTCCTCTGCCTGGAATGCTTTTCTCCTAGATATCTGAGTGGTTTGCTTTCTCACTTCCTTCAAGTCTTTGGTCATATGTCATGTGAGATGAAGCCTTTCCTGCTTCCATATTCAGTTGCATCCCTGAGCACTGCCTATTTCCTTTCTCTGCTTTATTTTCTCCAAAGGACTTATACCATTTTATTTACACACATACATACATACAGACATGCACGTGTACATTTTCTCTCCCATCACAAGAACGTATGCTCCATGAAGACAGGGATTTTTGTCTATGTTACAACAGAGCCAGACACAGAGTAGTGATTGATTAAATGTTTCTTGAATGAAAGAGTGTCATATTACAGGGGCTTGTGTGTCTTCCACTCAAAGATGCCCAATAGGAATTTGGATATACAGGTGTGGAGTTTAGAAGAGAATCTGAAGCTAGAGTTACAGAGTTGAGATTCTTTAGGATTTAGGGTTGAGATGGCATCCCCTGAAATAGAAAAGAGCCAAGGATGGAACCCTGTAGAAGAGTTACATTTGAGGGATGAATGGAGAAAGAATGGCTTGGGAAGTGACCCAAGGTCTCCAGATGAGCCTGGAAAGAACTGAGCCTCTAAAAACAAGAGAGGAAAAAATTTCAATATGGAGGGAATGTTAGCAGTGGTAGAGGCTACAGAGAAGAAAGATAAGGATGTAAAATCCAATACGAAAACATTCAGGAGTAAAACTATCCCATTTTCTGATTTAAGGTATTTTAAACAGTTGAATGTGGAGTGTGAAAGATGTAAAACTATAGTAAAACTTGTAACTCTGAGAACTCTTATAATTGTACCAAATATTCTGTAACTCTCCTATCTAGATTTATCAGCGTGGTAAAGAGAGCATTGGATTTGCACCAGACATATTCAACTTACAGTTTAGGGTTTATGGGTGGTATCATTTAAGTCAAATTGCCTTGAAGGCAACATTCACAAACACTTCATTGATAAAAGTTGAGCGTTTTCTTCTGGTCTCATCTGTACTATTTTATAGGAGCTTTGGAGGAAATGATAGTGATGTGTTACTAAAATGTTACTATATAAAATTCCAGATAACTAACGAGATTGTGCGACAAATGATGGAAATGGAAGGAATGTACAGCTTGGATAAGCCTGGAGATTTCACTACTATTGTTGACGTACAGCTCATAGCGGCAATGATTCACCCTGGAGGCGGTCGAAATGATATTCCACAACGTTTGAAAAGACAGTTTACTGTGTTTAATTGCACATTGCCTTCAAATGCTTCAATAGACAAAATTTTTGGTATGACTATTCTTGGTGTTTAATTTTTTATTGCATTACATAATAGGCATAAATCATGCAAAACCTTATTTAAGAGATAAAAAGGCCCTGTCAGAAGTAGGGATTAAATATCCGAAATGGAGAGCTAAATGCCAGGGACTAAATACTAAGAAGACTCATGTTTATAGCCTATTGTAAGACTCAGGGATATTTAGAAATAGCCTTGTTGAAGGTTGGCTTTAGAGGTAAGTAAACCTTTGTGTTGTGGTTTTCTTTTCACGATTAATCAGAGAAATTTGGGCTAATGAATGATAGCCCATTGATCAGAGGTTAACAACATAATATACTAAGTCAAATGTAGCACTTTGCTATGTTAATGAAAATGATATTTTGACACCAAATTAGGCTCACATAAACCATTCCATTAAAATTATGTACATGAAGACATATAAGAGAAACGGACCCATGCATATGTGATCATTAATTATTTGACGTAGCAAGTACTGTAGATCAGAAGAGAAAGGCAGACTTTCAAGAAATGGTACTGGGATATTTAGTAATTCTTATGTGAAAATAATTGAAACTGGACCCCTACCTCACACCAAGCATAAAATCAATACAGAAGGATTAAAGATTTAAATATGGAAGGCAAAGCTGTAAAGCAATGGAAGAAAATATAGGAAAATATCAGAATGATCTCTGGGTAGGAAAGAACCTCTCAAATGAGACTCAGAAAGCATAGACCATAAAGGAAGAAAATGATAAATTTGACTAGATTAAAATTAAGAGCTTTTGTTCAGTTAAAAAGCAACATTAGGGGGCTTCCCTGGTGGTGCAGTGGTTGAGAGTCCACCTGCCGATGCAGGGGACACGGGTTCGTGCCCCGATCTGGGAGGATCCCATGTGCCGCGGAGCGGCTGGGCCCGTGAGCCATGGCCGCTGAGCCTGCGTGTCCGGAGCCTGCGCGTCCGGAGCCTGTGCTCCGCAACGGGAGAGGCAACAGCAGTGAGAGGCCCGCGTACCGCAAAAAAAAAAAAAAAAAAAAAAAAAGCAACATTAGGGCTACCCTGGTGGTGCAGTGGTTGGGGAATCCGCCTGCCAGTGCAGGGGACATGGGTTCGAGCCCTGGTCCGGGAAGATCCCACATGCTGCAGAGCAACTAAGGCCGTGTGCCACAACTACTGAGCCTGCGCTCTAGAGCCTGCAAGCCACAACTACCGAGCCCACATGCCATGACTGCTGAGGCCCGCGTGCCTGGAGCCTGTGCTCCGCAACAAGAGAAGCCACTGTGATGAGAGGCCCGCACACCGTGGCGAAGTGTGGCCCCCACTTGCCACAACTAGAGAAGGCCTGCGCACAGCAATGAGGACCCAATGCAGACAAAAATAAATAAAATAAATAAATTTATATTTTAAAAAAGCAACATTAAAAGAGTAGAAAAAAGACAAGTTGCAAAGTGGAAGAAAAAAATTTCAACACATGTAACAAAGCAAAAAACTCAGTAATCTGAATACTTCAAGAAATCCAAAGAATCAATCAGATAAAAAGCAAACATCCTAATATAAACATGGACCAAAAGCCAGGCACTTTAAGAAGAGGAAACCGTATGACTAATAAACAAAGGTAAAGATGATAAACATTAGAATTCAGGACTATGGAAATTTAAAACACCAGGATAAAAACCATTTTATAACCACTAGATTTGCAAAAATGAAAAATTCTGACAAAAAAATCAGGCATTGGTGAAAATGTAAAGCAACTGAGACTCTCTCCCCTGCTGGTGGGAGAATAAATGGCTACGAGCCCTTCATAATGACTGGACATTATTACTGGTAGTAGAACGTGTGCACACCCACCGCCACTCCACTTCCAAGTGTATACCAGTTCGCCATTTTCTTCCTTTATGGTTGTGCCTTATGAGTCTCATTTAAGAAGTCCTTTCCTACCCAGAGGTCATACAGGTACTTGCCTGTGTTTCCTTCCAAACGTTATATAGTTTTGCCTTCCGTATTTGAGTCCTTAACCCATCTGTAGTTGATTTTTCACATGTGCACCAAAAGACTTACACAAGAAGGTTCTTAGAACAGTGTTCCTGACAGCAAAAACCTTGAAGTAACCCAATTATGTATTGACAGTAAAGTCGGATAAATACATTGTGGCGTGGGTGTACCGTGTAGTGCTCCAGAGCAGTGAATGTGAACAAACACAGCTACATGCTTCAACATGGATGAAGCCCAGAAATACAATGTTAAGAGAAAAAAAGCATCACAGAGGAACATATAACATGATTCCATTAAATTAAATTTCAAAAACTAAAGTTAAAAGGAAAAGTTTAAAGTTCAAGAACGTAAGTGCCAAAGCTTTTTTTTGGAAAAGCGAGTTACTGATTCTCACCAAGTCAGCGCCCTGTCTACCTCTGGAGGGAGGAGGGATGGGACAAAAGAGGCTTCTAATGTACTCGGACAATCTTGTATTCCTCAGTCTAGTGGCTGTATGTGAGTGTTTGATTATTTGTTAAACTTTTATACACTTTTTGATATGATTAATATTGAAAATGAGATACGGAGACAAACCAGAAACCGAGGCTCAGAGAAGTAAGATAACTGCCTAATTAAGGCCATATAGCTAGTGCATGGCAAACGTGTGATGCTGATTCTGTTTTCTGATTCCACATCCCATGCTTCATCTATAACACATTTGTGCCACAGGAAGTTGGAGGTCTAGAATCATAGGATTTCAGGAAGCAAAAAGGCCTTACAGGCATCTAGCACAACCAACCATGACTTTGGATAATTTCACGTTCCCTCAAGGCTGCTCTTCTTTGGTCTATGTGAATGAAGCCCAGTTTCTTTAGCTGACCCACCCTTCATAAACCTGCTATGCGTCTCTGAGCAGATATTCGTATTCATTTTCCTCTGGAAATACCATGCTCAGAACTGAACATACTGCTCAACATAGAGTCTCACAGGGACGAAATAGAGTTAAATCTGTTTTTGCAGTCTAACACCAAACACATTTTGGGACTTCAGGAACAGTCTATATAACACAGTAGTTCCTGAGGGTGATTATGTCAGATTGTCACTGTGTTGGGTGTTTCCTAGGAACCATTACATCACCACCCAGGCCAGTGTGTTGGCTGACTGCAGGTCAGGAGATATGGGGGCCCTGATTTCACTTCTGTCAACAACCAATCTGAGTGAACTTGAACAGTTTGCTTTACTTGTCTGTGCCTGGTCTCCTTATCTGTAAGATGAGGAAGTAGTCTCTAAGTTCTTTTCCAGCTCTTCTACTCTTCAGACTGAGGGCTGTTTTACAGGTTCCAGAGCCAGGTTTCCTGGGTTCAAACCTCAGATTCACCCACACACAAGGTGGGTGACCTTGGGCAAGTTACTAAACTCATAATAAAATGGGAATAATAATAACCTCTAGGTCCATCTGTGTTGTCACAAATGGCAAGTCATGTCAGACAGAGAAAGACAAATACCTATGGTCTCACTTATACATGGAATCTGGAAAACAAAACAAATGAACAAACGAAACAAAACAGAAACAGACTCATAGATACAGAGAACAAACTGGTGGTTGCCAGAGGGGAGGAGAATGGGAAAATTGAGTGAAATAGGTGAAGGGGATTCAGAGGTATAAACTTCCAGTTATAAAATAAATAAGTCACAGGGATATAATATACAGAATTAGGAATATAGTCAATAATATAGTAATAATTTTGTATAGTGACAAATGGCTACTAGACTTACTGTGGTGATCATTTCTTTAATTGAGGTATAGTTGATTTGCAATGTTGTGTTAGTTTCAGGTATACAGCAAAGTGCTTCAGTTATACATACATATATATCTATTTTTTTCTGTTTCTTTTCCTTTTTAGGTTATTACAAAATGTTGAGTATAGTTCCCTATGCTATACAGTAGGTCCTTATTAGTTATCTGTTTTATATATAATAGTGTGTATATGTCAATCCAAGTCTCCCGATTTATCCCTCCCCACCATTTCCCCCCTGGTAACCTTAAGTCTGTTTTCTGTTTGTGTGGGTCTATTTCTGTTTTGTATATAAGTTCATTTGTATCATGCTTTTTAGATTCCAATATAAGCGATATCACATGTTATTTGTCTTTGCCTGGCTTACTTCACTTAGTATGGTGATCTCTAGTTCCATCCATGTTGCTGCAAATGGCATTATTTCATTCTTTTTGATGGCTGAGTAATAGTCCATTGTATATACGTATCACATCTTCTTTGTCCATTCATCTGTCAGTAGACACTTAGATTGCTTCCATGTCTTGGCTATTATAAATAGTGCTGCTATGAACATTGGGGTGCATGTATCTTTTCGAATTGTGGTTTTCCCTGGATAAATGCACAGGAGTGGGATTGATGGATCATATGGTAACTCTGTTTTTAGTTTTTTAAGGAACCTCCATACTGTTCACTATAGTGGCTGCACCAATTTACATTCCCACCAACAGTGTAGGAGGGTTCCCTTTCCTCCACACCCTCTCCAGCATTTATTATTTGTAGACTTTTTGATGATGGCCATTCTGACCAGTGTGATGTTTTAAATTTGAGTCACTATGTTGTACACCTGAAAATACCAAAATATTATATGTCGACTATACTTCAATAAAAATATAAATGAGAAAACGGGAATAATAATAATATCTACCTCAGATTCTTTCTCATAGGATGTTGGGAGGATTAAAGGAGTTAATACATATAAAATGCTTATCACTGCATACTAAGCTTTGCTAGCCCCACTGCTGACTGCCAGTCTTAGCTGATTCCTTGAGAGAAATTCTTCACATCACCTAGCTTAGTCATCTTGTAATGATTTATTCACTGGGATAAACATGTACCTTGTGATCTTATAGTAAGCTCATACCTTCAATCTTGTTTATTTTTCAGGAGTTATTGGCTGTGGGTATTTTGATCCTTGCAGAAAGTTCAAACCCGAAATATGTGAGATGATTGTGAATTTGGTTTCAGCGAGCAGAGTGCTGTGGCAGTGGACTAAGGTACAGAATCATCCGTTGTCAATAATCAGAAAAAAAAAGTCAACAATTATTCAGCCTAGTTCTCACCTCATGGCTCATGAAGTTATCATCACATCATGGGTAGTAGTCTTTTTCTGGAAAAGACAAATTAGGTGCTGAAGTAGATTTATGACACCTTTTCCTTCCAGGGAGCAAATATTCTGACTGAATGATGCTTTCCATATATATGAGATATTACTCTAAACCAGACACGGCATCCAGGATAAAGTAGAGTTTTGCTGAAATGAGAACACTGCTTTTCCACTTGTTACTCTGATTTGTAACTCTTTGTATGTCTGTCTTCCCTACCTGCTGCCAACAGCCAAACTGTGTCAGACACTCAGATGTTCGCTGACTGAGGGAATACATGGATTTCCAGATATTCTTAGCTAACCAAGACTTAAAGTCCAACTTGTGGATTTCTCTGAGGTGGAGCATGAATTAGTAAATGGATGGAATGTACTCAACAGAATAGTCTAGATTTTAATACAGAGGTCAATGCCCTAAGTAAAACTCAGTAAGCATTGAGGCTGTCACCAGATGTCTGAAGGCAGACTCATGAAAAAGCAATTAAGGGTAGGTCTGAGATTTGAAAGAAAAAAAACAAAACACAACAAGATTGATATATTTGCTAAAAAAAATTGGTGAAGGAGATGAGGATTAATTGTCATAGTTCACTATACATTCATTTGGCCACTTACACACCGTCTGGGCATAAGCTTATGTCCTGGGGAAGCTCCAGCATGGAGTTTCAGAAGGTCTGAGTGTCTGAGATAATTTTCTGTGGTTAGGTCCATCTATTTTCCAGTGGGGCTATTGTTCAATTTACTGTGCCCATGTACATATTTTTCTGGAAAGCTTTGGCCTTCCTGGTATCTTTCCATCAAAGCTTCTTTTGTTTTATGAATGTTTATCAGCTTCACTTCCTCACATTTCTTTACCTCTTTAACCCGTTTTGTACAAGTTTTCATTTCCACTGCTCTCATCAAGGTCACCAAATTCCTCAGTCTTGCCAAATCCAAGGGTTGGTTTCTTCTTCCTCTGACTTGACGCTTTAGCAGCATTTGACGTAAATGATCCTTCTAAACACTTTCTTCACTTGGCTTCAGAAGGGCCTCTTGCTCTTGGTTTTCTTCCTACCTCACTGGCTACCTTTTCTAAGTCCCCACTCTTTCCCCTCCTCTAAATACTGGAGTGCACTTGATCTCCATGTTGGGACCTCATCTCTACCTCCATTCGTACTCAGGTAGCCTCATCCAGCTTCATGGCTTTAAACACCATCTCTGTGCTGATGAGTTCAAAGTCAGCACTTCCATCCCAGGCCTCTATGCCCGGCTCCAGACTTGTTTCTTTCTTTTTTAAAAATTTTTTAGCCTCACTGCACAGTATGTGGGATCTTAGTTCCCTGACCAGGGATTGAACCTGCGCCCCCTGCATTGGAAACGCAGAGTCTTAACCACTGGACCCAAGTCTGGGAAGTCCCCCCACTTGTTTCCAGCAGCTTAGTAGACACCACCGCTTCAATGTCTAATAACTGTCTCAAAGTTAACACGTTCTTAAGTATGATCCTCCCTCAGAATTTTGTATCAATTATCCTGCTTCTCAGGCTAAAATACAGGGCTCCGTCCTTGATTTGTCTCTCTTATTCCCTACATCCAATCCATCAGCAAGTCTCAGTAACCAGGCTTTCAAAATATATACGGAAGCTGAGCGCTTATTGCCATCTCACAGCGATCACCCTGCCTGGTCCATTGCCTGCTCTCTGGACCATGCAGCGGCTTCCTAACCAGTCTCCTTGCTTTCTTCTTGCCCTCCTAGAATCTGTTCTTTACACAGTCCTAAAATGCTTTTTAACAAGCACATCAGAGATCATCATTCCTTCTTAAAACCACCAGTAGATTCCCAGTTACACTTGCAGTGAAACACAATGCCTAGCTCTGGCCTGTGAAACTCACCCTGAGTCGGCCCCTGCTTACTCCTCTTCCCTTCCATCGTTCTGCTCCAGCCATGCTGCCCTTCTCACTGTGCCTTGAACACCCCAAGTTTTTCATGCCTCTGGGCCATTATACTTTGTTTGACTGTTTCTCATTATTTTTACCTTCAGAGAGGGTTTCTGGGATCATTCTCTCTAAAACAACTGTCCACGACCCCATCACAGGCATTATCTGCCTCCTGACTCTACTTCATTTCTTCTAACCATGACCTTTATCATTGTTGTTTGCCTCTCTGTTTATCAGTATATTTGTTTCTTATTTATTGTCAGGCTCTCCCACTCGAATAGAAGGTTCCTGATGACAGCAGATTTAGCTGTGATATTTACCATGGTATCTTTGTAAGGGTCGTGGGAGGTGCTCAAAAATACTCATTCACTCAAAAAACGAATGAATCTTCCTCCTCTCCCCAACCCCAAATAAGCAGCCTTCTTTGTATCTTTTCTTCAAATTTCTCATTTTCACAAAGCACTCCTTTAATCCACTCATGCCTTGTGTATCCCTTTATATTACTTTACGTAGCTTTAAAGCAGAAGCAGGTGAGAAAAGAAAGAAGCTGACAAAAGTTAAAAGGAAATGCTGGAAGATAAGGAAAGAAGCGGGTTAATAAATGAGAAGAAAAGGGAAAGAAAGGACTTTATTTAATTCTACTGAATAATTGCTTCAGTTGCCAACGGCTGCCATCTTAGCTGCAGTCTTTTACAGGAAAGAAAAAAAGCAATATTCACATAGCCTTATCCCTTTATTTTTGCATATTTGTAATATAAGTGCATGTTTTACATTTTAGTGAGTAGAATGAACATTTTAGCTTGGAATGGAACTGAGAGCAAAGAGGGAAATTGAAAGGTGATTGTTAACATAACACTTCTCTTTATTCTATATCTCCTCTTGCTACCTGCTGTTTTAACTTGCACTGTGAATTAGCCTATAGAAATTACTCTACAAACTCAATAGGGTACTTTTTCCATATGGAAAGGACATATTCCATGAATAGGTACTAAAGAAAGCATTTGCTTTCCTGAATTAGTCATGTAGGCAGTCTGCTTTGTATCTCCAGAGTTATCATTCTTTCACTTTCAAAAATGATGCTGATGGTATCAACTACAATCTTTACACTTGGCCAGCAATACTTCCCACACCTAACACAATTTATCCCTTAACTGGTACCTCTCTTTATAAGAATGTGGACTGTGTCATGTTATAGCTTTGCCTATTTGGATTCTAGAAGTGGGTAGAAATAAGTAAATTAGTGTTCAAACAAACAAGCAAAACTCACAAAAACCACCAAGTAATTATAGCAGTATGTCAGAATTGCCTGCCCATTTATTGCAGATATACAGATACATGAAAGCATGTTGACTGAGTTTGGATCCATAAGTGAAATCTAGATCATGATAAACGAATGTATTTGTGGAAATCCAAATGCACTCAGGACCTTAGTCAAAGCCATCTATAGAAGATGATCATTATTGACTTTAGACGTGAACATTCATTATTCTTAACTGAATGACAGCCAGCTCGCACTCAGTGTTTTGTTATGACGTATTTCCGTATACACACTAATAAGGTTTATAATGATTAGGAATGCTTATTCCTACAAATCACATCATTTTTAAGAACTCAGGGGACAGTGGCTTGTTCAAAGCCAGCTCATGGTGGTAGAACAACAAAAGAGTTGGAGTCTGCATCCAGTGCATTATTCTTCAGTCCATCCTATTCAAGGTCTCAGGGTCTTTTAAATTCTGTGCTGGTTTATTTATGATGTGTCTTTTTTCCCATCAATGCTGTGACAAAAATATAAACTTTAGTTTATTTACTCAGCCTATTTTATTTAAAATAGGAACTATGAAATAAAATCATTCTAAAAGCAGTTGTGTTTTTAGGTTTTTTACAAAATTAATTAATTAATTATTTAAACATCTTTATTGGAGTGTAATTGCTTTACAATGGTGTGTTAGTTTCTGCTGTATAACAAAGTGAATCAGCTATACATATACATATATCCCATATTGCCCACCTCCCTCTTGCGTCTCCCTCCCACCCTCCCTATCCCACCCCTCTAGGTAGTCACAAAGCACCGAGCGGATCTCCCTGTGCTATGCAGCTGCTTCCCACTAGCTATGTCTTTACAACTGGTGGTGTATATATGTCCATGTCACTCTCTCACTTCGTCCCAGCTTACCTTTCCCCCTCCCCGTGTCCTCAGGTCCATTCTCTACGTCTGCGTCTTTATTCCTGTCCTGCCCCTAGGTTCTTCAGAACCATTTTTTTTTCTTAGATTCCATATATATGTGTTAGCATACGGTATTTGTTTTTCTCTTTCTGACTTACTTCACTCTGTATGACAGACTCTAGGTCCATCCACCTCACTACAAATAACTCAATTTCGTTTCTTTTTATGGCTGAGTAATATTCCATTGTATATAAGTGCCACATCTTCTTTATCCATTCATCTGTCAATGGACACTTATGTTGCTTCTATGTCTTGGCTACTGTAAATAGAGCTGCAGTGAACATTGTGGTACATGTCTCTTTTTGAATTATGGTTTTCTCAGGGTATATGCCCAGTAGTGTGATTGCCGGATCGTATGGTAGTTCTATTTTTAGTTTTTTAAGGAACCTCCATACTGTTCTCTATAGTGGCTGTATCAATTTACACTCCCACCAACAGTGCAAGAGTGTTCCCTTTTCTCCACACCCTCTCCAGCATTTATTGTTTGTAGAGTTTTTGATGGTGGCCATTCTTGTGCTTTTAGTTTTATCTGAAAAGTAAATTGAGAGTATTACATTTTGTTTCCCAACTCTAGGTGAAGATGCTGCCTACTCCTTCTAAATTCCATTACATTTTCAATCTGCGAGATCTTTCCAGAATTTGGCAAGGAATGTTAACCATAAAAGCCGAGGAGTGTGGTTCAATTCCTGTTCTCCTGTCACTTTTCAAACACGAGTGCAACAGAGTAATTGCAGACAGGTGTATATCACAGTGCTTGAGTTTAAATGTACTATATAAGTAGTTTATACTACTAGAATAATTCCTACATTATCTGCTCAAATAAGTAGAATAAAGGAGTATTATCTTAAATTGCTCTGGGGTTTGTGAAGCATGGATATCATTTCCCACCTGCTGGTGGGATAACGCTCTGCCAATTTCCTTGAGTATTATTTCAACAGGACATTTAAAAAAACTAACCACATTATCAGAACGTTGATAACATTCAGAGGAAAATTTTGTTAGGTATAGTTTCTAAGAAGTTTGAGGTCTGTGTAGTGAGAGCTCTGCTGCATGGTGACATCTGGTACATAAGCTTAGTCATCTTTCTGAGCCTCTGTTCCCTCCTCTATAAAATACGATGGCAATGCTGGTCTTACAAAGCTGTAAAGGGCCTACCACAGGGTCCCACGTAGGTGGTATCTGTCAGATGTTAGTCCCACTCCTTCCTCCCTTACCCCTCTGAAGTCATATGTCTGAAAAGGACCTTCATATACTGTGTGCCCACAAACCTAGAAAGAGGATGCTCACCCACTACTGACTGTCAACTCCATGCTTCTATTGCAAGTTTTAGGGACCCTGAACCTCACCCATGGGACTCATCTATACTGTTAAAGAAAAAAGTTATTTGTGACACTTGTTGAAACAATAAGACTCTCATACTTTATTCAAGACTATCATGAGAGGTATAGGGCCTATGCAGTGAGGTTTTGCAATAGGGGTGAGAAATTGGGCTCAACTCCAAATACAACAAGGAAAAAGTGGGAATTTATAACTGAGGAACAGGATGGAGGAGTTTGGTGGATGCGAAAGTACTAAGAGGAAATAAGGGAGGTCTGGGAGGATTCTGGCTAAATGGATTTAGCAGGATTCTTGCTAAAATTAGATGGTGCAAAGAAGGACATGGAAGTCCAAAATTGGGGCTTAATAGGGAAGAGGATTCAGAAGAGCCTAAGTTTGGCCAAGGAGAGACTCTTTGTCAGTATTTTCTATAAGTGATACTATCAATATTATAGCTCTCTTGGTTGAGGTTACATCTGCCTCTGGTCAGAAGGCAGAACATATTGTTTCCCTGTTCTGAGGTAATGGAGATACAGGATGGGGGCTGAGAGGAGGTGGAGAGGGGTTGAAACCACGTTCAGTTAGAAAAGATGGCTTCCTATTTTGCATTTTTACTCCTGTATTTTTGTTTCAGATTTATAACTCCTGATGATGAGCAGTGGTTTAATGCACATCTTATTCGTGCAGTTGAAGAAAATGTTAGCCCAGATGTGGGATCATATATTCTTCCTGAACCATACTTCGTAGATTTTCTCTGTGAGATGCCTGAACCAACTGGAGATGAACCTGAAGACACTGTGTTTGAAGTGCCCAAAATCTATGAATTGGTATTTATTTTCAGCTTTTTGGATCACTTACCTAACCAGATATTTGCCATAACTTGTACGATAGTTATATGTTATGATTCGTGTCATCATACACCAAGTAAAATATTAATTTCAATGAAATTTAGCAGTAATCCCATTAAAGTCAGATATAAGACAAGTACGCGTACAATTATCACAGTTATTTAATATTGGTTTGAAAGTTCTAGGCAGTGCAACAAAAATGACAAAAAAGAAAATAGATGTAATTATCAGATAGGAAAAAACAAAAATATCCTTATTTGCAGATGATATGATTATCTCTTAATTTAATCCAAGAGAATTTAAAATCTGTTTCAACTACTAAGAGTTCAGTTAGATGACCAAGTATGATATAAATATGAAACTGCGTAACTATCGTCTATATCAGAGGTTGGCAAATCACAGCCAGTGGTCCGAATCCAGCCTACCGCTGGTTTTTTGTTAGATTCATGAGCTAAGAAGGGTTTTTATATTTTTTAATGGGTAGAAAGAATCAGAAGAATAATAATATTGTGTGACATGAAAATTATATGGAATGCAGATTTCATTGTTCAGAGTTAAAGTTGTATTGGAACACAACATGTTTTCTATGACTGCTTTTGCACTACAGTGGTGGAGTTGAATGACCACATGGACCACAAAGCCTAAAATATTTACTGTCTTGCCCTTTACAGAAGAAGGCTGCCATCTCTTGCCAAACAATCTCAAGACAGGAGATGCAACATAAAAGTATTTCATTCAACAGCAACAAATATGTAAAATATCTAGGAATAAACGCGATAAAACTTTCCTTGGTTAAATGGCAGCACATTGTTTTCCCTAAATTAACGTATAGGTTTAATGAAGCTTGAAACAAGACTCCAAAGAGATTTTTTAAAGAGGGTCACATAACGCAGTAGTTCTGAAGTGCATATAGGTCAAAGAATTAGATGGAGAGAAGCAATTTACAAAACAAATACGTGAATATTGACTTCAGAATAATTTGGCTACATAAACAATGTAAAAGTTCTGTCCATTTTTAAAGCTCCATAAGCAATATTAAGAAGCAAATAAAAACTGAGAAATATATTTGTTATTTTACAACCTTAATTACCACAGATAG
Source organism: Aethalodelphis obliquidens (assembly GCF_003676395.1). Classification (NCBI taxonomy): domain Eukaryota; kingdom Metazoa; phylum Chordata; class Mammalia; order Artiodactyla; family Delphinidae; genus Aethalodelphis; species Aethalodelphis obliquidens. The sequence goes on from NW_020837975.1 coordinate 10,823,385, forward strand.
GAGTTAGTGCTAGGGTTCTTTTTTAACTTTTTAAATTAGTTAATTTATTTATAACATTTTTATTGGAGTATAATTGCTTTACAATGTTGCATTAGTTTCTGCCGTAAAATAAGGCGAATCAGCTATATGTATACGTATATCCCTATATCCCTCCCTCTTGCGCCTCCTTCCCACCCTCCCTATTCCACCCCTCCAGGTAGTCACAAAGCACCAGCTGATCTCCCTGTGCTATGCAGCTGCTTCCCACTAGCTATCTATTTTACATTTGGTAGTGTGTATATGTCAATGCTACTCTCTCACTTTGTCTCAGCTTACACTTCCCCCTCCCCGTGTCCTCAAGTCCATTCTCTACATCTGCATCTTTATTCCTGTCCTGCCCCTAGGTTCATCAGAACCACTTTTTTTTTTTTTTTTAGATTCCATATATATGTGTTAGCATACTACTGTTTTTCTCTTTCTGATTTACTTCACTCTGTATGACAGACTCTAGGTCCATCCACCTCACTACAAATAACTCAGTTTCATTTCTTTTTATGGCTGAGTAATATTCCATTGTATATAAGTGCCACATCTTCTTTATCCATTCATCTGTCGATGGACACTTAGGTTGCTTTCATGTCCTGGCTATTGTAAACAGTGCTGCAATGAACATTGTGGTACATGACTCTTTTTGAATTATGGTTTTCTCAGGATATATGCCCAGTAGTGGGATTGCTGGGTCGTATGGTAGTTCTATTTTTAGTTTTTTAAGGAACTTCCATACTGTTCTCCATGGTGGCTGTATCAATTTATATTCCCACCAACAGTGCAAGAGGGTTCCCTTTTCTCCACACCCTCTCAAGCATTTATTGTTTGTAGATTTTTTGATGATGGCCATTCTGACTGGTGTGAGTTTTGATTTGCATTTCTCTAATGATTAGTGATGTTGAGCATCCTTTCATGTGTTTGTTGGCAATCTGTATATGTTCTTCGGAGAAATGTCTATTTAAGTCTTCTGCCCATTTTTGGATAGGATTGTTTGTTTTTTTGATATTGAGCTGCATGAGCTGCTTGTATATTTTGTAGATTAATCCTTTGTCAGTTGCTTCATTTGCAAATATTTTCTCCCATTCTGAGGGTTGTCTTTTCGTCTTGTTTATAGTTTCCTTTGCTGTGCGAAAGAGTTTCATTAGGTCCCATTTGTTTATTTTTGTTTTTATTTCCATTTCTCTAGGAGGTGGGTCAAAAAGAATCTTGCTGTGATTTATGTCATAGAGTGTTCTGCCTATGTTTTCCTCTAAGAGTTTTATAGTATCTGGCCTTACATTTAGGTCTTTAACCCATTTTGAGTTTATTTTTGTGTATGGTGGTAGGAAGTGTTCTAATTTCATTCTTTTACATGTAGCTGTCCAGTTTTCCCAAGTGCTGGGGTTATTGACGGAAGAGGTCAGGAATGACTTCATACTGGAAATCAACCAGTTAGGTTTCAGACCTCTGAAAATGGAAATAACTAAAAGTCGACTAATCCATGACAAATGTTTGGAAATCTGTTAGGTTTAAAAAAAATTTTTTTAGAATTACTTTTGAATGTCTTTAGAATTGCTGCTTTCCTAAATTTTGCATCTTAAATATTATTTTTTTCTCTCTCCCCCCCACCCATAGGTACCATCCTTTGAATTTCTGTCTGAAAAACTCCAGTTTTACCAGAGACAGTTCAATGATCTCATCAGAGGAACATCTCTTGATCTGGTGTTTTTTAAAGATGCAATGACTCATCTTGTTAAGGTTCTAAGTATTGACTGTTTACTGATATAAATAGATCATATAAAAGCTTCGTAAATTTCACAGATAAACTTTTTCAGAGAATAAATATATAGTATTGGGTAGTGTATAGAAGAGAGTCTATAGGTTGAGTCAGTTCACTGTCTCACAAAACAAAGGCTTAATCAGAAACCGCTTATTTGAATCCACCTACATGGAAGCAAATGTTTTTCAAGGGCAAACTGATGGGTTTTGTGTTCAGAGCTTTTGACTCGCTGAGTCAAAGAGTTTTACTTTCCTAGACAGTAACTTGGAGAACCCTATGAAAAAAATATTCCCTCCTCAAATTACATTTTGATGTGATGGGAATCCTGTTCCCCATGGAGGAAGAGTTGATGCTTAAAAAAATGTCAGTTTCATGATTGGCTTACAGATTATGGGCAAACTGATGGGGAAAGGGGAAAGGTGGGTATATAGGACTGATAAAAAATAGAAACCAACTAGAGGCAGCACCAGAAAAGGAGCATGGCTTGATCCAAGTCTGAAGGGCTGCAGAAAGGAGTTGTTTATTTGTATAATTTGTAGATCAAAAAAGGAGTTTCTCCAGCAAAGTAGGATAGGGAGGTTTCATGAAGAGGAGGCAGTTAACTCTGTGTTTATTACAGAATCATCTTCTACAAAACCAGTGAATTTCCAGGTGCTCTAGGATTGTTTCACATTCATCTATTCAGCAAGTATTATCGAGTACCCACTGTGGCTAGATCTTGGGGGCCTGGAACCCTGTTCTGGGGGCAAAACCACATAAGTGATTAACATATTGAAAATATAATAGAATTGATACATATCAAGGTGTCTGCCATCTGTAAAACTTGAATTAAAAAAAATTCTGTGTACTAGTGATAATGAATTTAGTGATCTGTCTAGACTTTCTTCCTAATCAGTGACATTAATGTAAAAGACAGCTTTTTAGCAATGTCTCCAATTGGCCTGCATAAGATTCGAGCCACAATTTGAGCCTTATCCTCCCTGAAGGTATCAACCATAGAAAAGCAACATAAGGCTAAAGGCTGTTTCCCTAAGTTTTTTTTCTGCAAATGTCTTCCTACCCCATTTTAAGTAGAATTTTGGTACTTTAAAAATTTTTTCATTGGCAGAGATATGATAGAGGTAGTATTTGTTGTAGAGCTAGGTGTCTACGTAAGTCAGTGTGTTAGACTGATGATAATAAGCAAACAATTCTAAACTGCTTTCTACAGATTGGGAAGAGCAGTTCCATTATCCATTGAGTCTGAAAATAATAAAATTACACACACACACACACACACACACACGGAAAATAGTTTTGAAATTGGAGATGGGAAGGCCAATTTGTTCTCTTTTTCATGATGTAAATATAGCTGGGCAAGGAAAGAACTGGAATTGAATAAGTCAATATGAAACCTTTTGCATTAAAGGAAAAAGTCTAATGTAGTCTAGAAGCATGTGGTCAAACCTTGGACCCATTTAGTGCAAGCAAATGTAAACAGTTATTTCTATTTTCAAACATATACTATTTTGTTTCAAAACAGATTTCACGAATAATCCGAACATCATGTGGAAATGCATTGCTGGTGGGTGTTGGTGGTTCGGGAAAACAAAGTCTTTCAAGATTGGCTTCTTTTATAGCTGGGTATCAAATATTCCAGATAACATTAACCAGGTAAGATAAAATGAAACGCCGGTATGTTTTCTTCTATGGTTAATTTCACTGGAGTAAAATGTTTACTTAAAAATTTACAACAATTCGGTTGTATTTCTTTTTCAAGTAAACTTTGTATTTGAGTGTAACATACATAAAGAAATGTACACAAATCATGGGTGTCAAAAAGTAAGTACACCTATGTAGTTAGCTCACAGATAAAGAAATAAAACATCACTAGCACCCGGAAGTACCCCTCAGGGTCCCGTCCCAGTCACTACCCTCCAAATGGGAACAATATTCTGATTTCTAAGCCCATTGATCGATTTTGCCCATTTTTTAGCTTTATATCAGTCAAATCATATGGGATTTACTCTTTTGTGTCCAGTTTCTGTTGCTTGCACTGTTTGTGAGATTCCTCCATGATGCTACATGTAGCAGTAGTTTGTTCATTTTTATTGCTGTGGAGCCTTCCATTTTACCACATATTACCACAATTTGTTTATCCGGTATACTGCTGATAAACATTTGTGGGGTTTTCTTTTTGCACATATAGCTGTTATGAATATTTTTGTACATATCTGAGGATACTCCTAGAGATAGAAGTCCTGGGTATAATGATGCAAGGGGGAGTGAGTGAGGAGACAAGACAGAGGAGGAAACCTGGAGTGGTTTCCAGAAACCCAGGAAGTAGAGAATTAGCCTGAAACTGTGGATTAAATTAAAGCATGAAAAGTGGTGACTAATGTTTCAAAACTTTCAGTGCATTGGATGGGGGCAGAAGCCACGTTGCATGAAGGAGGTGAAGAAGCAGAGATAATAAGTTTAGAAACTCCTCAAGAAGCTTAGCTATGAAAGAAAGAAGCGAGAGAGGTCAGGACCTAGAGAGGGGTGTGCTGTGACTGTGTCTGTATATTGCAAAAGCAATACCTAACAGTCAGTTTAATTTTTAAAAATGAGCAAAATGGCTTTGTGACTTAACTGACTGGTCAGTGAGAGGGTAACCCTAACAGCACCAGGCCACACCACCTCTGAGGAAGGATGTGGGCTGTGTTGCTCTCATAGGTGCAGCTACTTCTCAGCAAATTAACTTACCAGCTTCCCTTTTTAATGAATTCTCCCCCTTGGGAATTATCTGACAGGACGTACGGTCTCTTTTTGATGGCATTCCTTTTGCCGAGGTCTACAAGGTTTTTAACTAAAGTGCCACCCGGAAGGACTTCTAAGGCACTCCTAGTTTAAAACTAGGCTATTTATTCATTTAAATGTACGTATGCTACATCATCTCTAATGCCCACAAAAACCTTTACAAATAGGTAATTATCTTCATTTTGCAGATGAGGAAACAAGTTGACAAACGTGAAGGAACTTTTCTAAAGCTGCAGAGCAGGGATTTGAACCCTGGTCTTTCTGGTTTCAATGCCTGTAATCTTTCCACTAGACCCTATGGCTTACACAAAACTCCCTATTACCTACACTGTGAAGCCTCCTTCAAATAAGGGTGTCTTTATAATCCCTTTCATCGATCTACCCACACGGCTTTATATGCAACACTTAAGAAAATGTCTGCTTTATTTTTACACATCACGTGGCTTCTGGTAGCACATTCCTTTTGCAGGAAACAGAGTAAACAAAAAAACCCCAAAAGACCAAGATCTTCTCTTTTCATAATCCATAACCACATAATTGTAACACTTCTATTATTTATATCACATTGCATAATGCATCTTTTTCTGAAGTCTTTCTCTGAATCTAGCCATTTAGTAAGACATGCAAATGACCACTTTATGTAATTCATCATTAATTTTATTTGTAATTTATCTTGTTTTCTCACCAATCTAAGCTCACCCAAATTTCAGATTAGTTTTAAATATTATACATATATTCACTTGGGCAAAAAAATCTGTTACTGAGGACTGTCCGACTGTAGAGAATAAAAGTTCATTTCCCTGTTCCCAGTTATTGTTCCTGAGCCACTTCTGGTAAATTCCCCATTTCTCACTTCTCAAACTAAATAAAACCTATTTATGTAGAGTGGTAACATATAGCTATTTAGCTCTGTGTTTTCTAGCAGGCACTGTTACTTAGTATCTATTGAGCAGGTGCAGATTATGCTCTAATTATCATGGATTATATTGTGTTTTGAAATAAATTATGATTTTATATATATATATATTTTTTAATTTAAAACCTCCTGCCACTTCTCTTTTTAGGTCTTATAATGTGAGTAACCTAACAGAGGATTTAAAAGCTTTGTACAAAGTTGCTGGTGCTGATGGCAAAGGCATCACTTTTATCTTTACTGACAATGAAATAAAAGATGAGGCATTTCTAGAATATCTCAACAACCTGCTATCTTCAGGGGAGGTATGTCTCAAAAGCAGAGAAAGAGCTTGTATTTTAAAAATGTAAATCCGAATAGAAAAAGCAGCAGCCCTTCAGAAGTGAGGCCATTTAGCACACATTTTTCATTTTAGAAATGATTAATGTATAAGGTTCAATAGATTTTTTGAAGTTTCTCTGAAATTAATGCTGTTCATCTCCAGATATTTTATATGCCTTCTTCCATCTTAAATATGGTTCCTTATTTGTCTCTTCAGTCTTCAATTGGATCCTATAATTTATTTTAGGAGAAGCAAGGTTTATCTATCTATCTATCTAATAATCAGGAGTATAGAATGGTTGAAAGAGTTCCACTAACTGCAAGTAAGTAGATGTTTGTGTCACCACTGCTGACACCACTTATATCAGCACTTCTGTGACCACCCACATGCTGGTACTTCATTAGTAGTTTGCACAGGACTCAGCGTAGTTGGACTTATGGCTAACATTTATTACAGCCACACAGTAAGGATTCACAGCTGGATCAGTAAAGAAAAAGACACATTGGGGGAGTCTGGGGAAATCCATGTGCATACTTACTATGTTCTCACTAAAGGATCCATACGGAATGTGTTTTCTGTCCACATGAAGTGAAGTGCAGAAACACATGTGCTGTTTCTGTTTCGGGAAGCCCATATGAGACTCTGAATTCAAGGTCTTCTTGGGAGCTGGTTGTGTAGTCATTCTCTGCCTGGCCACAACTGCCAAAATTCCAGACTCCCAGAAGGAAAGTAGATGTTCACCATCTATCCCAATGTTTGTATAAATAGTCTAGGCACAGTGGAACAACCTTATCAATTAGTAATGGAGGAGACATTCCAAAAGCCCAGCTCCCAGATGCCAGGCAAGGGCCAGCCCTGCAAGCACACCCTTCTCAAGATCAGACCTGCCGTGTGAACTTTTCCTTTCACAGTGGTGTGTATTGATGCTTACTGGTGCACGATCTAGTTAACTACTTTGGAACCAGAGTTGAGACTGACTGTGAGTCAGAACAGAGGGCATCGCTGGACATTTAAAGAGATGATTGGAATGGTAGAGGAGATGGCTTTTTGGTAATAGCTATTTGAGCCAAAGGAAACATAATTTGCTCCTGATTGAGCTAATGAATAAAAAGTTGCACTCTTGTAATCTCTGGCAAACTAGGGATTTGATTGTGGAGATGCAGGAAAAAATATGAAAAGAGATGACATGTGAGGGGAGGGGAGGGGAAGGGCCAGACTTCGGCAGTGCATTGGCTGTTGGGAACTCTTAAAACACTGAACACTCTCTTGTCTATTCCTCAAAGATCTCCAGTTTGTTTGCACGGGATGAGATGGATGAAATCACCCAAGGGCTGATATCAGTGATGAAAAGGGAGCTACCTCGCCATCCTCCCACCTTTGATAATCTGTATGAATACTTCATTTCAAGATCAAGGAAGAACTTGCACGTTGTTCTCTGCTTTTCTCCAGTGAGTTTTTATTTTATTGATTTCTGTGTAGGAGGAGTTACTTCTTTGAATGTACTCGGTTCTTGGAATGTACTTTTGCTGATGAGATGATTTGTCAGAAATGAACACTTGTTACATTGAATTAAAATCAACTCTTTACTAACACCAATCTTCACTGACCAAAATCTCATGCCAAAGTGTGAAAATTTAAAATATTCATCTTATCAGTGATTATTGCCTAGCCTACAACTTTCATTACCTAGAGACAGAGATTATTTGATTTGTAAGAGGTTTGGTGATGTAGTCTTGTTCAGCTCTACCTCCAGTAAAGACATACCATCTAGAATGTCCCTGACGTAGGATTGAATGTCTCTGTCTCACTGTGCTGTCCAGTATAGTAACCATTAGCCATGTGTATCCATTTAAATTGTGCTCAGTTAAAATAAAGTAAAAATAAAAATCCAATTTCTCAAACCCACTAGCTGCATTTCAAGTGCTCAATAGCTACCTGTGGCTAGTGGCTACCATAATGGAAAGCACACATATAGAACATTTCCATCATCACAGAAAGTTCCACTGGGCAGCTCTGCTCTTGGGGGGAAGGGGAGGTATCTCACTAACTTATAGGGCAACTTGCTTAATTTTTAGATAGTCTGATAGCCAGAAAGGTCTTCTTTACAAACAGTGGAATTTTGTCTTTTCCCCTGTGATTCTTTTTTTTTTTCATTTATTTATTTATTTTTGGCTGCATTGGGTCTTCATTGCTACTGTGCCTGGGCTTTCTCTAGTTGTGGCAAACGGGGGCTATTCTTCGTTGCGGTGTGCAGGCTTCTCATTGTGGTGGCTTCTCTTTGTTGTGGAGTGTGGGCTCTAGGTGCCCGGGCTTCGGTAGTTGTGGCACGTGGGCTCAGTTTTTGTGGCTCGCGGGCTCTAGAGTGCAGGCTCAGTAGTTGTGGCGCATGGTCTTAGTTGCTTCGTGGCATGTGGATCTTCCCGGACCAGGGCTCGAACCCATGTCCCCTGCATTGGCAGGCGGATTCTTAACCAGGGAAGTCCCTTCCCTGTGATTCTATTTGCCCTATAAAATGAACCTGATCCCTCTCCCACATACAGCTCTTCAGATATTTGGAGAAAGTTTTTGCAGACTCCCTAAGTCGTTCCCTTTTTAGACCAAACACCTCCCGTTTCTTCTGCTGCTCTCATGTGCCCTAGTGTCCAGGCCTTTCATGGTCCTGGTCATCTCGCTGTAGAAGAGGTCTGGTTTGTCAGTTTCCTCTTAAAAGGTAGCTCCTAGAATCGAACAGATATAGTCTTAGGACGGGGAGAGTGTGGAAATATTACTTCCTTTCATCTGGACACTTCATTTACATATTAATGCAGCCCAAGAAGGTTCCTGAAAAAAAATTTGTGGTGTCATATGCTATTGGCTCAGAATATATAAACGTCCCTCTGGCTGACTTATAATCCTTTCGCGTTTCTAATGCTTTTTTACTTTTCTGTCGATAGGTTGGTGAGAAGTTCCGTGCCCGCTCTTTGAAATTTCCTGGCTTGATATCAGGCTGCACCATGGACTGGTTCAGTCGCTGGCCGAAGGAGGCTCTGGTTGCGGTGGCCTCCTATTTCATTTCAGGCTATAATATCGTCTGCTCTAGTGACACCAAAAGACAAGTTGTAGAAACAATGGGCCTCTTTCACGACATGGTTTCAGAGAGCTGTGAAAGTTACTTCCAAAGGTAAGTGACATTACATAAGCATGATAACTACAGAAACACAAAGTTCACTCCAAAGAGGAATTAAATGTAACATCCAGTAAGAGACTCGTCATAGTGATTGAGCGTGAAATCCCAGCTAAATCCCACTTAGATATTTTTCCTTGCTTTGATGTTCTAGTGATTATGTATAGAAACGATGATAAGTAAGCAAGATTTAAAAATTAACTAGTATCCATACTTAAGTATCTTTTTCCCTCCAGACCTCAAAGTAACAGACGCTTAAAATAAATCATTTTATTTCATTTGCTTAATTTAATTATTTTTGGAAATGACTTAAAATAATTCATTATAAACTGTTTAAAATTAGCTTCTTATTCAAGTGCATTATTTATTTTGATTAAAGAAATCCCCTCTTCTAAAGTTTCATTATTGCCTTATGCTAAGGGAACATTTAGATTTTGTATTTGCATCATTTAATCTTACCCATGTTTTCATGCCAAATAATTATGAAGCTAAATTTTAATTGACTGCAGAACAGTCCAGTCCCTAAAAGCAGAAATGGTGTTCATGATGTGAAAGCTGGTGTTGGCAGTTCAAGAATATAGCATTTTTTCCCAAAGTGTGATAGTCACTGTGTACTATTGCTCTGAATAAAGATGGGCCACCCTGGGTCTCTAGAACTAAGGCTTCTTCCTTAGGGTTAATGCACAGGCTTTAGGGAGTGCAGAACCTCCCAGAAAGACTAGGCCTATTTTTCTGCATAGAGAGTCTGGGTAACACTTTAATTGATTTTCCAGGGGGGCAGGGGTTCCTATCTCACAAGTTTGTTTATCCTGTATCGTTTTCTTTATTTAAATCCATACTTGGACCATCCTCTTAAATAATTCTAGATCATCTCCCAGATTCTCTTGGTAAATCCGTGTGTATTAATCCTCTCCATTGGGAAGATTTTCTTTCTACTTAACTTGAACTCCACCCCTACTACCATCAACTGTGGAGCTACAAAAACCTACATCTTTATTTTTTTTAATTTCAGTGTATTTTCCAAAGTTTTCATATCCTCTTAGGTTGTAGAAGTTTATTCTGAAAGCAATATTTATATAATGCTTTAAAAATAGTCATATGTATGCCAAAGTCCTTAAAAATTTTTTTAATGTTAAAAATCTTCAGAACTCCAAAAGTGAAATTTTAATATAGAATAAATTTAATTTAATATAAAAATATAATTTTATAGTATGTGAAGATCTCTTCTTTGACTTGAGTTTCTCCTGTATAAAATTATTCCTTTTATTTATTTCTATTGTTAAATGTAATTATTATACTAAAGCCCATAGTGAGTTGAATGTTTGAATCGAGTGTGCCTGATTTCAAGGACTATCCAGCGATTTAGGGGAGAGATTGGTTTTCACCTTTGTAAGCCTGGGTTACTAGCAGAGAAGAGGTGTGTAGCAAATACCAGGTGAATGAAAACGGATCTCAGCACAAGTTCATTTCAACCACTTATCCCTACTATTTGTACAGAATTTTAAAGTTTACAAAGTGTGTTTATGTTTACATAAGCTGTTTTATTTTTGGATTTTCACAAAATTCTGGGAGGTGTAGGGCAGTGATTCTTTTCTGAGTTTTCCAGATGAGGAAACAGAAGCCCAGAATGGGCATAGGGTCAAGTCAAAACATCAGTTAGAGATTTAGTGTTCTTTCCGCCTCACCTCTAGGTTTCCATTCACAATTCCTGCCTTCTTGCTAGTGAGTCACTCTCCAGAATTACACTGATTTCACAGTGAGAAGAGCGTCTCTGTTGACATTTTAGGAGAGTATGTCAAAATGATAGAGGTGAAGATCTTTTTTCTTTTCTGCTTTCAGTTACCGCCGAAGAGCACACGTGACTCCCAAGTCTTACCTCTCATTTATAAATGGTTATAAAAACATTTATGCTGAAAAGGTGAAATATATTAATGAACAAGCTGAGCGTATGAATATTGGTAAGTGGAACAGAATCTTATCTTTTAGGGCTTGTCTGATAGGGATGCCACTATTTTGTTTGGTGGGTATTGTTGTATTTGAAAACAAAATATTGATTTTCTTGTTAGTAATAGATTATTTTGAGGGATACCCTTATGGGTCTTTTGACCTTTCAAGAAACTCTGGGCAGAAAAAAATCTAAACAGAGGTGGGCTGTTTTTTTTGTTTTGTTTTGTTTTTTTTAATGGATGTTAACTAAATTTATTGAGGTGATCATTTTGCAATACATACATATATCAAATCATTATGATGTCCACCTTAAACTAATATAATGTTACATGATAATTAAAAAAAGAATCTATATTCAGCCATAAAAAAGAACGAAATAATGCCTTTTGCAGCAACATGGATGGACCTAGAGACTATTATACAAAGTGAAGCAAGTCAGACAGAGAAAGAAAAATATCATATAATATCACTTACATGTGGAATCTAAAAAATGATACAAATGAACCTATTTACAAAACAGAAACAGACTCACAGATTTAGAAAACAAACCTACCGTCACCAAAGGGGAAAGAGATGGAGGGGAGGGATAAATTAGGGGGTTGGGATTAACATGTACACACTACTAGATATAAAATAATCAACAAGGACCTACTGTATATAGCACAGGGAACTCTACTCAGTACTCTGTAATAATCTTTATGGGAAAAGAATCTGCAAAAGAAGAGGTATATGTATATGTATAACTAAATCACTTTGCTGTACTACTGCAACTAGCACAACACTGTAAATCAACTATACTCCAATATAAAATAAAAATTTTAAAAAAAAGAATCTGTTCTGTTCGTATATACCATGTATGTGACCACTGTGTGCACACATATACAGATGACACTGACTGTAAAGTAGTAAAACTAATTTCACCAGCTATAAGGGAAGACAGTTCTCTATATTATAGTTAACACATTTTATTTATAGCTGCTGTGATAGAGGTGGGCTGTTTTTCTTCCAGAACCATTTTATTCAACTCCTTCAACTTTGGGTCCACCCTGTTGGTCAGCGAGTCACCACAGTCGCTGAGTTGCTGCTTGCAGATGGGGAAAAGCCAGCCCTTGGGAACACCACAATTTCAGTTTTTGGTTTCATTACAATTTCCCTCAATTTGTGTAAACTTTGCCATGTTAATGCTTCTCAAATTTCTAACAAAGAAAAAGACAAAACAGAAACAAAAATGAACAAATAAAAACAAAAAGAGAGTTTACGTGAGCAATGATTTTATGAGTGTCTAGTGTATGTAGCATAAGCAGGAAAAGTGTAAATGGGGACCGATTTTATGTCCAGAAAGCATTTGGCCCAAATAATCCAAAACACCTTAGTGCTGTCTTGTCACGTCTACACAGAACGTGGTCACAAAGCATAAAGGTCTGTGAAGGTATGGTGACGATAAGAACCCTATGAGAGGAACTTTCTTCTGTTGTCTTTCTAATGGCTCACCTTCTTGAAGCTTGTCTATATGATGCTCTAGACTCAGGGGTGTGCTGAAGCTACTTGCACTGGCTCATGAGAACTGATGGCTAAATTAGGAATTTCATGATCTGGTTGCTAACACAGCCTTTATTAAAAATTAATTAACTTACAATTAAATTAATTATGTTAAAAGTGAGGGCAATAAATACTCAAAACTCATTACTTCTTAGCTATTTTTACTTTAATTTACTCTTATTAATGTTCTTGAGGAACATTATTATTTCTGTTCTATCTGTGTGGTAGAAATATTATATAATGGTGTGTTACTGAGAACCTCTTGGTAGCTTGAAATCAGACATGGTGGGAGTATTTACGCCACAGAAACTGGAAACCATACAAATGAGTGCCCTCACCCCAGACCCTGATGCTAAATGCTTACCAACACCACTCCATCTAGAGCCCAGTCGGAATGTGAGAAATTTAGTTAACCAGTTATTTTTCACTGGAGCACTGAGATTCTCAGAGCCAGTTGCAGAAGTTTTAGCGGTTATTTTCATTTTTATAGCAGAGAACCACAAAAAAAACATTAATATATTATCTGTCTCATTTGCCATGTCAGCTGCAATATGATTCAAAGGCAAAAAAAATGATAGTTACAAAGCCAAGGAAAGCATAAGTTTGTCAAAGAAGTTCCCTGGCTAAATTCAGCTTACTCATTATAGCAATGTGACTTTCCCTTAAATGTAACTAGATGATATTCTTCAGTCAGAGCTATTTTCTTCATTTCCTGATGAAACTCGCAGAAAATTGGTCAGTATTGTTGCTCCTAAAATATGTATATTTTTAAAGCATTTTGTCCATAATTATTTTGTGTTTGTTATAGTACAAATTATGGTGCCTTATAAGTAGTAAATACTGAATAAATGTTTGATGAGGGGATAGTCATATACTCAGTGTGTATGTGTGTATTTGTAAAGGTCTTGATAAGCTGATGGAGGCAAGTGAATCTGTTGCAAAACTCTCTGAAGATCTTGCAGTCAAGGAGAAGGAGTTGGCAGTGGCATCTGTAAAAGCAGATGAAGTGAGTTGGCATTTATTTTATCACTACTGTGAGGAGTATTTTTCCATATTAAAAAAAGCATTGTTTAAAAACGTTATTAAAAAGTAAACAGGGTATAAGCCTACAGACTATTTCTGGTAAGGTAATGTTTACAAAGACCATTAGATATTTTTGTTTAACTTATACCAAGACATACCTAAACTATTATATCCTCTGCTTGGTCTAAGACTATTTTTTTCTTCCCTGGTTCTGTCTGTCTCTCTTGTTTTCTGTCATCTGTTTAGGAAATTTCTGCTTGACTGCAAGTTATATTTGGTCTTCTCTTTAAGTTCCCTGCATGCTCTAGGTTTCTGGAATAACCCAAGTCCCATCTGAAGTTTGTGTCGAGGAAGGAAAAGGATAAAAAGAAGAGTTGGTTGAGTTTGTTTGTTTTTTTAAAGATACTCTTTCCAAGTTGATAGGGATATATGTGTGCTGCTCCTTTATCTGCAACTCCTCCCCCCAGTCTCAGACCGCTTTCAGCTTCCACTCACTGACAGTCAGTTAAGAATGGATACTTAAGTCTTGACCCTTAGCCAGTTACTGAAATGAGAGACATAGCATAGGAGAGACATTTAGGATATGACACCTGGTAGGCACTTAGCACCCTGACGTATGGTAGGCACTCAATAAATATTAGCTATTTTTTTGGTTATTACATGAGGCTTAATATGACTTCTGACTTTATTCTCTTGCACTGACGTTAAATAGTTTTAAATTTCTAGAAATTACATAGAATAGAAATATCATTTTTCTGAAAGCTTAAAATATTTATTTATATAGTTCATGCCTCAAAGAAGCTTAGGAAATAGAAGACTGCAAGACTGCTCAAAGGAGTTACTTTAATACACCTTAAAATATAGACAACTTAGATGGGGAATAAATTTGCTCTTACTCTTGTTTTACATTATATTGAATAAATATTCTCTCACTGCTCAAATATGTTAATTGTGCTGGAAGGGTTTCTATTTACCCTCATATGTTTCCTCAATTTAACAGGTATTAGCAGAAGTCACAGTAAGTGCTCAGGCTTCAGCCAAAGTAAAAAATGAAGTGCAGGAAGTAAAAGACAAAGCCCAAAAAATAGTGGATGAAATTGATAGTGAAAAAGTAGTAGCTGAGACCAAGCTCGAGGCGGCTAGACCTGCACTGGAAGAAGCAGAAGCAGCCCTGAATGTAAGCAGTGCATTGTTATCTCTCGCAACACAAGTCCTAGCAGGCACCATGTTCTGTTACATGAAATTAACTGTGGAATTTTTGTAATCAGGAAACTGAATTGAATTCTTAATGTGATTTATAATTTCTGAGTGTTGAAACAAATGTTTCTGTTGATTACATTTCCTAAGTTCTACCTTTTTTAAGTCTTTACTTCCCATAACTTATTTTCATTCTCAAATCAGCTTTCCATGAGAACCGAGGAATAATGCTAGTGATTATTGGCTTAAACTGTAGCCTAAGGGATTCAGATTCTTTAGAGAGCCTTCTCAGTTACTTCAGCATCCCAACTAGCCTATGTCTTGCAGCCTTTAACCTTTTAAAAAATCCCCTTGTGGTTCCCATTGCTCTTAGGATTAAAGTCCCGAGCTAGGTATCCACAGCTGTGAGACAAGAAGATCTCCATTTGCCTCTCATGACCACATGATAGATGATCTGGAGTAAAATTTACTTAACTCTCTTGGGTCTCAGTCAGGATTCTAATTCTTCATTGATCCTTGAAGGATCAATGTAAGCATAAAGGTAATGAATAGTTTGCTGGGCACATAGGAAGTACTCAATAAATATTAGTGCTACTGCTGTGATAACCTGGCTCCTGTCTACCCCTTCAATTTTATCTCTTGTCATTTTGTCCCTGCACACAGTATGATCCAGCCATACAGAAACAGCTACAGGCTTCTGCAGTAATCATGGTCTGTTACCTTTAAATGGGTCTCTCCCTCTGCCAGGAATGCTTTCTATTTTTCCTAACTTTCACTAACAAGTAAGAGTCAGTCTTCAAGACCAAGCTCAGATCTCACCCCTTCCAGAAAGTTTTCAATTCTTCTGGACCTCCTTTGTTTTCCTGTAACTCCTATACTTCTAACATGGCAAATAATCATAGTTTAGGGTAATTGTGTTTTCTCTCTCTTTTCCTTGGAGGATTCTGAGGACAGGGCTGTTTTTGGTTTGCTTTTGTTTTATATGGGAGAATGCTTGTAGTTGTTAAATACATGAATAGTTGTTAATACATGTAGTTTTTAAATAAATGAATAGATTTAGGATCATCATTTAATAAAATCATGACAATGACCAGGACACATTCTCCACCCTAACTCCTTTTGTGGGTCCTATGATAACACACAAGAGACTGATCACTGGACCAAACAAGTCTTAGGAGTTTTTTAGTGATCATATGATGTCCCAGTCCTTCTTGACTTGAATGTCAAGTAATATCTTATTTCAAACCCGGCTCACAGATAGAAACTTCCAAAAATATTTTTATGAGCCATATGTTACAATAACTTTTCTTGTCTCCTTCGAATTCCTCTCCCTTCCATGGACAGTGCAGCCCTCAAAATGAAAACTGAAGGTGAGGTTTCTGATATTCAGGACGTTGCCCCTCTTTTAATATCCATATAATACAGATTCTGTGCTTTGAAGATGCAAATTATCTAAATGTTACACATGAATGATGGTTGTTGCTAACAGAGGTCTGGGGTGGTGGGCAATGAATGATAGTGATATACTAAAGCAATTCATTGTGGGCTACAGGGGAAAAAAAATGAAAACAGAGAAACAGAAAGCCCAATTTAAACAATGAAAGAGCCATTATCTTGGAATGCAAACCCTTGAGGAGATAATGTCAGGGATTGGGGAGAAAATATGTTTTAAAGTTTTCTACTTTAATTATTTAAAAGTATGAAATTTCCACATGACTAGGAATACTGCTTAACAAAAAATATTCTGATCCCTAACCCTAAATACAGACTATCAAGCCAAATGATATTGCCACAGTCAGGAAACTTGCAAAGCCCCCTCATCTTATTATGAGAATCATGGACTGTGTTCTGTTACTATTTCAAAAGAAAATTGACCCTGTCACTATGGATCCAGAAAAACCTTGCTGCAAGCCATCATGGGGAGAGTCATTAAAAGTAAGTAAAATCTATCTCTGTAAGTCCTGTGAGGTGTACCAGGTGTCCACATCCCAGGATACTCCATATAGACCAGACACACTGGCAGACAATAATCAGTCATTGTGTACTGAAGAGTTTTTCTTAAACTGCATCTCCAAAAATGTAAGTGGGGAAAGATTTTAAAGCTGAATGCCCTCTTTTTATAAAATCTGTCCAGAACCTGTAGGTAGTATTGGCACAGTCTTGATGTCATCCCAACCCAGTCTCCAACGGGGGGTTTGTGTGGTTGGGGGCATTTAGATGCACTCACTAGATGGGAAACTTACATTGTTTTTCTTCTTTACTCTTCACTATAGAAACGGGAAGACAACCTGCAATTTATAGCTTTAGGTTGACTACTCCCATAGTCTTGATTTGTATGTCTAGAGCAAATCAATTATTACTTCTTTGAAAAAAATTCAACTTAGAAGTACATACTAACTCAGGAAGAAAGTACACATTTTCTTCCAGAGCTTACAGGCTGTAATACTATTTTTCAGTTGATGAGTGCGACGGGATTCCTGTGGAGCCTTCAGCAGTTCCCCAAGGACACAATAAATGAAGAGACTGTTGAGTTACTACAGCCATATTTTAACATGGATGATTACACTTTTGAAAGTGCCAAAAAAGTCTGTGGGAATGTGGCTGGTCTGCTGTCTTGGACACTTGCTATGGCAACATTTTATGGTGTCAACAGAGAAGTGTTGCCTCTGAAGGTAAAAGTTTCCCTTCCTCTCCCAGTAGATCAATTCTTAATAAAATCATTCATTGTTATTGCTGCCATTAAAAGACAAAGCATAATGTAGTCTAATAAAGGTAGTTTTCTCCGTTATCAAATTTTTCTTTTTCACTGTATGTCCTCTCACAAGTTCTCATTCTTTTTATATCTGTTACATGTTTCTTGGCCTTGCAGACAAGAAACCAAAATCAATTTGTTAACTTAAACTAGGAGTGAACTTATTGGGTATAATAATTGAGCTATCATGAAAGAAAACTGGCTTTAAAGTTTGGAGATTAGGTTTGGAGACTGAATTTGATTACGATATTCCAAACAAATTTTATGAAAATTAAGATCAACACCTAGAAATGTTTTAAGTTTCAAAGACAGGAAGAGAACCTTATAGGCATCTAAGAAACAAAGTTTAAAAGGTTGCTTACAAAAGAGGAAGATCAGGATGTGCACAGACTTGCCACAACCCTAAATACTAGAAAATAATGGAAAACATATGCAGAGTACTGAGGAGGAAATTACTGGGGTCCAAGAATTCAGTCGCTGGCCAAGCTGCCCTTAATGGGAACAAAAGACAAAAAGACATTCTTAAGGATGCGATTTAAGTGTTGAGGGATAAACACACACTCTCTCTGTCTCTTTCACACACACACACACACACACACACACACACAAACACACACCCCATCTATACTGGGCCAGATTGTCCTTTATGTCTGAGAGAACAGAAATACATTCTCAGGAGTGCAAAGGATTCATAAAATATATCACCCAGACACACACTACCCCCAATCCCCGCCCCCCAGCCTGTCCCATAAAGCTAAAAGTGTTGAAAGTGGTTGCTCTTTCCACTTCGTTGAAAGTGGCATGGAAAGTGGTGAGCGGGTGGGTGGCAGAGGGTTACTGTTTTCTAATAAGCCTTATAGAAATGGCTGCTTCTTTAAATTCTGCACATAGGTAGCTTTGAGAAAATTTAAAGTTTTAACAAAGGGAAATGATGAGCAAATATAGCAAACACACCCAAACAAAAAGATACCAAGAGAGAAATGTTACTATAAATGTAGAATTCAAGAAAAAAATAAGCACTTAGAAGAACAGTTATTTTTATTGATAAAAATTATGATCCATAGTGAGACTTAATTGTAATAATGCTTTATGCGATAAATAAAATAGCGTCAAGTTACATAAGGCAAAATCCATTAATAGTTTAAGTGGAGTTTTTTAACAAAAAAGAAAATCCTGTAATTTGATATTGTGGCATATGCTATCAATCCACAACAGGTCTGGTAGGCAGAGGGCCAGCTTTAGAAGGGACCGTGCTTGGCTTACTGCTCTGTTATCACCCTCTTAATTTTTAAACAAGGGGTTCTGCATTTTCATTTTGCACTTTTATGTAGCCAGTCCTGAGTAGGCATAAATTAATAATTATATAGAGATTTTGCACTATATTATTTTTAAAGTTGAATAGCTACATTGAACTTTCTTCATATGAACAAAGAATATCAAATTATTTCCAGTGTCCAAGAAACATTTACAAAAATTGATGATATTCAATTGTAGAAGACTTTGATTCAATTCCCAAAAGCAAAAATTTCTGAGACCTCATTCTCTGACTATAACAATAAAAATAAAATGCTTATTTTTTTTATAAAAGCTAGTCACTTCTATTTAGAAAATGATGACAAAAAGCTAGTTACCAAAGCTTTTGTGATGCGGCCGAAATGCTACCTTCTCAGCCTTTAAGTGAATCAAAGAAACTAAACACTCCAGTATATATATACTCATTTATAAGCATACACACACACACAGACAATTTAGGGAAAGTAGAAAGAGCTAATAAAAATAACATTAAAAATTAGAAAAAAGTAGTAAAATTAAAGAATTGGTGCTTTGCAAAAAATATATATATATGAGATATGTAATGAATATAAAAGATAAATCCATATAATTACAGATTATAGATTTAAATAATTAAAAAGCAGAATCTAAAGTTATTTGTAATATGTTAGAAAATCTAAATGAACTTAAAATTTCCTGAGAAAAATAGCTAATTTCAAAAAAACAAATATTGAGAAAGAAAATAAGAAAGTTACAAAGGAACTTCAACCCCAGAAGGCTCTAGGGCTATATTACTTTACTGATTAATTACTTTAAATTTATAAGAAACATAAGTATCATGCTATAGGACTTAGAGAAAGAGGAAAAACTACTATTATAGTAATTTCACTTCAAAAAATCTTTACCAAGAAAACAATCCGAAATGTTTACATACCCAATAGTATTCATCACAGCATTATTTATAATAGTTAAAAATGGGCAGAAGACTTCCCAGGTGGCACAGTGGTTAAGAATCCATCTGCCAATGAAAGGGACCTGGGTTCGAGCCCTGGTCCGGGAAGATCCCACATACCGTGGAGCAACTAAGCCCATGTGCCACAACTACTGAGCCTGCGTACTGCAACTACTGAAGCCCACATGCCTAGAGCCTGTGCTCTGCAACAAGAGAAGCCACCACAGTGAGAAGTCCATGCACCACAACGAGGAGTAGCCCCCGCTCGCTGCAACTAGAGAAAGCCTGCATGCAGCAACGAAGACCCAACGCAACCAAAAATAAATTAAAAATAATAATAACATAAAAATGGGGAGTAGGGGAGAAAGATATGTCTAAAAGTAAGGCAAAAGTTAAGTAAATTATGATATATCCAAATTGTGGGATATTATGCAGCCATATAACTAATGTTCATGAAAAAGTGTTTAAGGATGTGAGGAAATTATATTACTCTAAGTGAAAAAAAAATCAAAATGCTAGTTATCCACTCCTTGACACAATACTCACAGACTCTTTCTGGGTAAAATCATGAGTAATTTTTTTTTCTCCTTCCCATTCATTTCTGCGATTTCCATATTGAACATTAATAATTAAAAGGAAAAAAATGAACTTTAATGAAATTTCTCTGCTTCCCCAGCTGAAGACAACGAAACAGATGACTTCCAAATAGGGCAAAAATTATGTAGTAACTTATGCTACTATTTACCAATTAAAAGCACGAATGTTTTGTAGCACTAATACCTCTACACTAATCACATCTTCTTCCTTTTAAGGCTAACTTGGCCAAGCAGGAGGGCCGTTTAGCAGTTGCCAACGCTGAACTGGGGAAGGCCCAGGCCCTGCTGGATGAGAAGCAAGCTGAGCTGGATAAAGTGCAAGCCAAATTTGATGCTGCAATGAATGAGAAAATGGTGAGGTTAAATACACAGAAATTACTAATACGACGTACTGAACTGTTACACAAGTATGTGTTGTGTTTAGAAATCCAGCAAATGTTTACACTGAAAAAATATTTACCTGAACGCCCTTACTCACTGGCTATGTCTGCTTATTTTGGATCTTCAACACTCCACATTCTTTTTTTCTGTTTTTAGTAATTATTTTCTATAAGAAGAAGCTGTGATGTCATACCTAAGAGTATTGACTTTGGAGTCAGAAAACTAGGTTTGATATCCAGTTCAGTCACTTATGAATTGTGCAGTTGGGGGTGATTGACGAACTTTATCTGTTAAATACAGATAAAGCTACAACCTTATGGTATAGGTTGTAAGCAGTGGTGGTCTGGTAAACGTTCAACAATCAGCTTGTCGGGGCGGAGGCTAGGGGGAGAAGAAAGCCTTGATTTGCCGTGTTTGCTGATTTCTGTGGTCTAGGTACCCCCTGCCACTGTCCATTTTAAGCCGTCAATGTGACAAGACGACACATGTATGGGAAAAGATGCAGCATGCCATTATATACTATTTCCACCATGCAGATGCAATGAACTTAACCTCAAGAGTATAGATAATATGAAAATGTAGTAAATAACTAGAAATTGATGAATTTTGATTATTTATTACCTTTAACGCGTTTATGTAATTTAGTTGAGCTATGTAATTTAATTTAATACTGTAATTTAATTTTTAATAATAGCTGTGTTTAACACCAGCTCACAAATTTTCTGAAAAATGTAACAACTGACTCTTTTGAGCTGATACAAGCTGGCTTCAGCATACTACTGTCGTGTAGGATTTTTCTGGGGAAAAAAATCCTTTGTAAACTGCAAAGAACTCAGAATTATTATTAAATCCAAGAAAAAGGTATATTTATTGTTTTGAGAATATTTAATAGAAATACTATTTACGTTATGTGATTTGGATTCTCTCTTACAAAATGGCTCTTCTTGAAATTTCGTGAGGTAAAATAACTATATTATGAATGAATTACAAGAATTTAATATGTAAAAATTTACTGACACTATATTTTTAGATTATATTTATTTTGCAAATTAAGAAATTCCTCCATGTATTTTTATGTGTGAATATAATGGATGTTTGATTAAGCAATCTAAGAAGCTCTTTGAGACATTCTCCCTTTATGAATGTAGGATTTGCTTAACGATGCTGACATGTGCCGGAAAAAGATGCAGGCAGCTTCCACCCTCATCGATGGATTGAGTGGAGAAAAAGTCCGATGGACTCAGCAAAGCAAAGAGTTCAAAGCTCAGATTAATAGGTATAAATTTTGGTCTTTGATATAATTGCTTTCCTTCTTAGTCATCACCCCAAAGGCCACCTCTTTGTGGCATGGGGGAACATAAAGTCTCATTCCTTGAAGTGCTTTTCTCCTCTGTTTCCATATCCCCATCTCAGAATCCCATCATCTAAGAAAGTGCTTAGAGCTTGAGTCCCACACTCTCAGTAAAATGGAGAAGGAAGAAAACTTGGTGAAACATTTTTAACCTCAATTTTGGTTCAACAGTGTGGGCTTTCGGTGTGAGAATGCTTCTAACATTGTCTGGATTTGCCAGAACAATCTAGTTACTGGTTCCAGTTCTATACTGTTCACCTCAAGGATTTTGATAGTGTGAATCAACAGTTTGTTCTAAATGGAAAGGTATCTTGGGCTGGTGTCTTCTGAAAACTGAAAGAGAGGGAATGAGAGGTTCGTAGGAGAATGGCAAAAAAAAAAAAAAGAGGATGAAGAAGAAGTAGTGGTTAAATCAAGATTGAATCTGAACAAGACTAGGGCATGGGATGGGAAAAGAATGCTTTCCTCATCTGGAAGTCAAGCTTCAGGACCTGCAGGCTTCAGAAAGGAGCCTTCTTTCTTGCTCCCTGACTTACTCCGAATGAGGCCACCCCTACGCCGTTTTGAGCCTTTAGGCTCCTTTTTGCATGGTCTCTCCACGTCTGGCTGCCAAGTGTTAAGCTGGGAGCAAAGAAGGACTTCATCTAGTAACAAAACTGCCTGGTGGCCTTTCAAACTCCTTACTGGGAGAACTTAAAATGTGTTAGTGATTCACTTTGTTTTTTCTTAACAGACTTGTAGGTGATATTCTGCTGTGCACTGGATTCCTTTCCTATCTTGGTCCTTTCAATCAGATATTTAGGAACTATTTGCTTAAAGATCAATGGGAGGCAGAGTTGAAAGCACGGAAGATTCCTTTCACTGAAAATCTGAATCTTATTTCAATGTTGGTGGATCCTCCAACAGTAAGTGTTACTTTCCTTACAGCATTATTTGAATTTCATTTTATTTCCTACTCACTAAGAAATTAAGGTACACCTAATTTTTTCTTTTTGCATTTAATTGAAAAGATTGTTTTGAAAATGCTGAAGTGTTACAAACTTTTTTTTCTTTGTGATGCAAAAGTTCCTTAGCATTTTAAGAAATCTTGCTTTCAAATTAATACCAATTGCACTGCTATGAGTGAAAAGATCATTTGTGAGTTATAGGCTTGCTAATACTGAGCTCTTCTAATAACCCTCCATTATTTACACCAGTCCTATTAAATCACATTTTCTAACAAACATTCTAGGAAAATGTAGGTGTTAGCTGGCCGTAAGTACTGGTATTAACTTTCTTTTGATCATTAACCATCTTTTTATAATGTCCAACAGTATAATACAATAGCATGATCTGACATCACTGAGTAAAAGCATGCACTGCTGTACTAACCTTCCTTGCTGGGAATTTGATGCCACTGTCAATTTTTAGCATACCTTACAGAGCTCCTGTGGTATGAAATGCTTTCCAGGCAATCTGTATTCATGAGCTGCTTTTTGATTTGTAAATATGTTCCCCAGTTGCAGTTTCCCTAGGAAAGCCAAACTATTAATTTCAAGTTACCGCTATTTAAAAGTCAAAAAATAATCTTTTTCAATTCAAACAGTGTTCAACTGGTCCTTACAGGGAAGAGTAATGTATTGGAGATGCACTGGGCACAGGTGAGGTGAAGTGGGACAGGATATTCTTTGTCGATGGTGGCTTTTGGTGGAGCTGGGATAATTTAACGAAGGTGGAGCCTGGTTGGCTCATTGCATCTTGGATGATTTTGTTGACCACGTGGAGCCAGGCTGACAATTCCCTCTTGATTTTGAAAGGAAATATTAAGAAAAACGTCATTAATGAGTTCCTACCAATATAATATTTCATCTCCCCTAATTTCTCTGCCTCCAGCTATGCAATGTCCCTTCCCCCATGTAAGCAGAACCAGAGGGCAGGAAGGGGAAGTTTCAGAGACTTAAAATTAACCCTTAGGGCTTACCTACTCTGAGGTCTCAGAGTATTCATTATCTCCACCACCTCCAGCCCATCTGGATCCCACCACCCGCCCAGTCTCACCATATTTCAAGTCCCTGCTGTTCTCTGAATGTTCAGCAACCATGCTTCAGAATCCCCAAATCAGGTTTAATATGCAATCAATTGACAATATTTCCTCATAAGTATGAAAACACAATATAAAGGACTAAACCTAGTCTTGGGTTACTAGAGAAAGGATTTATTAGATGATATATCTGTTTCTTTTAATTTGATGTTGTTTGGTTCACATTTACGAGTCTGATTTTTTTTCTAGGTACTTGTTCCATAGTCTCAGTGGGACAAATATGTCCAAATTTTAAATTCTTTTATATCGTGGCACTGTTAATCACTAACAAAAGCCTTCCTGTGTTCCTTTGAATGGCCACATCCATTTCCTGTTATTCAGATTGGTGAGTGGGGGCTGCAGGGATTACCAGGAGATGACCTCTCCATTCAGAACGGCATCATTGTGACAAAGGCCACCAGATACCCACTCCTCATAGACCCACAAACTCAAGGCAAAACTTGGATTAAATCAAAGGAAAAAGAAAATGACTTGCAGGTATGTATCATTTGGTGCATGGGAAAGTAATCTTGAAATCATGGCGTTTTCCCACAATTTCAGTTGAATCTGTCAGTCATAAAGTTGTCATCTCTATGATGATAAATGTTTGCTACTTTACACCCTTGAGTTTTGTAACAGTGATTTGGGACAAATGCTCTGATTATTTTCTCTCTTGTGTTCTCTCTTGATCTCACTCTCCTTCTCTCTGTCCACTTTTCTGGCTCAATTGCTTTTGCCAGTGTTGGATGTGGCCTTTATTCTGGTCCTTGAGTTTGGGCTTATAAGAAAATGACAAGAATAAGACTTGTGATTCCTCAGTTTAAGGCCATTTGCTCCAACCTAGCTTAACCACTTGGTAGTACCACATAGCACGCTAGAGTCCAGTATTGGAGTTGGATTCTACCAAGGTGTTAATCCTAAGGTAGAGGTAGACAAAGGCAGGACTCCAACATTCCTGGCTCCTTTGGAGATCTTGTTACATGGATGTTTCAATTCAATATTACAATATGGACTATTCATTGTTTGCTCCACACTGTTCCCAGTTCCAAGCCTTCTGGATGCATAGTTTTGCTTGTACTATGTCTGCTTACCAGAATGTCTTCTCCACCCAACTGCCCACTTTGCTTACATCCCAGATAAAAATCTTAAACATTATTCAAAGTCCACATCCAATGCTACTTTTACCCAAACTTGCCTGAGTCCCCAGCTTAATATAGCCTGTCCTGACTCCTCATGCATCGTGTATTTTTGTCATGGACTAGGAGCCTGCCTTAAATTATTGCTCTTTGCACGTTTGTCTTTTATCTCTAATGTACCATAAACTTTTTGTTAGCAAGGCTTATGGTTTTACACCATCTTTATATTTTCTGCGCAGCTCTTTATATAGGGTAGTAATTTTGATATTTATTGAATTAAATGAATTAATCAAAGTGTGTCATCATTACAGGAAAACAAACAAACCCAGAAAAATCATGTGGTCATCTTGATAAATGCAGAAGAAGCAGTTGGTAAAACTTAAAAACTTAACAGCAATTCATGATAAAACTTCCAGCAAACTAAGATTAGGAGAGATCTTCCTTAATCAGATAAAAAGTATTTACAAAAAGCCTACAAGAAACACCATATTTAATGGTGAAACATTGAAAGATTTCCTTCTGAGATCAGGGCTTTGCAGGCACGTGGACACTGTCTAGCACTCTGGATCACCTCAAGATACTCCCACCTCATTAAGACTCCAGTCCGTGTTTACTTAGAAAACCCAGAAAAGTCCTGGGAAGTGAGCATAAGTGGAAGGGAAGAGTTAAGGGAAAGGGAGTCGATGAGAACGCAGTTCCTGAGGAGCTGTAGACACAGAAGTGCATGAGTGGCGTTCCTGCTCCTGAACCCAGCTCCCTGGATCCAGCTCAGCTATAACTTGTCCCTTGCTCCCTTGCTCCCTTCCTCACTCCTCTTGTCTCCCTTGGCTGTTGATCTCCCTGCTCATCTTATTCTTATTTTTCCTGATTGTGTCTTTATCTCTCCATTTCGGCATTAAACTCATTGATAGCCTTCAGTCATGTCCTTCCTGATGCAACCCTGTCCCAAGAAGCTTCTTGAGGAAGTAACAGAAATATGCCAGAGACACTTCCTTATTTTAAAAACCATCAACTGCTAGGATGTAAGCAAATTGAACTGCATCCTTTTTACTCAGAAAACATTATTTTTCTGAATATGTGGATAAGCACATACACAAACACAAATAAAAGAAAATAAAATGAAACAAAACTATTATTTCTGTGCTTGGGAAGGAAGGCAAAATGAAAAATGAAACACTTGATAAATGAAAAACAAAACATATTTTATATGTCCAGGGCTGCATCGAGGCCATCTTCAATGCCCTCTCCAGCACCTACAGCTCTGACCTCTGGAAAGAGAATGTATTCACTTAATTCCCCTGTAAAGAATTCACTGACTACTTTGTAAAGCCTGAATGCCAGAGTATCCGTGCAGGAGATACAGGCTCTTGTGGTGGCTACCACAAGCATTCCTCCATGAGAAGAATCAAGTGAATTAAACCTGAAATTATGACTCTAAGATAGTATTTCAAGTTTACAAAAGATATTGAAGGTGGTTAAAGGTAATCTTTAATAAATTGACAATTTGAAAATTATTTTTTTACTTGGTGTATTAGTCAGGGTTTTCCAGAGAAACAGAACTGAAAGGATATCTAGGTATAGATATATAGAAAGAGTTTTATTATGAGGAATTGGCTTATGGGATTATGGGGTCTGAGAAGTCCTAGATCTGCTATCTACAAGCTAGAGCCCCAGGAAAGCCATTGGTGTCGTTCCAGTCCAAACCCTAGAAGGCCTGAGAACCATGGGAGTCAATGGTGTAAGCCTCAGTCTGAGTCTGAGGTCCCAAGGGCAGGAGAAGATGGATGTCCCAGCGTAAGCAGAGAGCAAATTGGCCCTTCCTCCACCTTTTTGTTCTATTCAGGCCCTTAATGGATTGGATGATGCCCGCCTACATGGATGGGGCCCACCTTTTCTTAGTCTGCCGACTCAAATGCTAATCTCTTCCAGAAACAACCTCACAAACACACCTTGAAAAGATGTTTGCAAGCTATCTGGGCATCCCTTAGCCCAGTCAAGTTGACACATAAAATTAACCATCACACTTGGGAAGGACATCACAAAAATAGAGTTTGCGTCTTGGGAAGTAGAGTAGGACAATTACGTTTAGTCTTCCTGGGACCTTGTTTCATCTTGTTTAAGTAAGCTAGTTGAAGCTCTTTGTTTAGATTCATTTACCTTATCAACTCATAGTAAGGTCTTTCGCAGCACATCATTTATATAAATAAAGCTATCCATCTGGGGGAAAAAATTCCTTCGTGTGCAGGATATTTTGTTTTAGTTATTTCCTTTTTAACCAAAACAGGACAAAGATAGACTTATTTAATTTTTCAATTCCACACCTTTTTTCGTTGCAAGTGGGAGATAATATTTTTAAATTTCACTCTCCTAATCACCTGCTGTCCCAGTGGATCTTCCTTGCGTCTTGGGATCGGCACTCACAGTAGCATAAAGGCAATAGTTGAATTCAGAGGATAGCGTATGCGAAGGTAGAGAGTTGAGGACTGAACCTTTGGGAATCCTCACACTTAGGCAGGGGGAGGGATCACTGGAGAAATAAAGAGTTCAAAGCCAATTGGCTAATGCAAAGATCAACCAGCCCAGTGTGTCTATTTTAACTAATAACAAACATTGATCTAAAACTGGGGGGCCCCACCAGGCATTCAGAATTCTAATTTTTTTTAATGTAAAAATATAAAAAGTGAATGTATTAAGTCTTTTAGGTTGATTTTATGCAAAGTATCATATTCTTATTTTATGTCACTCTTAGAGACAGAATACATGGATGGACCCTTAGTTTGACTCAGTGTATCATTTTTGATATTTCCATGCTTATTTTTTAATCATTTATTCATCTCATAGGTGTCCTGAGAAGATAAGTGAATATCACAAAAATGCAAGTTAGTTTGCTTTATCTGAATGATTGTAGCTATGTAAGTTTAAAGGATTAATCCTTGATCACTTCTCTTCCGTCTGCCGGAGCAGAGCTCTGACCTTCCATCTAAGGAATGCCACTTGATTCTCCTCTTTTGATCTGAGAGACCCCCATTACACACCCAGGGCTTCCACAAAGTCATGACCCACCAAGTTTTGAAAATTAATTTTTGTTTGTTACTTTCATTTTTATAAGTAAGTCTTCCTATACAGTCCTTAGAATTCTTAGTCACTTATCCAACATATCTCTGGTTTCCACTCAGGAACAGGCACATTCTTTGTAACATTTATATAGCAATGAACTCTTTATTTGTAGATAACCTCTCTGAACCATAAGTATTTCCGCACGCATTTGGAGGACAGTCTTTCCTTGGGCCGACCCCTTCTCATTGAGGACATTTGTGAAGAGCTGGATCCAGCCCTGGATAATGTATTAGAAAAGAATTTCCTTAAATCAGGCACCACTTTCAAGGTGAGCTTCGAAAAAGGGGGAAAAAAAAGAAAAGGAAAAGAAGAAAAGAACAATGGTGACATCTACTTATCTTTTTGAGCATAGCAGTGAAGACAATTTCCTTCAGGTGGTACTATTTGACACGCTGGAAAAAAATTATTTCCAAACTCATATTCAGTGTTCCTTTTTTAAAAAATAGTATATAAAAAATACAGGGGGACAACAATATCTTGGTAACAATAGCCGTTTATCCAAAACTAACATATTAAGGAAAGGCATCTTGTCATAATAATATATTAGTGTTACACACAAAATATGTACATTTTAGCAGCTCTGAGAAAGTTGGTTTTCGAGCCATGTATACATGTATACAATGAAGCCTGTGTTTCCTCACTGGATAAAATGGCATTTTTGGTTAAGTCTATGGACATTGATTTTATTTCTCTCTTTATAAACTTTCAATCCAAACTCAGACTTTGCTGGAAGCAGTGGAATACAGTTCCCGATCATTGGTGATAACATGCATTGTTTTCAATGCAAGTGTCTCTTTTTTAATTGGTTTCATTCTTTACTTTTAGGCTTCTGTGGTTTTATTGAATGACAGCATTTCTGACTGAGATATTTTTGCTTTGGACAACTTAATTTCATGAATATCGGTGAATAAGAATGCCAGTTTTCTCATTAAACAAAGACAGATTTATTCAGAAAAATTTTCTTCATAATGTGAATTCTTTTATATGCCATATTTAATATGCCAAAAGAGGTTGTAGTATGTCCATTCCTGAAGGCCTTTTAAAAGACCCAGATTCTTATCTGCAATGTGAAGGTCATGATGCCTGAGAATTAGTGCCTTAGCAATGTGGTTTTCAATCACAGGAAGGATTAAAATTAATTAAAATTTTAAGTCATTTTAAAATGTTATAATTTCCACCTGAGCTTTAGGTAGCAAACCCAGTTGTTTTCAATACACTGAAAATTGTGGTGTTTAAGATAAGTGTTAACCTTCTCGGGAAAAAAGTTGGCATTTTTTTCTCTGAAAATTTCATTAACCCTTTCTCTTGTCAAATATGCTTCAGATATGACTGTGAAATGCAAAAAGAAATAACACTTCTTTTTTTTTTTCACTTCTTATAAACACAACAAATTTCCATAGCAGGAAACAATTTCCTCAGGTGGGAAAAAACAATCAAATATGAGGCATGTCTGAGTTTTCCTTTATTCAACATTTGCTTTGGATAAATTTTTCATTTAATTTGCTTGGTGTCATGGCTAAAAACATTTTCAGGCAGGACCACAAGTCTAAATTATTCTGATGGAATAGGCTTTATTATTTAAGATCACTGATTAAAATTTTACAACTGATTTTTGTAATTCATTCATTTCACTGCACTGACTTTTGATAAACTCTCTCCTAAACTGAACCCAAATTTCTTGTCTTGTCCTTTAAGCTGTTTGTAATTTAATATTTGAATTGATGTAGGTGAAGGTCGGAGATAAGGAATGCGATGTCATGGATACATTTAAACTTTATATTACAACAAAGTTACCAAACCCTGCCTTTACCCCTGAGATCAATGCTAAAACGTCAGTCATTGATTTTACTGTTACCATGAAAGGACTTGAGAACCAGTTACTAAGGAGGGTAATTCTAACAGAGAAACAGGTAATAATTTCTCAAGGTAAAGAACTTCTACTTATAATAAATTTTAATAAACGTTTTAAATGTATTGGGAAATTGTTGAGTATATGGAAAAGAAAAAATTGAGCAAATCGTAGTTACCTTTGTTAGCATAAATATTTGTTTTGTAGTCTCAAGTCCTGTTGAGAAATCATGTAACTCACCTCTCCTCCAACACCAAAACCACACGTGCACACACACACCACTCTTTCTACTTCTGACTTTAAAGCTTTGGGTATGTTGACTTTCATATCTATCGCCCTATGGATGAATAGTCTTGGATACACCTGGAAAATTCAATAAAATAATGATCCTGGAAAAGAAGAACTTGCTCTGAATGAGTATTGTTACCACTATAGTAGTTTCAACTACTACACTGCAATAGTAATTGATAGTACTTGATTGTAATTGATAACACCACAATCTAATAATCTAATGATCTAGAGAGCCATACTTTTATCTTAATTAAATGAAACTTGCACTGAAGCAGAGAAATTAAGTATAATTGAGGGTTCTGATAAAACAAAGAAAAAGTTAAGGCTGGAAGATTTTAAGAGACTGATAGATTAAGTTTTAAGATAAAGCTCAGAAAACATTAAATGTTATGTATAAAATATAATTTTATATATTTTCATTGTATAAAATATATTTATAAAATCTGAGAAAGTTTATATTTGCTAAAACGTAATTAATGTTAGTATTAAGGTTTCAAGGAAAAGGCAAGGTTAGAAATAATAAGACCAGAGATGCATAAAATGGGAGGGTGAGAGAAAGAATGGCAGAAGACTTAAGGAAAGGAGGAAAGGAAGTGATATGAACAGATGGCTACAAATACAGAGGAAGATTCAAAAAGGAAAAGAGAAATGATACTGACACCAGATAAATAGAGGGCTCAGTAAAAAGAGAAGTAAAATCCTACCTGGTTAACAAGAAATGGCTAACTTGGGGCAGGCCCTTGAAAGGCAGCCAGTCTGGTGGAGTAAAAGGAGCCCAGTTCCAGCTTCCACTCTCATTAGCTGATTTTTTTTCTTTTAATATTTATGTATTTATTTATCTTGGCTGCACCAGGTCTTAGTTGCGGGCACACAGGATCTTCGTTGTGGCACACGGGATCTTTAGTTGCGGCATGCAGACTTCTTAGTTGTGGCATGCATGCGGGATCTAGTTCCCTGACCAGGGATCGAACCTGGGCCCCCTGCATTGGGAGCATGGAGTCTTACTCACTGGACCACCAGGGAAGTTCCCCCTCATTAGCTGTTTGATCTTAGTTTCCAAGAAACTGCCCAGGGCTTATGCAATCTAGAAAGGGAATCATCTCACTTTCACAGTCTGGCAGAGAGCATGGACCCCTCAGTTCACTGCCTCGATCACCTCTTAGGGCCATGTGGTATCAACTGTTGAAAATTAGTCCTTCCTTCTTGGTCTACCTGGTGCTGTTGGTCTGTTCTGAGATGGTGCCTCATTGGTCCAGATCCCCCATGCAGGCTACACTAACTTCTGTGAGGCAGCCCACACCACCATCTAAAGTACACTCCACGTCCCCAGAGCGCCCCATGCTCACTCTTCTAGGCCTTAACTTCCTCTTCAAGAGATGCACTAGGATGCTAACACCAGCCTTGCTGGAAAAAACAAAGTGCACACTTAATCTGCAGGAGGACATCCTGACTGTGATGTTTAACCCTCCTAACAATCCTGCTCTTACACCCCCATTTTACAGATGAACAAATGGAGACCAAGGAGAATAAGGTCTTAACCCATAAGAGCACATAGACTTTCCACCCTGCCAAGCCTCGTAGATAAGCTCTACAGTTCATGCTGTAAAACTCACAAGTCGTCCATTGTACCATGATGCTTGTTTTTCCATATCACACTGAAAAGGACGCTAACATGATTTCATTTTGTCCACATATTTCTGTACTGCCACTGCTGGGATGACTGCTTTAATGAAGACAATTCATTAGCTATTCTCTGCAAATACAGCCATGATCTTCATCACCACCCTATCAAATACTGCAAGCCACTAGTACAATGGCAGTATACTAGTCTTGGAGTTGGGGGACAAGGATATTAGGCTCATCCCTTCTAGTAAGTAGCTGTGTGTATTATATTGCCATGTTATTTGGAGTTAATATTTCTGGGTCCTCAGTTTCCCCAGATGTAAAATAAAGTTGTTGAACTAAATTCAGTACACTTCAATTTAACAAATATTTATTAGGTTGAGTCGCTTCTCTGCAAAGCCTCAAGATAAGTGCTGTCAAGGATACAAAAATGAATAGGGGATAAACACCAAGGTCCTACTGTATAGCACAGAGAACTATATTCAATACCCTATGATAAACCATAATGGAAAAGAATATAAAAAAAGAATATATATATATACATATATATATATATATATATATATATATATAAAACTGAATCACTTTGCTGTACAGCAGTAATTAACACAACATTGTAAATCAACTATACTTCAATTTTTAAAAATGAATAGGACAAGTTCCTGCCCTCTAGATGCACAGAATCTAGTTGGAGGGATATAGCTGACACATAGATTGTGATGCAAGCCATAGTAGATGTACAGAGGAATGCCGTGCTGTGGGTTTTAACTGACAGACTGGTATAGGAAGACTTTCTGAAAGTGGTGGTATTTCCGTAGCAGTTTTTCAAGAAACTTTCTCAAATAAGTAGTTTAAAAACACATTTTTAATGCAATTCTAAGTACAGTGTGTGATTCTGTATAAGATCAAAAAAGAATGCTACAGGGCTCCCCTGGTGGCGCAGTGGTTGAGAATCCGCCTGCCAGTTCAGGGGACACGGGTTCGAGCCCTGGTCCAGAAAGATCCCACATGCCGCGGAGCGCCTAAGTCCGTGTGCCACAACTATTGTGCCTGCGCTTTAGAGCCCGCGAGCCACAATTACTGAGCCCATGTGCCACAACTACTGAAGCCCACGCGCCTGTAGCCTGTGCTCCGCAAAAAGAGAAGACACCACAATGAGAGGCCTGCGCACCGCAACGAAAAGTAGCCCCCGCTCGCCGCAACTAGAGAAAGCCTGTGTGCAGCAATGAAGACCCAATGCAGCCAAAAATAAATAAATAAAAAAATTTTTTAAAGTAATATTAAAAAATGCTATAAAGAATGCTTTTGAGACAATTTAATTTACTCTATATTTAGCAAGAGTATTATATCCATGTTAAATATTCTGAATTTGAAAATTACACTATGGTTGTATAAGAGAATGTCCTGTTGCCTAGGAGATGTGTTAAAGTTTTCACAGATAAAGTATCATGACATATGCAAACAGTTCAGCAGTAATAATAACAGTAATGATAAAAAGTATTATATAGAAATAGTGATAAAGCAAAATGTTATTTGAGGAATCTAGGTGAAGGGTATATGAGAGTTCATTGTACCAGTCTTGTAACTTTTCTGAAAGTTTGAAATTTTTTTCAAAGTATAATTTTAAGACTATATTATTTATGTAGAAAAGAATATACCTTCCAGACATCCAATTTAGCCCCTCTGGTAGAAGATGCAAAAAAATGGAAAATGGATTTGTATTGGCAGCTGGCTATGTCAAAGCAGGTACCTGGTGTTCCTATAGTCAGGTCCCAGCTCAGGAGCTCCATTTGGCTTGAGTAGCCTCTTGGTTACTTGGTATTAATGCTTCTTTGTCTCTAGCCCTTCTGACTGCAAATGAAGTTAGCATTTCTGGCTGAGGCGGTATATGGGAACAGGGTCAAGAGAATGGGACAGTCTTAATTTAAAAAAACTTAAAGTTGAGAAGAGAGCTGAGCAAAATTATTTTAGCAGGTTTATCTCATTCATGCCCGTGTAAGTGCTATGGAAACTTAATGCTAATGGGCATAATCTTTAAAAAACTGTCCAGAGAAATAAAAATACAAATAGATTTGACTAACGATAGTGTCATTTGAATGGCACTTTTGTTTAAACTTTTAAAAATGAATAATAAACACTAGTAGGTTGCATTTGCCATAATAACTGGTAATTACAGTTCTGATGTTATTTTTTTTTAATAACAGGAGTTAGAGTCTGAGAGGGTTAAACTTTTGGAGGATGTGACTTTTAATAAGCGGAAGATGAAAGAACTTGAAGATAACCTTCTCTACAAATTAAGTACTACAAAAGGTATTGTGTTACTAAGAAATAATCACATAATGGATTGTGAATAAATAAGGATTTCTTGTACCCTCTTTTCAATGCTCTCATGATTACAGATATTAGGAAACAGTTGAGTTATCCACGCAAAAACAAGCAAGGCAATTTCCATCTAGACATTACAGAGGGACTGCAGAGAATCTGATATCTGAATTAGCAACCGGCATCTGAGCATTTGATAATAACACAGTTTTCTTGATATAATTGCTCTCTCCCGAGAAAAATAAGGGCTCCCAATACAGCTAGGTAACTCACAACAGGCTAATTTGCTTGCCGAAAGGAGACTAATGTGCTCAATCTATTTTGTGTTTTTTAGATTGACTCTTTCATCTGGTGTTGAAATGCAATTGCCACAGTGGGTTATGATGTGTGTAATGTTGTCAGAGACACTTGAGCAGCCCAGGCTCAGTCACTCTGGACTTGACCTCCCACTTAGAAGTCAGGGATAGGTTCTCCTCTGGGCAGTCAGATCATCGTACCACCCCCTGGGATATATTGTTCTGTAGTAGGCAAATTACAGCAACCTAAATTCTACCATTCATTCGCAATCTAATGATGAATACTTCCCAAAAGCAC
This sequence comes from Aethalodelphis obliquidens, assembly GCF_003676395.1. Lineage (NCBI taxonomy): Eukaryota > Metazoa > Chordata > Mammalia > Artiodactyla > Delphinidae > Aethalodelphis > Aethalodelphis obliquidens. The sequence continues at coordinate 10,858,351 of NW_020837975.1, forward strand.
TTTAACCCTTGGATTTAAAAACAAAAAAACTTAACCTCCCAGAAGTACATTAAGTGTTACTCTCACAGCAGTCTCCAGCACTTTAAGGTGACCTCATGGAAAAGGCCTTTTATCTGCCTTCATTGCACTGCTTGTGCTAATGAAGTTGTCTGTCTCGTGGTCCATGACATCTCCCAGCCATTTGATGCCTCTGGGCATTGTAAATATTACCAAGGAGGACTGACTGAGGATCCAGCCAAGAGTTTGAGGTTAGTCACAATTTGGACTTCCCTAGCAGACCTAGCGTGCCCATCAGAGCAAGTAACTCAGCACCTTCCAGAAGCACCCACCTGCTTCTAGGTAGGCCAGAGCACCGCTCTCTGCAGATATCGTGACCGTTATCTCAGCACCTCCAGAGCACCTTTCTGTGTCTTAAAATTGAGATTTTTTATTTCTATGTTTATTGTCGTAGACATGTTATGTCTGTTAAAAACAATAATGAAGAGTAAAACTAAAAATAAAATCAGGATTTTTCTTCCTGGTTAGACACTTCAACTGTCTCCTAACTCATTAGAGACATAGAAGGACCAGAGTTCTCAATGTCAAGGACTGTTGAACTAAAGCAGGAGTAGAGAAAGTACGATTCACCTGTAAGCTGGTGTGTAATTCACACTGTGAGACAAGTGGGAAGGAAAAGCCTGTGATACTGTGAGGGGAACCATCAAGATGATAATGGAGGTGAAAGCCATGTCATAGGAACAGCTGAAACCACTGGGACTGGAGGGAGATGTGAATTTTCTTCAGACATTTGAAGACCAGATTTGTGGGCTGCCTTGAGAATTGCCTTTTACAGATTTTCAGGCAGAGTGGGGGACAAACCCTAGGCAGGAATGTTTAGAACGGATTCAGGCATCGGATGCCTGGTTAGACTAGAAGCCTCTCATGTCTTAAGATTCTGCCCTTCCATCCTGTGGGCTTTGAAAAAGTCAAGTTGAAAATTAACGCGGTGATTTCAGAAGTGATGCATCTCGTTTCGCGGCTTTCCCGTCTTGTGTTCCACAGCTTTCCTGTTTGGTTTTTAGGTTCCTTGGTAGATGACGAATCTCTCATCGGTGTCCTCCACACCACCAAGCAGACAGCAGCTGAAGTAAGTGAAAAACTACACGTGGCTGCGGAAACAGAGATCAAGATTAACACGGCCCAGGAGGAGTTCCGGCCCGTGGCCACCCGAGGCAGCATCCTCTACTTTCTCATCACAGAGATGAGCATGGTCAACATCATGTACCAGACCTCACTGGCCCAGTTCTTGAAGTTATTTGACCAGTCCATGGCCAGGTGGGGCCTCACTACCTTGCCCCCCAAATTTTGTGTGTATTCCTACCTACTCTCTTAGAAATGGATTTTTACCTCTTTGATTTTTAAAACATATTGCAGGTCTGAGAAGTCTCCACTGCCTCAAAAGAGAATTACAAATATTATTGAGTATCTGACATATGAAGTTTTTACATATTCTGTCAGAGGCTTGTACGAGAACCACAAGTTCCTCTTTGTGCTCCTCATGACCTTAAAAATCGATCTTCAGAGAGGAACGGTGAAGCACAGAGAGTTTCAGGCTCTCATTAAAGGTGAAGGGTTTGGGATATGGATGTGCTATGTAAAGGAGATTGCTTTAGGTATGCTCTTTGATGTCCTGTAGACCCATTCTTGTAATACCCGGAGGAATTAAGTTCTAATGGAAGTGAAGTTCTTTATGTATACCTCTTCCCCCACCTCCCCCACCGATTTCCATTCATTTTATTCTGGTTACTCAAGATGATTGATTTCAGGTCTGTGTTAACTCTGCAGTTTTTAGTTATGTAATTAAATTAAGTTTGAGCATTGTTGCTTATGAATAAGAGACCCAAATGTCAAAGGGGAGAATAGTGATTCAGGTGATGATCTTTCTACTACTGCAAGAGACCAATTCCTTAAGCAAGGGGTTATAATGACATTTAAGACTGTAACAAAAAGCACACTTGTATTTTATATTTGAAGAGAGCCCGGCTCATTGCTTATCTCCATGTTAAAAGTATAATTAAGGAGACAAAAGAGTGGTATTTTCATTCAATTCAGTTAAACAAGTATTTATTGAGCATATACTATGCAAACCTGCCATACTGGTGTTTGGGATACAAGGAAAAAACAGACATTGCTTTAAAAGAAATAAAAGTCTCATAGTTCAAATAAAGATAATTGAAAAAAACCCTGCAAAATAAGGCAGAATAACCTGTGTTATAAGAGAGCTAAAAACAAAGTGTTATATCTAAAAGGAAGGAGAGATTACATGTGGTTGGTGAGATCAAGAAAAGCTCCTTGGAAAATATGCCTTTGCAGGTTAAGCCAGGAATTTTTCAGGTTATTTGATACCTGGGGAAAATGGTCCAATCTTTTTCTTATTTTTTTTGATCTTTATAAGTAGTTTAATAAATCATCTTCTGGCAGCCCTTCTCCCCCAAAAGAAGAAAGTGACATTTGAAATGGACCATGGATGATAGGTAGAAATGAAGAAAACGTCCATGCTAAGACAGAACAGCATGGAAAAAGACATGAGTGGAGTATGTACATTGGTGAGCCTTGGTTCCTAGAGGAAGGATTTCTTGATCTGATAAGAAATAAGGAGTTGTGTAAGGTAGTGATGTGATCCTTTTATTGTTCTTTAGGAAGGTTACTCTGGCAGACATGTGTAGGATTAGAGAAAAGTGCTTTAAGGGAGTCTGTTATAAGCTTCCCAACCACAGGAAATGCATTCCCATCCTAGGGTGAAGACAATGGGAATATAAAGGAAGACACAAATATGAGAGCTCATGAAAGTAAAATGACAAAGGACTGGGTGTGAGAGCCAAGAGAGGGTCAGAAATGAGTCTAAGATTTCTGCTCTGTGCAAAGATTTCTGGTGTGGATGGTTGAAAGAAGAGCTACTTTGAGAAGTGTCAGAGTGGGGACATAATGAATGTGATTTTGGGACCTAGTTTTATTCAGGATAGGCCAGGTTTTGTGGCCATAAAAACAATCCTCAAATTTCAGCACAACAAAAGTATACTTATCCTTTACTCTCTATCTGACATGCTTGTCATGGTCGCCCAGGAATCCAAATTGCTTCCATAATTACTATGGAAGAGGGACAGGATGTGGCAAATTGTGTGCTGGCTCTTAAAGGTTACCCCACAAGTGACACACGTCACGCTCATATTTCATTAGCCAAAGTAAGATGCATGGCCACATCGAAATTCAAAGAGAGCAGGGAAGTGCCCCAGAGCCACATCCAACATGGAAGCTGCATCACAGCATCGGTGGAGGGTAGTGGATAGATGGATAAGCCTAAGGTTTGGCAGGTGGGAGTGTGGTTGTGGAAATGCGGAGAGGGCTGGTGCACAGCGAGGGTCTGGGGTCCAAACCAAGAAGTTGCAGGACAGGGGCACTTTATAACTAGCGACAAAGTACCAACCTCTGTGGACTGCAGCCTAATGCCCCCATAGGTCAGACAGGATTTGTCGTGGCTCAGAGGATCCCAGCCTGTGACTGGGACGAGTGAAGCCTAGGGGGCAGCATGTAGATCTGAGGCATCCTCCCCATCAAGACACAAACCCACCCCACCTCACCTCTCCCTACCCAGCACACCCAGCCAAGCCAGAGCTATTCCCTGAAAGAGATTGGATTTTTCAAAAGTCTTTAAATCAGAGGAGACCGAGAAACGCAGCAACACAGTGGGGAGGGAATTTGTGAGAAGGATTTGATTTGTCACAGAAAAATAAAGAAGGCTGCACATCTGAGCTGTGGTTAGAGCACATCTGTGACTCCATTTCATAAAACTGGAGAGTCAGGGAGAACCGGATTGTATAGGATCAGGAGAGTCAGTGAGAGGCGTTTGGATTTAATTGAGTTGGCGATAGAGAGCCACCGCATGTTTTATGAGCAGGGAAGTAGCATGAGCAGCGCTTCAGAAGATTAATTTGGGATTTTATGATAGGTGGACTGTCAGTACAGTCAGCACTGTCAAGCACAGCAAAAGGGTTGAAAAAAATACAAAACTGGTTTATTGTACAGTTTGTATTAGTTTTGAACCGCTTACAGCTTGACCAAATTATTTTTTAAAAGATGGTAGGCCTTGGGACTTCCCTGGTGGTCCAGTGGTTAAGACTTCACCTTCCAATACAGGGCGTGCCGGTTTGATCCCTGGTCGGGGAGCTAGGATCCCATATGCCTCCAGGCCAAAAAAACCAAAACATAAAACAGAATATTGTAACAAATTCAATAAAGACTTTAAAAATGGTCCACATTAAAAAAAAATCTAAAAAAAAAAAATGGTAGGACTTTGTTTTTAATGTTTTTTTACAAAGTTAACAAATATGGCCCTTAGATCATTGATATTTTTTATCATTTTGAACTCAGTACTTAAGGGGGAAAGAAGAAAGACTTATTTATCATAGCAGAAATGTTTGATTTCCCTTTGTATTAATTCCTACTAGTTTTCTGCAATATTTGGAAGGTGGCTTTGACTTTCTTCTTCAACCGAGAATGTCAGAACACTTTGAAAAACGAAATAGATACCAGGGGCACTCCTGCACTGTAGAGTAATTGATATACCTGTTTCCCCTGCCTGATTATTTTAGAAAAATATCATCTTTCTTTTATTGTAAACCATGGACAGAAAGACACATTAGAGGGTATTCTCTTGTCTTCCAGGTTGGATTGGACCTGAGCCTTCCAAAACAGAGAGTTAATGTCAAAATAACAGCTAATGATTACATAGCTCTTACTCTGGGCCATGACTATTGTTGGCTTTCTACATACATTCATTTATTTAATCTTCACAGCAATCAATCTGATGGATTCTATTATTACGCTCATTTGGCAGAAGAGAGAACTGAGAGAAACTGAGTTTTTGTCCAAGTTTATACAGCTAGCAAGTGGCAGAGCCAAGATATTTGGGGGAACGGGATGGGCTGTGATTGTTCTGGGTTAGTTTAGGTGCATGATATGTTGGAAACACTGATGTAGCTTAAATATCTTCTCCTGATGTCTTTGAGGTATATGTTTACATGAAATCACTGTGAGGGGGAAACAACCAAGAAGAAAAGGTACGCATCTATCTCCGTGTTAGAGGAGAGAATCCCTTAAATCTGCAGGTGACTTACTCTAGGGCTTGCTTCTCCTATGGTAAACTCAGTGTTAGCAGAAATGGTGCTAGAATAAGGTCTTTTCACCTGGTCGCTGCAGGGGGTGGGGGCATGTGGGAGGAAGGTTTACAGGTTCTAAAGGTGTTGTGGCACTCAGAGCCCCTGACTCCACGGTGGAGCAAAGGGATTTACACGAAAGGAGTACTTCAGCTCATTCACCTTCTCAGGAAGATGCTGGAGGGGAGAGCAGAGACCTGTAGTCCCCTCCACCCGCCACCTCCCCTGTTTTTGTCCCCGGGTTGGTAAGTGAAGTGGAGGGATTTGATGAGTTCTTCAGGAGGGTTATAGAATTTAAAAGTTCAAGAACCACTGTTTGGCATACATCTGAATTAAACAACAGAGCTGGAATTATTATGATAAAACATTGCTAAAGACATGCAATAGAGGAATTTTGAAAGTGCAGATATAATCACACATCTTGGTGAAGATTGTCACACTGAATGTGCTCATTTGACTTGTGATTTGCTTCAAAGTACAATCCAGTGCTATCACTCACATTCTCCACTCGACTCGGTGAGAGCAGGAGCCCTGTTGGGTTTCCTCTGCTTTATCCCCAGTGCCTGGAATATGCCGGATACATAGAGGTGGCTCAGTGAATGTTTGTTGAATAAATGAATGAATATATGATTTGAACATTAATTACCCCCTTAAAAACCCACAGATGTATTATACTCCTCTCTTCCTCTTTCCCTCCATCCCTTCATATATCCATCTATCCATCTTTTTGACCTGATAAAAAATATTTCAATAGTATTGAATATCAAACTTCTGGAGGAGTGATGACTAAGAAATGACTTTTAAAATCACACATGAAAAGATCAACCGATTCATTGATATCAAAATTATAAATTTCAGGGCTTCCCTGGTGGCGCAGTGGTTGAGGGTCCGCCTGCCGATGCTGGGGACACGGGTTCGTGCCCCGGTCCGGGAGGATCCCACATGCCGCGGAGCGGCTGGGCCGGTGAGCCATGGCCGCTGGGCCTGCGCGTCTGGAGCCTGTGCTCCGCAATGGGAGAGGCCACAGCAGTGAGAGGCCCGCGTACCGCAAAAAATAAATAAATAAATTCAGATAGTTAAAAAACAATAAAAAGGCAAACATCTGCAAACACGTGAGAAAAATTCTTTGCAGGGAAAAATGACAGGGAGTTGCTATCTGTATAAGATGGTATAAATCACTAACACTTGAAGGAACTGTACCAAAAAAAGGTAACCACATTTTCTATAACGTGATTGTTTTCCAATTTTCCCATTTTTGTGTGTGATATGGTTATCTCGTTTTTTATTATTTGGAAAATAAATTTCTAAAAAACAGAGCACAAGCTGACCTGATTCTCACTGATGCCTTTCCACAGGGGGAGCAGCTCTAGATCTGAAAGCCTGCCCTCCCAAACCGTTTCGCTGGATCCTTGATATGACCTGGCTGAATCTTGTGGAACTGAGTAAACTTCCGCAATTTGCAGAAATTATGAACCAGGTAATAAAGGGTTGGATAAAAGTACAGATCTGTAAACCCAAACACACCTGGGCCATTTAAACTGGGGCCTCCTGGTGACAAACCCTTCACCCAGAGGAGTCAACACACTTGTGTAGCTTTAAGGCGCTGTGGCTCTCCTGGGGGGTTGGGGGCGGTGGACAGACGGATATCCCAAGGAATCTTTTCACAGATGCAGGCAACTGTCTTTACTTCTGTGTGGTGGGCATGGATCATTTATAACCTGCTTGAGTTGCTGTCAGAATCAGAACCCTTTTATTCTGGGTGGGTGGACCCTTTTATTGTAGACTCCATGTTTTCACTGCCTGTGATTAAATAATTTGAGCAAATTTGAATTTGAGGCAAGTGAAGAGGTTGAGGTCCTTTTATAAAAAATCAGTCATTTCAATGGTGAAAATATTTATAAAATGGTGAAGTTATAATGGTGAAAATGGTGAAACAGACCCCGATTTACCTGTTTTTCTTATCTGAAAATGTAAATTGGTTATTGTGGATTAGTTGTTGATTCAACTCTCGCCAGAAAACAATTATGCAACTCAGAATAAAGACAGTTGTTTATTACTGAGGTCTGTTGGTTACGACTGTGTGTCACCAATGGAGGGCCTGCAGTTTCCCAGTGTCAAATGCTGATAATCATCTTTTTTACGGTTGCTGGTGATGGACAAAGTGAGTGATTGGTAGCCTTATCCCTAGGCTGAGGATGGCAGAAGCCTCGCACTGTCACCATGTGATTCCCTCCCCTCCACAAACATCCTATCCCCCACCCAAGAGTACACTAGGTGTGTCTGTTTAGGGGTACTTCTGGAACATTATGTATTCTTTACCCATGCACCATGGTTGGGTCAGAGTCAACTGGATAAAGTCCCTGGACTATATCTGTGGTGGACAGTAAGCTTTGTTTTGTACTACAGCTACAGCTGAGTCTTCCAAGTCCAAACAAATACTTTGAAAAAAAAAAAAAGTGGTCTGGGTCTGGTCCGAGACTGGGTAAAGGCGGCCTTCAAGTACCACTGGAAAAAATCACACCTCTGCTGACGGATTATATTTATATAAGGATATACAGTATCATTTGCCTCGGTCAGTTAGATTTTAAGTACCCTTGGTGTAGAATCTGGTGGCTACTACCGCTTACTATGGGTAGGTACTTTGCAACAATAATAACTGTGCAAGCGAAGTATTATTGACACGATTTATAGATGAGATAACTGAGATTCAAAGAGGTTAAGCACTTGCCCAAGGCCACATAGCCCATACATGGTAAAGCTGTAATTTGACCCCATGGTCATGACACCATGAGTTATTTCTGTCCAGCTTCTTTTACACCATTGGATGGGCCAGAAGGGAAGAGGAAGAGTTGTTCTCCACAAACTTGCAGAAGTTAGCCATCAGGGCGACCTGCCATCAGATGGGCAAGAGTTTGGCCTGTCTGTGGGAGGAGGGGAGGAAACAGGAGATCAATCTCCCAGCTGAGTGGGTGTCAGAAACTGAAACAAAAATAGCCTCAAAGAGCAGCTGCCCTGCCTCGGCATCCCAGGCCAAACTGTGTAACACCTGGAGGTGGTTTTGCTAGCAGCGAGGGCCAGGAATGGGAAATGCAGGAGCAAGGCGCTGGGAGTTATCCTATCACAGATGCAGCTCGCCCTGAAAGCTTTATATGGTAGAGTCAAAATTAGCAGATGGAAGGCCAGTAGGTTGAGAATACGCACCCTGTTTCTTCTTGGAACTCTTTCTCTTTAGCAGCCAGTGTGGAGGAGACCTGCAGGGGGCACTCTGAGTAGCAGAGCACAGGTACCAGTGCAGTAGGGTGGGGCTGCAGCAGCACCCAGGCCCTCCAAGCCCTGTGCCAGGCAGATTCTTTTGGCAGCAGCCAACTAGGGAGAGCCGCTGCAATCTTCAGAGAAAGATGGCAGCTGTGAAGCATTTCAGAAAGTCTCCATCTTTTAGCATCCCAGGGACAAAGTTGGAGCAACTGATTCACAGAGCAATTGTTTTGTTATTAACTTGCACCCTGTCTGTATCCTAGATGATGAATTGCTTGTGTGGTGTGGACTTTGGGCGGTTATTTAACCTCTCTGTGCCTCAGTAAAAAGTGGGGATAATAGAAGTAAAAGTACAGTCCTTGGGTCTGGCGCATAGTATCTGCTATATAAATATTTGCTATTAGTGCTTGCCATGGCTTTTAAAACACGCTTCAGACACTGTCTAAATAATCCAGCCTGATTGTTGCTGAGGAGCAGCGTCAGGCTCACCGATCTATAGTTTCTGTAATTAGTTTGGACAGCACTCGGACTTCAGGGAGCATCCTTTAGTACCTCTGAAAACCTGTGGTTCTCTCCATGCTTCTGAAAGAACAGGTGTTTGAGACCAGCTCTTGGAGAGACTTCATCCATTCTTAGGTTTAAGGTCTCAAGGTGGGGGGATGACTAGGAAAATAAAAGTTTTGATTTTGTCATCTATCACTAGTTTAAGTAGAGGTCCACCTGTAGAGGTTTGGGTATCAAAGTGGTCTATGTCAGTGGTTCTCATCCAAGGGCAACCTGGTGCCACACCCCAGAGTGCATTGGCAATTCTGGAGACCTTTTCTATTGCCACAAATCAGGGGCAGAGGTGCTCCTGGTGACTAGTGGATAGAGCCAGGGATGCTGCTAAACAACGTAAAATGCACAGGACAGCCTCTCTCAACACTAAATTAATCTGGCCCTAAATGCCCATAGTGCGGAGGTTGAGAAACCCTGGTCTATGTTTTTTCCTGCCCAGTCGTTTAGCGTAATTGATACATAGTCCTAATTTTAGCGAATAACGTAGAAGAGCAATGGAAAAACTGAAAGGGAATCATAATATCCAATCTATCTGAGTCACTGGTTCTGAAGAAAAATGTAAACAGTGTGGTTATGTTTAAAAAATTAGCTGCCTATAAAGAATGGCTTTCTCAGGTTATTCAATTTTAATTGCATATATTCCCGGGGCTCACTAATCAGCTTATTTATTTTAGATATCTCGTAATGAGAAGGGATGGAAAATCTGGTTTGATAAAGATGCTCCAGAGGAGGAAATCATCCCTGATGGATATAATGACTCACTAGATACCTGCCACAAGCTTTTACTTATCAGGTAAGAATAGGTATTATCAGACCTAGAGCATCACTTTATAGTGTCAAATTACAGATCCCACCTCAGTGAGCTTACTTCACTATGTGCCAGTAGTTACTGTAATAGATGTATGTGTTTCCCAACTGAAGTCTGGGATGGCAAATAAAATGGTGAAAGGTATATTTTGATAACGTGTTAATGATAGTGCTTTTAGCAAAACACGTATGAAAAATATGTTTGTACTATTCACTTTGGTCATCATTTACCATTGAGTGAATCATTTATTGTTGAATTTACTTCTGTAAAAGAATAGATCTCACAGAGTTACAAGGCAATTAGTTTTTAAGCTAAAACCAAGAATATTGTGCTATTGAAACATATAAATGCTGTTTTGGCTGTTAAAATGGAAGCAAAAGTTTGAAAGTGATGTTGAGGAAGAATATTCTTCCTTTTCTTTCTCACTTTTCGTGTTTTCCCAACATGCAGTAGCTCAAAGAAGGATTCTATATTGGAAGATGTGTGTGTGTGTGTGTGTGTGTGTGTGTGTGGCGGGGTGTGTGTGTGTGTGTGTGTGGCGGGGTGTGTGTGTGTGGTGGGCAACACAGAAGGGTAGAGTTGGGGGAGACGAAACCACCAAAAGAATAACAAAAAGATGTCGGATTATGTTGGAGTTGTTTTTGTCTTTCCTAATGTTATACCCCTGAGTTTTCTTAGAAAAGTTGTTTCCTGGTTGTTGTCACTCTTTGAGAGTGATCAGAGCTGTCAGCAGTGATGACCTCAGGACCTGTAGACTGCAAAATGGCTATTTGTTTTTGTTTTATTAGAATAGATGTGTCTTATATCCATCATTTTGAAATTGAATCTTTGTCAAATGAATAATGCAATCTACTAACAAAGAAGAATCCATAGAGTTTGTCTGTGATCTAAAAATATCAAATGACATTTATTTAATGTGTCATTGTGTGCAGAACCTGCTACAGTGTAGTCTACACAGATGGTATTAAATAAATGCTTGCTGATCAAGCTACTTCTAACACCATTGACATATTATCTCCCTCTGAAGGCTGTAGAACCTCGAGTATGCAGCAGGCCAGCCCCCATCATGTACTGGACCTGGCAGAGGACGCTTCCCCTTGCATCCCTGCTGAGTCCCTGGCATCAAGAGCAGGGCGTGATGTATAGTATTCACTCCATAAATATTTGTCAAAGAATGAATGTGCTCCTGTGTATTAGTTTGAATGAGGAATTGCTTCCCTGAAGCTGATAGCTTAGTTACTAGGGATAATCACTGATGTGTTTTAAAACGAAAATAACTAAAGCTTCAGAGTAGTTGCAGCTTCCTCTGAAAATGAGACGTTTGGATCAGTTGACTTCTAAGTTCCCTTCTAGATTGGCAACAGAACTGGCCCTGACCTACTCCTTGCCAATGCCTCGCATCAAAACTACATGAACAAACTTGCATTCATCCAAGGATAGAAAACATTGCCATCCATCTTACACATATCTGCATAAAGGAGGATTAGCTCACTATCCTCTTGCTAACTAACTATGTGTTCTTTATGTGCTTAGCATTAGATAGAATTTTTAAAACCTGAATTTATTTCCTCTAACATGTGTGCATTTCTAGGTCTTGGTGCCCAGACCGTACTGTTTTTCAAGCAAGAAAGTATATTGCAGATTCTTTGGAGGAAAAGTACACAGAACCAGTTATCTTAAATCTGGAGAAAACTTGGGAAGAAAGTGATACACGAACACCTCTGATATGTTTTCTGTCCATGGGATCTGATCCCACAATTCAAGTTGACGCATTGGCCAAGAAACTGAAGCTGGGTATGATCAGCAACCTATGAAATTTAGCAAAACCTCCATATTGTTGCCTCACATTTTGCCTTTCATAGTTTTATAGCTTGTTCTTATAAATATATTGATAAAATTCATAAATATTAGAAAACTATTAAACTCCTTCTTTCCTCCCCTTTCAGATCTCCTGGAGTGTGTGATATAGATATCTTTGTGCAGAGAGGAACACACTCATTTACCATATAGTGGTTTTTTTTTAAAACACCTTTATTGGAGTATAATTGCTTTACAATGGTGTGTTAGTTTCTGCTGTGAATCAGCTATACATGTACATACATCCCCATAATCTCCTTCCTCTTGCGTCTCCCTCCCACCCTCCCTATCCCACGCCTCTAGGTGGACACAAAGCACCAAGCTGATCTCCCTGTGCTATGTGGCTGCTTACCACTAGCTATCTAGTTTACATTTGGTAGTGCATATATGTCCATGCCACTCTTTCACTTTGTCCCAGCTTACCCTTCCTCCTCCCCATGTCTTCAAGTCCATTCTCTACGTCTGCATGGTATATCTCTCCATCTGTTTGTATCATCTTTAATTTCTTTCAACAGTGTCTTGTAGTTTTCTGCATACAGGTCTTTTGTCTCCTTAGGTAGGTTTATACCTAGGTATTTTATTCTTTTTGTTGCAATGGTAAATGGGAGTGTATCATTCATTTCTCTTTCAGATTTTTCATCATTAGTGTATAGGAATACAAGAGATTTCTGTGCATTAATTTTGTATCGTGCTACTTTACCAAACTTATTGATAAGCTCTAGTAGTTTTCTGGTAGCATCTTTAGGATTCTCTATGTATCTGCAAACAGTGACAGCTTTACTTCTTCTTTTCTGATTTGGATTCCTTTTATTTCTTTTTCTTCTCTGATTGCTGTGGCTAGGACTTCCAAAACTATGTTGAATAATAGTGGTGAGAGTGGGCAACTTTGTCTTGTTCCTGATCTTAGAGGATAAGCTTTCAGTTTTTCACCATTGAGAACGATGTTGGCTGTGGGTTTGTCATATATGGGCTTTATTATGCTGAGGCAGGTTCCCTGTATGCCCACTTTCTGGATGGTTTTTATCATAAATGGGTGGTGAATTTTGTTGAAAGCTTTTTCTGCATCTGTTGAGATGATCATATGGTTTTTCCCCTTCAATTTGTTAATGTGGTGTATCACATTGATTGATTTGCATATATTGAAGAATCCTTGCATTCCTGGGATAAATCCCACTTGGTCATGGTGTATGATCCTTTTAATGTGCTGTTGGATTCTATTTGCTAGTATTGTGTTGAGGAGTTTTGCACTTATGTTCATCCGCGATATTGGCCTGTAGTTTTCCTTTTTGTGACATCTTTGTCTGGTTTTGGTATCAGAGTGATGGTGGCCTCGTAGAGTGATTTTGGGAGTGTTCCTCCCTTTGCTATATTTTGGAAGAATTTGAGAAGGATAGGTGTTAGCTCTTTTCTCAATGTTTGATAGAATTGCGTGGTTTATTCTTAACGTGCTGAAAATCTGAATGTTGTTGGAATTGCCATTTGGGATCATCCAGGTTCAGCTCATTAAGTATACCTTGTAGGGTTAATTCATTTATGTCTTTATAAAGATTATCAAAGTGATTGATTATGAATCCCTAAATCTACTCTATGAAATAAAACTTGAACTTATTATCTAGTTAATGTAAACATGATACAAAATTAATTTAGTCATCTTTAAATAGTTCCCACATGTCCCTCTTCACTAAGAAGTTCCTGTAAACTGTTAGCTTATGGTAGCATGGTCTGTGTTCACCCCTCTTTTCTCATCTGACTTTGCTCTGTTCACTGGCACCACACTGTTCTATGTTCTATATGGATCCATATTTGAATGGCCTCCTTCTTCTGTCTAAACACTGACACCCAATGCAGAGAGCTCCCATGTTCTGTTGGCAAGTACTCATGGTTAAGTCTCATTAACCACCTTTAAAGTAGGGTGTTTTGCTCTGACGTTCACTGCAGCATGCCAGTCATCTGCATTAGTCTAAGAATGGTGCTTCTCTCGTAGCCTTGGAGTTAGCAAATCTCTTTGAGATCGACTCCTCCATGGATCTTTGTCCAGTTGCTTCTATGCCCCACTTCTCTCTGCATATAGATTCCTTTTTTTCTGTCTTGCCACAACCGAACTCCATGTGACAGAACTCGTGGCTTCTGTTGGCTCATGAGCTTCACTACCTACATGTTCAGTATGTTCAGCACTCCCAGTGTTACCGAACCCAAACTTGGGTCCACTCACCTGCCATGCAGCAAAGCCAACTTACTGACCCGGGTTGTGGTGAAGGAAAGTACAGTGTTTATTGCAGGTTCCAAATAAGGAGAATAGGCAGTTCATGCTCAAAAGGCTCTCAGGGAAGGGTTTTTAAAAGTGACATTTGGAGTGAGAGCTGCAGGATGCATGACTTTCTTCTGATTGGTTGATAGTGAGGTAACAGGGTGGTGTTTCGGAAATCTTAATCGTCAACCTGTGGTTCCAGCCGGTCTGGGGTCTCCATGCTTGTGGTCTTCATGTAGTCACCATCCTCCATCTGGATGGGGGGTCTTAGTTTCTTCCTAATAACTCAAAGGTATGCATCAGATTGTTATGTATATTCCTTGAGGAGGACCTAGGACTTTGTTTTATCACTGACTGTTGTTTAATCTGTCGTCACTTTTCTTCTTAACTGCTTTTCCTTTGTTTCTGTATCCCTCACTTCCCCTGTGTTTTGGAACTCAGGGAAGGCCTACGAGACTAAAGCATTTTTCAAAAAACAGGGAACACAGAGGGGCTTTTGTACCTGGGATGGCCCCATGGCGTCCTGCTTGGTTTCACCAGGGAAATTCCCGTTACTCTTGGTCCCAGGTCCAAATATCCAAGGAAGAAGTTCATTGGTTTTGCTTTGGTCATGTCTCCTTTCTGGGCCAATCAGTGAACTGCTGCTTTGTAAATGGGTCCATAGCAAGAACCACATATATGGAGCTAGCATGGAGGGCATTTCTTAAAATGGGATACTGTTCCTAGAAGAAGGGCAGTTCCCACTAGAGTTACCCTTTCCAGTTTACCTCAAAATAATGCTGTTGTCTAGGACAAGGGTTTAAGAACAGAATTAAGAAATTAACTCGAGGTCTCCTTTGGGAGAAATTATAACTATAACTTTAAATAAATACATAAGGCCAGAATGGTGCTGTCACCTCATATTATTATATGTTATCATACTGCTTTGCTTGGCAATTTGGTGATTCCATTTCTTGGTACTACTTTAGTTTTTCCAGAAATTGTTCAAGCTTCTATTGGTTGCCTTGTTAGGAAACACAGTAGATTTAATTTTGACACTGAAGGAGCCAGTGAATTTTATAAAGAACTCTTCGCTCATTTTCAAGGAATGTTAGGAAGCATCATGCTGTTCATTGCTTTGGGTTACAAAATCCCCCAAATAGCTGTGAAAATGAAAGCATTATGTAGACATGTTAATATTATATTAATATTATATTAATATTATTATTATATATATTATTATTATATTATTAT